>NC_141144.1:68536672-68881672 GCF_053477565.2 Lygodium microphyllum | reverse complement strand
ATGGTAGTGTATATACCTTCTATATGGAGCTCTTAACCTAGCATCTTGGTTAGCTTGTGTGATTTATAGCCAAGATGCAAGTCCTAGTTTATCCAATACATGTGAACATTTTGGGTATATGAAATTGCTACCATCTTGTTTTTTATTAATGTTATAATGGAGTGGGTAATCTATTTGATTAGGGATAAACATATCGAGCAAGGTTGATCGAGCTTTGAGTATCAAGTGAAGTCAATACTAATCACATTGATGTCAATTTCTCACCTAGGAGTGCACATCAACTATTCTAGTAGCATGCCCTTATAAACAATGCTAATAAAAAAAGAAACAAGGATGTCAAGCAAAACATGTCAAATTTTCTTTTTTGCTTGAAGAATGTTTTATCTTAGATTTAAATAGTCTTGATTGGAGTGTAAGGGTAAATTTCCAGTTAAACAAATAAAAGTGAATTTGCTCCATCCTGCCCATAACAAATCTATCTCTATAGTAATATGGAGAAGAAAATGCTTAGTGTTGACCAAAGCCTTCCTTAATTGATATGTAAGGGCAATATTCTAGTTTAACAAATAAAAGTAAATTTGCTATATCCTTCACATAACACACATGTTTCTAAAACAATATGAAGAAAAATTGTTAAGTGTTAACCAAAACCTTATGACAAGCATTGTTATTACCCACATATAGAATGAAAATAGATCCATCTAATTACTAGCTAAGATTTAATGACAGCTTCAAGAAATCTCTCTCTCTCTCTCTCTCTCTCTCTCTCTCTCTCTCTCTCTCTCTCTCATAGCCAAGCTCATCAATGTTTCTCTCAAGGCCACAACTGACATTTCTTTCAATAGTCTATTCATCAATGCTATCTCTTTGTAAGCTCTAGTCAAACCCAATCTAACCTCTTGTCCAATAGCTTTTCCCTCTTGCCTATCATTGCAACCCATCCCATTCAATAGGCCAAAGTTCATAGCCCAATCAAGCTAACTCTTCACAAGTTACATTTTCTATTTCCTTCTTGGATTTCCTCTTTTAGGCTTCGTCCTCTATTTCTTGTCGTAGTAAAGTCTTGCCTCCTTGGAATAGTTCAATACTCTCTCTCTCTCTCTCTCTCTCTCTCTCTCTCTCTCTCTCTCATATAAGGGTTTTGTTTGCAAGGACATGATAGATTTGCCATAATAACAAGATGTAACCGAAGATTTTGTCCACGATCTCGGCATCACCACCCAAGCCAAATCGTGATCAAAGCCCACATGAGGAGTATTTGCATCAAGTTCACAATTTGTAATCAAACAATATGGTTTTAACCATCCAAGGTGAAAGTAACTCAAGAGAAGGGAAAATGGGCAATTTATCAAGGTAGCAAAGTCATAATACAAGACACCTTGGCATTCTTGGCATTTTTATGCCAATGACACCCTAGAGTGGATTGTAACTCAAATCTATAATGTGCATCTCTTTGTTCTATACGCCTTTCAAACATTTAGAAGAATGTTACAACTCACACACACACTCTCTCTCTCTCTCTCTCTCTCTCTCTCTCTCTCTCTCTCTCATTTTCTAAGACTAATTTCCAAGTAGGCAAGCATCCTTGAAAGATAGCATGCCCATCTTTGCTTACCTCCAATGGCCTACAATTGGTAGTGCATGTAAAATAAAAAGTGTAAACAAGCTTAAGCATCACTACAAATATTACCATAAGTTTGATATGATATGAAGATAGTGGAAGATGGGAAAACAAGAGGATGGAGGACTTTGAGACTTTCACACAATAAGTGTGCTTGTATTGTGGCAATGACTTAGCCCCATTCAACTTCTATTACTACCATTTGTAGATGCAGACATTAAATTGGAGCTATGGTGAGCTTCACAAGACCAATCCACATCTCAAAACAAATATTATAAAGACCCCATTAGAGGGTCTTCACACATGGGACCAATTAGCTATTCACCATGAATCTAGTGACACAGCCTTCATTTCCAAACAATTACCTAGTAGAGCAAAAGTTTGCATAAACTTGGCTTTGTTTAGCAAGCAAATCAAACCTTCCTGCACCATTTAAAGTAGACACCACAACTCTGCTTCTTCATGCAAAGCCCCTGTAAGCATCACCAAAAAATCTAAGCACCTCAACAAAATTGTACTTCTATATATGTCTACAAAAATGCCGCATCTTAGCAAGAGCAAAAAGCAAGGTGGAAATTAAACCTTCCCTAGTCACTTTCAAGTCTCCACATCAATAGGTTTATACCCCATTTAATGCTTCCAAAGATCCGTGCAGTTTGTTAATGTTTGGTCTATATTTGAAAAAAGGCATCTTTTTGGGGCCCTCTCTTTTTCAATCGTCCTGTTCTGTATTGCACTTTATTATCAGAGCACTGAACACCAGTCTTAACACAATGTGCTTAAGATAAAGGTATTTTCCTTTCTTTGGCTTGATTAGCTGTGGCCCAAAATATTTGCAGAGCAGCATGGATATGGAAAAGTTATTATTAACTTGCCCCAATAACATAGTTATTACCACTGTCCGTGTGCTTATGTTAATAGCATCAGCGAATGATGCATCAATAATCCCAGTATGAGATGGTTAATGCTAGTGGAGAAGGGAAGCGGGGCTTCTTTTGGCGCTCATAGTTTATCTTGATTAATCAAATGTTGTCTTGATAATTTGTAATAGCTCCATATATTTTCATATGAAACATGATATCTTTCCAATATGGATCGGTGTTCTCGAGTGCACTGTAGCTTACCAATAACCAAATGTCCCAGAGAGAATATTACATGATCCAGCACAGGCAGTCTGAGAATTAGATGACAAGCCTTTTCCAGTTGTAAGTTTTCTGCTCTTGAATATCTAGAAGAAACAGTTTCAAGGGTCCTGGTTAGGACTCTCATCTCCAACTGGATACTTCTTTCTCCAGAAGCTGAGAACAGAAATCCAGACTAAAATTCACACTTGGAGGGTCTCCAATGCTATCAAACACTGCATTTGCTGTTTCGAAGTTTTCTTCAGCAGTATACCTGCAAATTTTCATTAGATAAAGGAAAAACCAGTGGGCGGTATGACAGGATCAAGACAGTTTTAAAATTTGTCATTATTAAGCTTGAATGCTCATTTTCAGCTAAAATTGCATACCCGCTTTTTGTCACAATACACTTCATGCCTGCAGCTCTAGCTGCTGCCAGACCAATAGCACTGTCTTCAATCACTATGCACCTACAGCCCAACATCATCAGAATTTCCAATGTCATTCCATATCTTGTGAACAGATCCAGTATTCTTCTTTGTAGCAACTGATAAACCAAGGTCGCAAGGAAATGTCAACGTTTGGGTCTATACAACACATCCTTAAAGCTGTCATCTAAAAATGAGAATGAGTGATGATTTTGCATAAAGAGAGATCTTGCTACCTTGCAGGGTCTACAGAGTAACTCTTTGCTGCAAGTAAATATATGGCCTGAAATTTAGAACACCTTCAGAGATTGCACTATGGGTGAAAATGGCCAACCACAGAAAGATCCAAAAGTGAATAAAAAAGCCTTCAAAAGCAAACATGAAAGCTTACTGGATCAGGCTTTTTCTTAGGCACAACATCCCCAGCAAATACAGTTATTGACTTCGCCCTTTCTGGCCCTAGCAACTCCCTCACAATAGCTGAGACCTACCAAAGTGAGGAGTTTCATTAAAGTCTCTTCAATGAGTACAACAAACTTGAAGCAAGTCTACAATGATTTAACCCAAAGTAGACCATATGCAAACACTTCCTTTCCTACTGAACACACATAGCATGAGAGTATTGATATTGAATGATTGCAAATATGAGATATTGCTGAGCAAACAAATAGTTTTGATTAAAAATTTAGAGAGGAACCAATGCCAAACAGAAAAGTCACGGGTGCTTAGCATATTTGGCATTTGCATTCACAACTGAAGACAGTTACTTACACATCAAGCTGGTTTTTTTGCAAATGACAGGTCTTATACAAGTCAGGAAACACAAGGAAAACAGTTCAAACCTTTGATGGTAGATAGAGCAATTGAAATCGCTTGCAAGTGCTCCATCTACCTTCTTGGACTTCACAAAAAACAAATGGCTTAATTGACTATGTGCTCTAATGAATCATGGCACATCCTTGGACATCCAGGATGGGTGCCTGCAGCATTGGTCAAAGCCTTGGGTCACTTAATGACTAGGCTCAATTGTGCTAATCTTGTTGATCACTCTCGGCCCCTAGGCTGTCACATCCACACACCAGAGTGGTGTGGATTGGTATTATGGGATACCAGCTCTTGAGACCTGAACGCTGTCCATGATGATGTTGGGATACCAACTTTGACAGAGGGACGGCTGGGGGATGCATCCCCTCCCTGTCAGGGACAAAAAGGGGACAGCCAAGGGACAGCGGGCTGGCATTCAAATGAGCACTCTCAGACATGCGCACACATACATAATGACTCTGAAATAATCTCTCAAATATACACTCATATATTGAGGGTTTTAAACTTCAAAATACTCTTCTTTGTACATTATCTTCAAAAACACAAGAACAACTGTAAACCTCATTTCTTGTACTTGTTATATGCCCTCTTATCCTCACCTCCCATCCCTTGACCCTGTCCCATTATCATCCCCATCCCCAGCCCCCAATTTCTATTGTTGCCCCATGTGCAGGTTGGATCTAGATGACCATGTCATTGAGAGAGCGAAAAGGTGAAGAACATTGTGTGAAACTAGCCTTCCTCCTCGGATAGACTGAAAATACACGCTTTACCACTTTAATCTTGGACATTGGACACCCTACTGGCCCCAAAACTAGCGCCCCTAGTGGTATTTTTTTATCTTATATTGCAAATGGAAGGAATACAACTAAGATCTTCTAATCTCCTCCACTAACACAAGTGCCTCTTGTTGTCAAAATTGACCTACTATAATGCTATTTGTTGCTCTCTCTTGTATGCTATAATCTGCACCAGAAGGACCTTGGGTTGTTGTAACCTATTCCCACCTGTATGGGCAAGTTTTGCCAAGTGGTATCCTTCTGATTCCATTATCCAACATATTAAATTAATTTTTAAAATATTAATTTTAAAAATTAATTGAATAATTATTCTAGCACTCAAAAAACTAATTCCACCAGCTAATAATTAAATTGGCTAGACCAATTTGTCTTCCAAGTATCCTTGAGCTGTTATTGATCCTTAAATTGACATTAATTAATTGATTAATGCCTAGTCTCTAATATTACCACTAATATCTATGGCAAATAAATTGGTCTAGGCCCAAATCTAACACTAGGTACCACCTAGTATCTACCAAGTATAACTTATTACAACTTTTGCCTTTGGCACCAACTCATATTTCAAGGTCCTATGTCCCATACTATGAAATAATTAACTTGCGTCTCACATGTGCAAGTCACATTAGCACGTTTGATTAACTTTTAATCAAATGCTGAGCAAAGCAATAAAATTTCACATCCTCATGACATTGTGTTTTTACCTTGAGACATTCTTGATCAACTTGAAGTAACAACATCAAAGTAGTAGCAATGCATGAGCTGACAAAATTGTTTGTCTCCAATTATTTTGCAAGGGAATCCATGTTGGGAATAAAGGGCCATCGTGCCTTTTATATGTGCACGGGTGTGAACACACCCTTAGCACATTGTACTTTCCTACATATATCTATCTAAAATCTATTGTGGTATACTCATTATTGTACAGAAAAAAACGTGTTCACTCACTACTCTGCTCACTCGCACTCTCTTTATCTCCCTCACTGAGCGTAAGGTCTGTCTACCTCTATCTCCGTGCCTAATGGATTCCTTCAAACTAGTATCAAAGCGTAAGGTGTTGCAAGTGCTGAGCACGATCGTCAATCAAGCTGAGGCAGTCATGAGCTACAGAAAGCGAACAGGCTGTGGAGAGTGTGCGAGGGCCATGCTCCAGCTATGCACCAAGGCTCGTGGCAACTGGCAGAGCGATAGGCGCGATGCGTAACGGGACGGGTAGTGGGCAGCAGCCATCGCGTGACGAGGCTGCGTTTGACCTGCGAGGACAGGCCTGACGGGTCAACGAACCCGTCATCCAAAAAATATATATATATAAAATCTTTTTTTTTTAACTCCTCTCCTCCGGGCATTCACGCGTGCAAGCACAGTGTGCAGATTTGTGCAAAATTGAGCCAGAGATTTGGGGCTTTTCCCAGATTTGGGGAATTCGATGCAAGACAAGCAAATCTGTCTCAGAAATTGCAAAAATTTGTGACATTTTGTCCCTGACATTTGGGGCTTTTAATGTACATGTGCAATTTGGGCTGAAATTAACTCAATTCTTGGAGCTTTTGCGATTTGGGCAAATTTTGTGCAGCATTTGGTCATTTTATATACCGCGCAATTTGGACATCAACCCTTGGTGAAATTTGGGGGTTTTTCTGAAATTGCTTTATTTTGGCAAAATTGGATAGTCCTATGCATAATAGAGGAAATACATATGTATGTTTGACGCTTTTGAACACAAAATTTTGGGGCTTTTGACCATTCGTGTCAAATTTTATGCCCGTGGGTACACATACAACAGAAATTGCAGCTGAAATTTTGGGATTTCTCATGTAATGTGATGCACATGCCCTTTGGAACAGCTGTAATCAGTTGGATAATGCTGTAGCACTTGGTTTGGTGCTTCTGAAATCTGAATTACAGATCTGAAATCTATACTTCTGCGTGGTCATTTATTGCTGATTGGTACTTGTTTGTACCTTGGTCACTTGGGTGACAACTTGGGCCTGCATTTACTGGTTTTTTGGTCATTTATGAGCTGAAAACCATGGTTGGCAGCAATGACAGCAGTAATTTGATGCATATAAAGAAGCTTGAAGGCGCACATAATTTTGCAGTGTGGCAAAAACAGTGCTACAATATATTGTTACAAAAGAAGCAGGCAAAGCCGATCAAAACTAAAGGGGCAAAGCCTGCGGACATGGATCACGACGATTGGGATGAGTTGAATGAACTTGCACGCTCAACCATAGAGCTATCAATTTCTGATGCCTTGCTCTTCAACATTGAAGGTTTGGATTCTGCATATGCTATATGGACTAGACTGGAAGAACTATATGCACAAAAGAGCGCTGCAAGTAAAGTGTATTGGCTGAAAAAGCTTATGGATTTGCGTATGAAAGAAGGTACAGCAATGTCTACTCACTTGAGAGAGTTTAACTCCATTTTCAGTCAACTAGTTGCCTTGACGTTCATGATTGATGAGGAATTTAAGGCTACTTTCTTGCTTTGCACTCTACCAGAGAGTTGGGATACATTAAGGACTGCTATGAGCAATTCTAATGTGATCCTTTTGTATGCTGATGTAGAGAGTGCTCTACTTATGGAAGAGATGAATCGGCAGAACAATAAATCCAGTAAGTCTTCCAGTGCTTTGCATACTAGGGGCAGATCACAGCAAAAGGGGAAATATGATGGCAAGAGACGCAGTAAATCACGTGGCAAAGATGTTGAATGCCATCATTGTGGCAAAAAGGGTCACTTTAAACGTGACTGCTACCAATGGAAGAAAGAGGAAGGAAAAGGCAAGAAGACAAATGATTGCAAGGAAGAGAAGAAGGACAGTCAGCCTAAGAAGAGCAGTGTAAAAATTGAAGAGGTGAATGTAGTCACTCATGACAGTGACAGTGGGAGTGATGTACTCTTTGTCTCTTCACATTTTGGTGCACATGCTCTACTTACAGATACAGATGATGACATGCATACCTGGATTCTTGATTCAGGTGCTTCCTTTCATGTCACCCCTCATCGTGAGTGGTTTTCCGCATATACAGAGGGTCCACATGGTGTTGTCCATCTTGGGGACAACTATGCATGTGAGATTGCAGGTATTGGCACTGTGCAGTTACAGTTTCAGCATGGCTCTATCTTTACACTTTAGCATGTACGGCATGTACCTCAACTCAAGAAGAGCTTGATCAGCACAGGGCAGCTAAATGATTATGGTTTTCATACCATCTTTGGTGATGGAAAATGGAAGATTTGTAAGGGATCTAGGGTTATTGCCAGAGGTTGCAAGAGTGATACGTTGTATCCACTTCATGTATCTAGTGTGCGTGACCATGTTGTTGCCGTGACCGAGCAGCTCCTGCCCCTCATAATCCACCCCGAAATGCAGTTGCAGAGTGTATGAATCGGACCATACAGGATAAGGTCCGTACGATGCTGTCTCATACTGCATTACCCCATGGTTTTTAGACAAAGGCTGTTATGACAGCCGTTCACTTGATTAATCGGTCACCAAACAGGTCTTTGGGAGGGGGAGTTCCCCAAGAAGCATGGTCGGGCAAGCCACCTTCATATGCTCATCTGAAAGTGTTTGGCTGCGAGGTTTTTGTGCACATTCGTAAAGAAAAACGCAGCAAACTTGAGCCAAAGTCTTGTAAAATGCATTTTCCTAAGATATGATGACGAGGGTGAAATGGGGTATAAATTGTGGGATCCTGAGAAAAGGAAAATAGTACGCAACAATGACGTTATCTTCTAAGAAGATCGCATGCACAAACAACCTGAAAAGACTGAGGAGGTCCGTAGGGTTGTATTCCGAGAAGAAATACCTTTTGGACAGCAAAATGTGCCCGCTGTACAGCACCAAATACTTGCTGTAAATGAGCTTGTAAATGCAAGAAATGATGCTGGAAATGATCAGCCAACTATTGCCCATGAAAATGAGCCATTACATATGAAGGAACAACTAAGACAACAAGCTGTTAATGCTGATTTGCAGGCTGAAATGCCAAGACAGCATGCTGAAAATGGAAATTTGCAGGAACAGCCAGCAAACAATGACCATTCGGTTAGGAGATCGTCTAGGGCTATTAGACAACCTGACAGATTTGTTCCTGGTGCAATTAATGTGGCTGAGTATGTCATGTTGACAGACTGTGGTGAACCGTCTTGCTTCAAAGAAGCGATGGACAGACAGGACAGCAAGAAATGGTATAAATCCATGCTTTCAGAGATGGAATCTCTTGAAAAAAATGGCACTTGGGACTTGGTGCAGTTGCCTAAAGGGCAGAAAACCCTTCCATGCAAATGGGTTTACAAAATGTCACTTCTGGTTCCTCACCAAAGTACAAAGCAAGATTGGTTGCAAAGGGATATAAACAGGAGCATGGAATTGACTTTGATGAGATTTTCTCTCCTGTAGTCAAGATGACTACATTGAGAAACATTTTGGGCTTGGTTGCAGTTGAGGATATGAAGCTCATACAGATGGATGTAAAGACTGCGTTTTTACATGGTGATCTGCATGAAGACATATACATGCAACAGCCTGAAGGGTTTGTTGAACAAGGGAAAGAACAAATGGTATGTAAACTCAAGAGAAGTTTGTATGGGCTAAAACAAGCACCAAGAGAATGGTATCTTAAGTTTGATACATTCATGCAGTCCCAAGGCTTTCATAGAAGTCAAGTGGATCACTGCTTGTACACCAAGAAGGCAGCAGATGGCAGCCTGACTATCTTGGTTTTGTATGTTGATGACATGCTAATTGCTGGCAGGGATACTCATGCCTTGGATTCATTGAAGCAAAGTCTTCATGGCAGCTTTGACATGAAGAATCTAGGTGATGCAAATCACATTCTTGGCATGCGAATACTCAGAGATAGATCTAAAGGCTTACTCTATCTATCTCAGCAGGAGTATATCTCCAAAGTTTTGCAGTGTTTCAATATGGAGGGGAAAAAACAATTGGGGTTCCATTGCCTCCATATGTGAAACTCGGTGTAGAGGATAGCCTACATCTGATGATGAGAAGGCTGAAATGGCCAAGATACCATATACTTCAGCTGTTGACAGTTTGATGTATGCTATGGTTGCTACACGTCCTAACATTGCTTTTGCAGTGGGAGTGGTTAGCAGATACATAGCAACCCCTGGCAAAAGCATTCGGATGCAGTGAAAGGTATTATGAGATACCTCAAAGGCACAAAGGAGTTATGCATCTACTTTGGAAAGCAGAAAGCATCTGTTGTTGGCTTTACGGATGCAGACTATGCTGGTCATACGGACTACAAGAAGTCCACTTCTGGGTATGTGTTTACTTTCACAGGAGGAGCGGTCTCTTGGATCTCCTGGCTACAAAAGTGTATTGCATTGTCTACTACAGAGACAAAGTATGTAGCTGCCACTGAGGTATGCAAGGAGGCTTTATGGCTTTCACGTATGGTGGGAAAGCTTGGCATCATAGAGTTACCTGTTCTCCATTGTGATAGAGTGCTATCATGCTAGCACGGAATCCTATCTTTCATGCAAAGACAAAGCACATACAGGTAAAGTATCACTTCATTAGAGATGTACTTGACAGCAAGAGCATTGAGCTTGTCAAAGTGCATACGGATGATAATCCTGCAGACCTTCTCACGAAGGGTCTTCCAATAGAGCAGTTTGCTCATTGCCGACAGATGATGGGAGTTGGATAGATATATTTATTTCAGCTTTGTACATACTTAGACTTAGCTGATTCTTTTCTCCTCTTAAGGCACATTGCCTTTAGGTAGGAGGTTGTTAGGAATAAAGAGCCATTGTGCCTTTTATATGTGCACGGGTGTAAACACACCCTTAGCATATTGTACTTTCATACATATATCTATCTAAAACCTAAAGTGGTACACTCATTATTGTACCGAAAAAAACGTATTCACTCACTACTCTGCTCACTTGCACTCTCTCTATCTTCCTCACTGAGCGTAAGGTCTGTCTACCTTTATCTCCGTGCCTAATTGATTTCTTCAATCCATGTTATAGTTGCTAGAAGCAAGCTAAAAGAAAAAAGCTCCCAATTATGCTAACTATGGGCACTGATATAAATAGTATCCTACAGATTTAGAAAGCTTAAGGTGCCTACTTCCTATTGCATGATACTATAAGTCTTGAAGTCTAAAAAGGGAACAACTAGACTATTGGTGGAAGGAGTAATCAAAATGAGGCAAGGAAGCTAAAGCCTATTTGGAAAATAAAGAGAGCAAAGCGAGGAAGAAAATCTTAGAGCTTTTAGGTCTCTAAGTACAAAATAACAAGTCTACATGCCCTAGCAAGTAAATTAATGTGTGCTAAAAAAAATTTAGCTTCAACTTGTATAGCCACATATGTGGCAACACATGCATATACATATTTATGTTCTATTTCTTTGGCCCATTACCTCTTCTCATGATACATAGGATTTACCTATTGCCTTGGGCTTGTTGAGCTAAAATATGCATTATATTCTGATTAGCCTCTTGAACAGCCCCAAAAATACTCATTTAATGTAAAAACCCTAAAAAAGGGAGCAGTTCAGTTCGAAAGAGTTAAAATGGAAACAGATTCTAAATTGCCAAGGATGAGGACTCCAAATTTTCTATAAATAGACATGTTGCCCTCCATTCAGCCTTAATCTCATTTTTGCAAGTTTCAAGTAATCTAGCTTTGCTGCCCACATCCCATTCGCGAAAGACATAAATATGTTGAAGCTTGTCCCATGCTCGTATTGGAGGTACTACCTCTAATCGGGGATATCTGGATATCTCGGGTGAAAGGAAAAACATTGTTTGAAATGGCTGAATCTCAACCTACTCTTAATTATGTTTGTGATTTCTATTTGAGTATATCAGATCAGATACTGTCTCAACCAAAAGGAGTTATACCGAAAGAAATTCCAGACAGAGAATTATTTAGCTTACTATCTAATTTTTATTTAAATCAAAATAATGGAAAAAGAAAGAGTAATTCAGACATTCAACAAAAAATTTCAACAGATTCTATGATCATTTGATTCTACAACCAGGTACCTTACAATAACTCCATGCATTTACTCTTTTAGAGAAAAAAAAATTATGCAAATTATCAACGTTACTAATTTCAGGTGTGAAACTGGTAATTATCACACTTTCTGCCCCATCATAAGGGCATCTCAGCCGAAGCTGCCAAACATTGCCTCCATCCATACCATTCCTATTTCCAGTCTCCATCACACAGTCTACATCGATTTTTTATGTGTTTGCTGATTGGCCACATCATCTACAGCAGCTGGCAACCTGCTGAATTGATGCGTTTATGATCCACTACTGCTGTACAGGTTGCCAAGTCATCATACCTGCATTTTTTGCTGCCGTCAACCTGCCCACTTCATCAAACCTGCATTCTGCTCCCGCCAACCTGCCACATCATCAGCAACTGCTGCGTTTATTGATTTTCTCTCTCCTCTACCAGTCTGACACTGATCCAACATCATCCATTGCTGCGTTTACTACTATCAGACATCTTGGAGACTGCCTTGCTGCAATTCAAGATCCATCAAGGGTGCGACACACTCTCCAACTCATTACCTCTGCCTCGATCCTCCAAACACAAGAGATCAGGCTCAATATCCATTCCCTACACGGTTTGTTTGCTACATGAGCATTGTATATTTAGTATTCATTCACTTTTTCATTTAGTGTGTTCATTGTCTCTGTGTTACCCTAACCCTGCCTATGTTTTGTATTGAGCTTATGCTTTGTCGCATGCTTTTATTTATGTTTCTGCATTAGGGTATTTCTAAGGGTTACTTCAAAATTTAGATCTAGTATGACTTTACAGTCTGGCCTATTGGATTTGACTCACTTAAGCTATTAAATTGAACTTTTTGCCCTGGACAAAAGCTCAATGCAAAAGGTGGACCACCAAATTTACCTACATGCAAACAAAATCATTCAAACTTTTGATAATCTTACGAGCCATATGCAATAAAAGTGAACCTCAATACCATCTCTAATGCCAAAATTAGATCCAATTCTAGCGTGACTAAGCGCTTCTTGCATCAGGGTAGAAGCATACTATTTGGCTTTCCAACTGTAACAATTTGCACATCCACATTTGGCAAACATAAATATTTCTTTAGGAGTGTGTGAATGTAATTAGTATTTATTCATGTTTCATATTTTCAAGCACATTCTAGCTCAAATTGACGGTAAAGCCATCGAGTATATCTATTTGAATAGTAACTTAAGCTAACTTACTATATGACATTATAAGTAATTCGGGCTTGTAAATATCCTCCTAGTTCTTGCTTGTACAATTATGATTAATTGTAAACAAATTGAGAAATAAAATCTACATTTTCAACCCTCAACAACTCTACTCTCTTCCATCTTCCATGTGTGCATCTTTGAGTGTAAATTCAAAGAATAGATAGTGTCATCACAGCAAGGTGTGAAAGAAGGGATATAATGTCACAAGACATGAAACTTGGATGCTTTGCTTAGCATTTGATTAAGTTACTAATCAAATGTGCAAATGTGAGGTACACATGTTATGCAAGTAAACTAGGTCACAATGAGAGGCCAAGGACCGTAAGATGTTAGTGGGTATCAAAGGAAAAAATAGTAATAAGTTGTGCTTGATAAGTACTAAGTGGTACCTGAGGTCAAAATTAACCTAGATCACTTTATTGGCCTTAGGTGTCACTAGTGACACTGGCATCAATCAATTAATTAATGCCGATTCACAAGCTAATGTGAATGCTCAGGAATACTTGGATGATAAACTCGCCTAGCCAATTTGATTGTTGGCTAGTCAAATTAATGTTCTCGGCAAGAAATAATTGCTAATTTGACTTTCCGAATTAATATTTTGAAATTTAATTTTATAATGTTGAAAAATGGATTAGGAAGATTGCCACTTTGCAAAACTTGCCATACAAGTGATGAAAGGTTAGTTAGAGGCTAGGAGAGAGAGAGAGGGAGAGACCATTTTCAGTTTAGACCCTAGCCGGCTAAGGAGATGGCTACTGGTGCAAGCGCCAGCTGACCAAGGGGGTTTCCAGCCATTAAGATCAGCCTCAAAACCAAACTGACAATAGCTTGAGGCCCCCAAAAACAAGGTAACAACAATTTGACCCCAAGCAATAGCAAATTGAGGGCTCTTCGCTATAGGCAACTATTATACAAGCTGTTCCAGTAGGAAACAACTGATTTTTGTCATTTTCACACGAAGAGACTTAGAACTTTCTCTCTCTTCAACATTCTCTCTCATTCTCCAATCAATTGCCAAATTTCCTTAACAAATTCCAGTAATTCTAGCCATTGGTAGTGGAGATTTTGAAGATCTCTACAATAAACCCTAATTTGCAGCAACAACCAACTTGGGAAGTGTGCCCAAATTTGCAAGCCCAAGACTTGAATTTCACCAATTGAAATTGGAGAATCTCAAGAGATTCAAGATGCCATCCAAGAAACATCATATTCAAGGCTGAATTTGCCACCCAAGGAGCATAATGAAGGTCAATTCCCTGAGCAAACCAAGGGGCAAATTGGTTTGAAGGGTTGCTGGTGCTTTAAGACATCAAGAGGCATTTGGATTAGCACAAAAGGTTTAAGAATCACAATGTACTCCATCCATTTGCAATTCCAATTAAAGGATACCACAAGGGACGCCAAGTTTTGGGGCCAATCAGGTGTTGAATATCCAAGATTAAGTGGTAACATTTGCATTTCAGTTTATGTGAATTTATTTGCTTGCTGTAATTAGAGTTAAATCGGGTCATGACCACCCTTTCCCAAAAGGAAGGCTGGTTTCATGTAACTTGTAGCAACACTACTACCTCCAACTCCTTTCTCATGCCTCTTCAACAAAATGGTGACAATGTCCTCTTTGAGTTTAACATATGCAATAAGAGGAGCTCCTCTCCTATCTATTCCTCTCATTAATTGGAAACATTCCTCGCATATCTTTGCTAAAACCATAATAAGGCTTAAGTCGAAAAATTGGCTGACCTAAGTCACACATTCCCTCCGAAAGTACAGGGTGATCAATCGCTTGCAATCCATATTAGTCTTCTTTCATAGGAACAGAAACATGATATGTCCCAGAGGGAGAGGAGAGATAATGAAGCAAAAGCAATACAGCTGTTTGTTGGTAGGCCTGGGACATAATGAATACCAAGCAAGCTTCCTGAAAATAAGTAATACAGAAATCTCAGAATTTGAATGTTGCAATGGAAATATGAACCTACTTTAACCATTGAATTCATGTGATATGGTTTTCTTATTTCACTAATGCAGGACACAAAAGCCCCAAAGTGGAAGAGCCAAAAAGCAATCTGTCAGAGCAACCAGTACACACGGCAACTCCCTTCCTGCCCTACATAAAGCTCTCTTCAACACGCATTCCCTTTCCCCCTTCCACATCTCCCAAGAAAGTATCAACTGTCCCTTGGATCTATCAAAGTCTGCCAAACATAATCCTTTAATGGTACATAGCTCAAAGTTTCACACCTTTTCTCAAGGTTTGCTTATGTTGTACACATAAAAGACAAGCTTCCATTGGACCTCTTCAGAAAGAAAACATTCCTAAAGGATTATACAACAAGATTTGAGGAGAAGAATCATACTGCCAATTCGTTAGATGTACTGCATACAGCAACTTTAACTCCTTTGGATATAGCTTCATCTATCAACCTGTAGCAACCAAACAGTGCTTCACATGCCATGTAACGACAACATATCTAAAGATAAGCATGATATTTTCAATCAGATTTTGGAAAGAAGCAATTCAACTAGAGGAATCAAGTCCAATGACTCTATACTGTTTCTAGCAGAAAATGTTAATTGATCAAAGGTTTTAATCTTGAGACACTATTCTAATTATAATTTGGATAAGTAAATCAGATTACTATTACTTGACCACATTAAGAGGCAAGAATGTTATGATTGACCTTCTTATAATGAGTACCATGTGAGTCTATTTTTCTTTTTAAAAGCATGCATAGGTAGCTCGAGTAAATCCACATAAGATCAGATTACTATTACACCATCGATTAGAGGCAAGAATCTAATGATTGAGCTTCTTAGACAAATACCATGTGAGATTCTATTTTTCTTTGTAAAACATGCACAAAACAAGCTTCAACCAAACTGGAAGAAAGTGAATGCATTGAAAGTTAACCTAGCAACTCCTGGGCGAAGAGGAAGCGATTTCTTCTCAATGAGCTCCATAAAGAGGGCAGTCTTTCGCTTGTGTAAAGATGCGACAAAATCCTTTCTTTCTTGTTCTCCTGTAGGTGCAACTGCAGGCCATCCTACCTCATTGAAGTAGGCTGTCATCCTGCCCGCCAGGACATAACAGTAATTGGAAGAAAAAGAGATAAAGTGTTGTCAGCAAAGTAACAAAAGCAGAAGTGGGAAGACATCACAAAAACTTACATAAATACCTGCAACATTAGAAAATGATCGTTGCCATGCACATGTATATGCCACATGCACATTGAAAGCAAAAATAATGTGTGTATATGCAAGGTGAAATTTTCTTATGCTAGATTGAGTGACACATGCAACATTAATGGTTGTTCGAACCTCGGGAATGTACAGCAGGACTATGATAGATGATCGAGTGTCCAGATTGCAATGAAAGTCCACAGAAAGATTAAAACCTACACGTTTCCATCAAATGGAGAGGAATAAACCAACTGTATGCTCACATAATGATCAACCTATGGTTGATAGGCAACATCGTAGGGATGTATTCAATACATAGAACATTAACTTATGTCTAATGGGAAATGCTGTGTACAATGATCAACCTATGCTTGGTAGACATTGTTGCAACACTCTAGCTAAATATCCAATACATAAGATCACTAACTCACGTCTGATGGCAATGTTGCAGCATTGTAGCTATGTAATCTTTCAGAGTATTAGCCACCGTAAACAGACCATCAGGTTAAAAATTTACATATATGGATGTTTACCTCTCTTTGCCGCCACCAATCTTGAGCAATTCACCATACAGATCAACATCCCAAGTCACACCAAGGCCTTTCTGCAACGAGAGGATGCTTTAAAGCTACACAGCTCCATCGCGAGGAACTTTTGACAATACAGATAAGCCACTACCTGCACGAGAAAGAGGAGAGTGACAACATACTTCAACGAAGGTCTCATTGAAGGAGACACGATGGCCGTCTCTTTCTGTGTCCACCAGGACGCCATCGCAATCGAAAAAGAGAGCGTCTGGAAGGGGGCCTGCACGGGCAGCTACGAGGGAGGATCGGCGGTGGAACCGCGCCGGAGCGTGGCTGAAGCAGAGACGACGAGAAACGAGAGAGGAAGAGGCAGACGAAAGGGCAGAGAATGATGAGGAGGAGGAGGGGGAGGAGGAGGGAGAGGGGGCAGAGTAGGAGGATGAAGAAGAAGGGAGGGACAGAGGAGAAGCTAAACGATCGACGGGAGCTTGATAGATTGCAGCAGTGGCAGCAGTGGCCATGGCGGCGGCAGCCATTTTCTCTCTCTCTCTCTCTCTATCTCGTCTAAGAAAATTGTTTCTTTTTGTTATGGGTGGTGGACGTAGTAGATAATGTAATGTGTAAGACATGCACCTCAACGATCTCACTCTAAGGCCGGCTACACACCCCCATGTGGATAGCCATTTCCGAAATTCACGGACCCCGAACACTTTTGGGTGGGGGATATCCCCCGCCGTCCTAAAACTCGTCCATGCCCAACACACTAGGTGACAAATTCTATACATTATAATAGTCATTTCCGAAATTCACGGACACCGAACACTTTTGGGTGGGGGGTATCCCCCGCCGTCCTAAAACTCATCCATGCCCAACACACTAGGTGACAATTTCTATACATTATATTTGCACTCGGTAGCAATTGAACCTCTGCCAATGGATGTTGGCAAGGGCATTATTACCATTGGGCCATCCCTCATTTTGGGAAAGCCTTCCTACAATTTAGTGTGTAAAGGTAATAAAGAACGGATTGCATGCTACCCTAGCTATCTGGGGTAGTGTGTACCTGCCCTAAGGTACCCTCACCCACACCCACTATGTTGGCATGTAATTTTTGAAATTGGGCAGTATGCACAAACATAGGCACAAAGATTTTACACACTGAAATGACATATTTTATAAGTAAATAATACTATATTCCTTAATTTTTTTATTGGCTACACCTACAAAAAGTGCACGATTGTTTGTCACTTTACAAACTGGGCAGGGAGTTTACATATTTAGTAGGTAAACAATAGGCCATGTCCTCTCCAGTGTGTAAAGAACTATAGATATACCAACCTCAAATTGGTTAATACTTGCAAAGTAGTCGTTTGTCATTTGGTATATAACCAACCTAAGGTCATCTAATGGTTAATGAGACACTAGGTACTCAATGCTGCCTGGAGTCTCCCAATATTTGCACCAATGTTAGGCTGGTTACACACTGCCATTGCCCACCCAATCTGCGCCCAGTTGGTGGGCACAGGAAAAGTTGACTTGGGCGGTCACTTGTCCTCCACCTGCTTACACACTGAGCGATGGATACTTTTTGTGGTCAATAAGTGTTTATCCACCTTCTGTCCGCAATCATTTACACACCAACCACCACCTATGCACCGGACACTTCCCGAATCATTTACACACCAGCCACCACCTATGCACCGGACACTTTCTGAATCAGATGTGAATGAAGGGACACTATGGATGTTGATCATTATTGACATAATAATTATTATTTGAAACTTGATTAAACACAATCATTGATACTAATTTTTTTAAAAAATGACTAATAAAACTAAAAGTGTTACAAGACTTTTAAAAAACCAACTAATAAAGCTAATACAAATTAGTAATGAAAAAGAGAGTAGGGTAATTGAGCCCCTTCACCATGCTATTGAAGCATGGCTCTACCCAGCTCTTTGCAAAAAAGTGGAAAGAGGGAAATTTTATTAGCACACCACCCCTCTTTCCACCTTTCCACTTGCAATGCACATGCTACAGAAGTTTACTTACCGTTGTCTTCGTCGTCAATCTCCTCTGCAAAGTCAAAATCACCAAAGATTGTTATCACATTTGTGTTCTCCCTCTCTCGAAACATGGCTCGAGTAACGTTGTCTCTTCGAGATGCTCCCCTAGGATGGCTTGCCCCCGGTGTTGGCTCCATTGATTGAGCTCTTGGTATTGCTTGCGTGGTACTTGTGTTTGTTAGCGTAGCAACCTTTACTAATCCATTTCTCAAACTATTTTGATGGTCCATGTCTTGACGAGGTGCATAACTTTCTCTCTCAAGTTCCGTTGTTGCTTCGTGTATCCATGCATCATCAAAACTATCTCCATGCATAATGCATATATTATGTAGAACAAGGCAAGCTACCACCATCTTCGGGACATTTTGTAAAAGCAAGTCACATCTCTTCAACAATATACGAAATCATGCTTTAAGGATGTTGAATGCTCTTTCAACTGGCATACAAGTACTTGATTGTATGTAATTCCAATAATAACGTTCCAGAGATAGTCTATTCTTACTACCCTCGAAAGGAGGAAGCATCTAAAAGCATGCAAGATAAGCACAATCGCCTAGTAGATAGTATTGTCCTAGAGCTTTGTTTGTGCATCATTTTCATAGATCTAAACGTTGAAAAACAGTCCAATCATGCATAGAACCTGCCCAGCCAATGTCATAGTCCCAAACAACACAATTGACGGCCACAGTAATCTGTAGAATAATTGAGTGGAAGTCCTTCCTATTAAAATAATATTTGTGGTTCTCTCTTGGGGCAATGATGGGTATACGACTACCATCTATTGCACCAACAACATACGGTATACCTCAAAGCACCTAAAATGCATTTGCATATTTTTGCATTTGTTGTGATGTTGGCTACTTTATGTACATATCATGCAATCCTGATGTGGCCAGTGTATCGCAAAAGTCCAAAACAACCAACTGTGTAAACAAAGTTGAGTCTATGTACAAATCAGTGATAAGTCCCAAATTTGAGCCTCTCACCAGGTGATGTGTTGAGAAACACAGATCTAGAGCATGGCTATGGTGGTTCAAAGACGGGAAGAAGACTCATGTAGACATAGACTCAGACACTGACTGTCACACAAGTGAATTAGGTTTCAAGATTGAGACTTGAACTCATAAACACAATCTTGTGTGTGGACAATGACACTGACACTTTACTGAAAAGAAAAGAGTACTATCATTGCATTAAGAAAAGAAAGCAAGTACAATGCTTTATAGGAAAGTAGGAAACTGCAGTAGGTACCACTGTGCATATGGGATAGGTAAGCTTGCATGTCCTTGGCCTTGAAGCTCCATACAAAGAGGCTATTAGTGAGTGTGATTGCTGAATCTCAACACGATGCAAGGCCACATGTACCAGCTTCGCGATAAGTATTGCTCTTCTATAGTTTATGTTCTTGCATCGCATTTGTGGTGCTAACTTTGGAACAAGATATTCAAAGGTACTCTTGCTAACTTGACCTATCCCAGCTTGATGTGCAATGTAACCTTGAGTCATGCATTCCATCAAAATATGCAATTGCAAACTGTCATTGTCCTCGTCATTCAAATCACTTAGCAATATAGTTGGAACATTGCCATGACAGCAACTATAACACCGATGACACACATTATCAGAAGACTTTCATCGTCCATTTACCTATCAAACGATTTGACAAAACTTTATGAGACAATTGAAGAGAGATGTATAAGTACACTTAAAAATATTAATTTTTAAAAGTTCTAGATTCATCTACTATTGAAACCATCATTCCTTTTTAAGACTTTTGATTACATCTAACAAACCAGATACAGAGGAGGCAAGTGTCATAATAACGAGCTTGCGCTCTTCAAATGCTTTCTTTTCCTTTATAAACATGTCTATATTTGCATCCATTCCAAATACTCACTAAATATTTTTATTTATACATGGCTCTAGCAACCTCATTAAACATTGGATATAAAATAAAAACTCATTATTAAAGCTTGCACATTTATGGATTATTTATATGGTGGCAAGAAAGGATATTGATTAGTGAAAATAAGTATAAATTTTATGCTCAATCAATATGCTTAATGTGTGTGTGTGTGTGTGTGATACCATCATTTTGATTTCTCATTGTGCATGTCTTTTGTTAACTTAACATCATATTGTTATAATATTAATATTCATAGGCTATAAAATATAGTTATACTTCTTTGAACGAATCATATGTATGTACATATGTGTGTGCGTACTAGGGCTTCCAATATACACACATAAATACATGTATATATATTTATATATATATAATTTAGAGAGAGAGAGAGAGAGAGAGAAATAGAGATTTTTTGTGATAATAGTTTTTGAATAATAGAGATATATAAAAACAAGTTCTTAATCACACACACACACACACACACATGCATGCATGCATGCATGCACACACACATACACAAAGAGAGACTAATCAATGTATTTGAATAAGAGAGGTATATAGAAACAAGTTCTTAATGAGATACACCGTGTGTGTATGCATGCACATGTACATACACATAGAGAGACAAATCAAGGTATTTGAATAAGAGAGAGATATGAAAACAAGTTCTTAATGAGACACACACGTGCGTGCATGCATGCACATGCACATGCACATACACATAGAGAGACAAATCAAGGTAGGTTTGTTTATTGTATATTACAGAACTAAAGACAACTTTAAAAACTATTGCTCATACAAACTCTAATCCACCTTGACTAAGTAATTCATCGATGGTTTGCCTGGTCTTTAAAATCAAAAATATATTCTAAATACTTTGAATGTAAGGAATTTCGATTGGAAGGGAATAAGGACTCAATGGAGAAGAGAGGGAGGAGACAGAGATAAAAATGACTTTTGGATTATATATATATATATATATACACAATTACTTATGAGAGACAAGAAAGATGTGTCTTTTTAAAATCATTGATAAGAGGAAAAAAAAAGAAATGTGAAAAGTAAATCAAATAGAAAGGTATATTTTTCAAATTAATGTAAGAGAGGCCCAAAAGTAGTATTGTAGTATTATAGGAGAGAGTACTAGAAATTTTGGAAGCCAAAGAAGGTTGTGCTAGCCTTCTTTCTCTTCAAAAATTTCTAGCACTCTCTTTTATAATATTACCTTAGACCCTCTCCTACATATATATATATATATATATATATATATATATATCATTGATAAGAGGAAAAAAAAAGAAATGTGAAAAGTAAATCAAATAGAAAGGTATATTTTTCAAATTAATGTAAGAGAGGCCCAAAAGTAGTATTGTAGTATTATAGGAGAGAGTACTAGAAATTTTGGAAGCCAAAGAAGGCTGTGCTAGCCTTCTTTCTTTTCAAAACTTTCTAGCACTCTCTTTTATAATATTACCTTAGACCCTCTCCTACATTAATAGCCTTGATCTTTACACACACACACACACACTCTCTCTCTCTCTCTTGTAGCTTTAAAAAATTCTAACAACTCTCTCCTATAATACCACAATACTACCTTTGGACTTCTTCTATATTAATAGCTTTGGACTTTTATCACTAAAAATTCTTTTAACTTTCTCTTATAATACTACATTTAGGCCTTTTCTATACACTAATAGCTTTGGATCTTGATCAACACACATACATATGCACGCGTACGCGCGCGCGCGCACACACACACACACACACACACACTCTCTCTCTCTCTCTCTCTCTCTCTCTCTCTCTCTCTCTCTCTCTCTCTCTCTCTCTCTCTATGGTTGAAAACAATTATAGCAACTCTCTTCTATAATACTACAATATGGTTGAAAACAATTATAGCAACTCTCTTCTATAATACTACAATACACTCTCTCTATATGGTTGAAAACAATTATAGCAACTCTCTTCTATAATACTACAATATTACCTTTGGGCTTCTCTTGCATTAATAACTTTGGACCTTTATCAAAATTCACACACACATTCTCTCTCTCTCTCTCTCTCTCTCTCTCTCTCTCTCTCTCTCTCTCTCTCTCTCTCTCTCTCTCTCTCTCTCCAAAACTTGAGATTAACTTCCTCTATTTAAAAGTTTTTGGTTTAAGTAAAATTAGACAAAAAAGTCACATTTTGATTATAATTTTAATATTATAAAAGTTTTTTACATTTTTTATATTTCCAAATAAACAATACAAAAGACAATAGCCATTATATGTTATGTTAATTATTAGTTTTCTATATTAGGATTTAAAAATATCCCAAAAGATAGGACTATTTTTTATTTATAAGGTTCAAACTTTTTAATATAGTTCATTCAAAAGTCTCATATTAAAACATATCATAAATATATACATAATTTGATCTTCCTAGCTATGAATTATTATTTATATCTTCTCTCTCATTAAACATTATTTTAAAACTTCCCTATTCTCTTCTCTCTCATAAAAAAATTATATATATATATATATTCTCAATTGACTCTATTAAGTCCTAATGTTGAGAGAGAGAAAGAGAGAGTTGCAAGAGATATACATAGTTAGAAATGAAGATATTAAGGGCCATGCACAAACACATACACATAGAGAGAGAGATGCATACACACATGCAAGAGATACACATAGTTAGAAATGAAGATATTAAGGGCCATGCACAAACACATACACATACACATAGAGAGAGAGATGCATACACACATGCACTACTTAATTTATTACTTAGTTAATAACCTAATTATTAATTATTTTTTAGTTATTCACTAAATAGAAATATAAAGAGAGGGGGGAGAGAGAGAGAGACGAATGAGAGAAGGAGAAAGAGAGATAAATGAGAGAGAGAGAGAGAGAGAGAGAGAGAGAGAGAGAGAGAGATTATGTGACTTACTTTGACTCTTCTTTTTTTTTTTGTCGAGAAGGGGGTTGCTAGTAACTTGTCGAGAAGAGGATTGATTGCAATCCCTTCTTGAGATGATTTTTTTTTTCACAAGTCTCCTCTATCATTTCTTTGAGGGGACTTGTGAAATTTTCTTTCGCCAAACAAGGGGTTGCCGACAATCCCTTCTCAGTGTTTTTTTTTTCACAAGTTCTTTCTAAATTTTTTTTCACTAAACATAGAGTTGTCAACAAATTTTTTTTCCATAAGTCCCCTCAGAGAGATAGAAACAACTTGTGATTTTTTTTTTTTGTGAGAAGGGGTTACCGACAACCCCTATTTAGCAATAAGAAATTTCACGTCCCCTTAGAGAGATGATGGAGGGGAGTTGTAATTCAAAACTCTCTCTCTCTCTCTCTCACACACACACACACACACACACACACACACACACACACACACACACACACACACACACACCGAGAAGGGGTTTTTGGCAACCCCTGTTAGGCAAAATAAATGTCACGTCCCCTTAGAGAGATGATAGTAAAGTCACATAATATATATATATCTCTCTCTCTCTCTCATTTTTAATGAGTAAACTACTACACCATTCAACTGGACAAAGATTTATTCTTCTTGTTTACATAGGAGATAAAGAGAATTTCAAACTAGATGATGATATTAAATCTCAAAAGTCATGTAAGTTAGCAATATGGAGACTTCTCTACAAATCCTTCTATAGACGTATATTTGCAATGGTATCTTCTCGATGTGTTCTCTATATGTAATAGAACTATAAATGGTAGGTTCATGTGTGGGTAATTGGAGAAGGGGCTATTGCAAACTTTGCCAAGAAAATGCACAGATTAGGTGCATTTGAAGGAGGAGTAGCTCATATATAAGGATCACCAAATTGAGCAACAACGGAATGAGGAGCTGTACTAGAGATGTCCTATCTTCCTCGACTACTTAAAGGCGAATTCCCCTCCAATGAGAAGGCATTATACCAAACATACTCGAAGAAAAAAATTTGCAGGAGACACAAGGATCCAGATTTAGGTAAGTAATTCCATATGTATTCTTTAGAATATGTCACACTTTTATGTCTTCTTCTAAAGAGATTTTGGATGATTGTAGGAAAGTGATACCTCTAGTGCATTTCTTTTTATAACTCATTCTTTGGTAAGGAGTCAAGGTGAAGCCATAATTTCTAAAATGTCTTTATGATATTGTTTGGCCACACTTTAGCCCTACAATGATACTATTTATGGATGATAGCATAAAGCAAATACATCATAACCCACCTAACTCCTTTACATATCTATTTACATGTCAAAAAAAATCCCATGGATACTATCCTCATCAAACACATGCTTCCCCACTTGACAGAGGAAAATCCCTTCAAGAGTATTGTCTTGGAATACATGTTTCCATGTTTGATTGAGCTAGCATGTTTTCACAAGGGGAGTCTAGGAGTTTGTTACAGAACACCCATTTCACCCTCCAGCAATGGACATCTGGATTGATATTTAATATTTGCAATAAATATGTTCATTTACTTTGTGTATAATTGTTCACTAACTTACAAATGCATTTGTGGATTTAGTATACTTTTTAATAGTTTTTATAGTAAGTTCATGCAATATAATGTGAAATATATTAGTATATTAAAATATTTGATTATTAAAGTCCGAAGTTTTAAATGAAGAATTCTTGAAAGGAATAACAACTACAAGTAATGAAGCAATACATAGTTATATTGTAAGGGTCTATTGTAAACGAATGCATAACTTCAATCCATATGTAAGCCTAATCAAATGAGGAAGAGAGAGCAATGTGCAAGTATAAGTGGATGTGTATGTAGTTTGCTTGTGTGTGCATAATTAAAAGTACTAACACATCAGGTTATAATTATAAAATACGTGTAAAGAAGGGAGAGAGGGAAGATGTGAATGTATATGTAGTGTGATATCTCATATATATGCATAATTGAACCATTAACACTGTGATAATATTATCAAAGACAAGCACATCAACTTAAATGTAAATAATTTAAGGAGAGAACTAATAATGCATTGAGAGAGAGAGAGAGAGAGAGGAGAGATGATAAATGATAGAGTTGGGGATGAAAAAGGGGATGAAAAGACAGAGAGAGAGAGAGAGAAGGAGATTGTTATTCAAAAGGAGGAGAGGGAGATGCATGTCATGGATCCCCAACATATGAGAGAGAGAGAGAGAGAGAGAGAGAGAGAGAGAGAGAGGGACGTGTAAGTGTAAGTGTATTGATTTTACTCATGTGTGCATAATTGAAGTACTAATACATCATGATGTAATCATAACATGTATGCAAAATTGAGAGAGCGGGGATGTGAATATATACAGAGTGTGATATTGCTTGTGTATGTGTAATTCAACCACTAACATTGTGATAATAGTGTGCACAATTGAAGTACTAATACATCATGATGTAATTATAACATGTATGGAAAATTGAGAGAGCGGAGATGTGAATATATACAGAGTGTGATATTGCTTGTGTATGTGTAATTCGACCACTAAAATTTGATAATATTATGAAAAATAATCGTATAAGCTTAATGTAGTGATGCAAAGCAATTAAGGAGAGAGATAACTGCTAGTGTTGAGAGAGAGAGAGAGAGAGAGAGAGAGAGAGAGTTGGGGGTAAAAAAGAGAAAGAGAGAGAGAGAGTTGGGGGTAAAAAAGAGAAAGAGAGAGAGAGAGGGTGTTATTGAGAGGGGGAGAAGAGGGAGATGCATATTGTGGGTCTCCAAGAAATGAGAGAGAGAGAGAGAGAGAGAGAGAGAGATGTTATTGAGGGGAGTGAGATGTCGGTGGTTGGTCTCCAACATATGAGGAGAGAGAGAGAGAGGGGGGAGAATCGATTGTGGTTTTGATGAGGAGGAGGAGAGTAAGACGTGGTGGTATAATGGCAGTGCTAGTGGTAGTAATGTTATTGAGGGGAGTGAGATGTCGGTGGTTGGTCCCCGATATACGAGGAGAGAGAGAGAGGAGAATTGGTTGTGGTTCTAATGAGGAGAGGGAGAGTAAGATGTAGTGGTGGTGGTGGTGCTAGTGGTGGTGATGGTGGTAGCGGCAGCGGCAATGGAGGAGCAATATTGGTGCTTAAATATGCCCAAAAGAAAAAGAGGACCAAGTGGACTATGTGGAATAAAACTTGAGGTTGCCAAAAAAAGCTCACTCCAAAAGCTTGCTTCTCACATGCACTCCCTCAAAGATACCAAATCAAACCTTGGGACTTCATGCCTTGACTTGTCGGTCCCCAAAAGAAGAAAATTCCCCACAAACACATATACATTCAGATAAGGGGTAAAATGCTCTAAAAGGAAGAATAACACCTGGACTTGGCCACAAGAAGCTTCTGTGCAACAAGAGGCTCCCTCTAGGCACTTCTTATGACCTATTTGGTGCAATACTAAAACAAAAACCATCAAACACACCTGCACCAAACATACACATGGTCCTCTTGGCCTAAAGAAATAAAGCATTCTGTGCCAAAAAAAATAGTCCTCTTAGCCTTATGAAATATAACCATATAGTACACCATTCAGCAATCTACTATTGTTGAAAGCAAATCCTTGGTCCCTACATAAACTCTACTAAAGTACAAAACTAGACCAAGGGATGGGCAGCTCATGCCTTACACTAAATGCATCAAATTATTAGCTATCCCCTTGTATAAATGGCGAGGGGTGTTTGGCGAATATATCATTGAATGATCCTTTCCGTCCATGAAAGAATAGGAAGACGGTCAATCACTACCTGGCTCATCACCCATACTAACCATCGGCGACCATAACAAGACATGTTAGTAAAGCAGTCCCCATAGTAGTCCTAGGCTAATAAGATCGGAAAATTTTAGTAACCCCTGAGGACCATAATTGTTAAATACGTCCTCAGTAAGGGCATAATTTGCCAATAGATACACAAAGTAGTTCCAGTAAGATGAGAAACCAGCCGACAAATCATTATATCCAAGGCTGTACAATGATACATCCGAAGAATGGGATCCCTCACACTATAGGTCCCATTTAATGGTTGATCATTAGCTGTGAGTTTCCTTTCACTACTAAATGGCAGATACCACCATGTCAGGCTATATTTAGCCCCATGATACATCCGAAGAATGGGATCCCTCACACTATAGGTCCCATTTAATGGTTGATCATTAGCTGTGAGTTTCCTTTCACTACTAAATGGCGGATACCACCATGTCAGGCTATATTTAGCCCCATGATTAAGACTGTATTTTGCCATGTTATTAGTAAAAGCAATGCCTAAATAAACTTCCATTTTTATAATGACTCTATGTCAAGGGTCTTTAGTAACTATATCGACAATTGCATGCTTAGTGGGCCCTCGTGAGACTCCATCAAACTACAAAGTATAGACCCATTCTTCATTGAAAGGCCACACCATACTGATTAGCCTACTCATACTTATGGTAGTCAAAGTCAAGCTAAGAGAGAGGATGTATACTCCACCAGATCTCTCGAATGTTTCTTAAATATGGATGTTCAAGATAAGAAATGATTTTGCCCATCCGATTGCCTTGGCACCTACTACTAGTTTAAGTTAGATCCTAAAAGACCTGCAAAGGCACCAAGTCTGTGACGTCAGCCCCTACACATAATAGGGCTTCAACTTATTAAAGTTTACTTTATTTTTAAACTCTATCCATTGCAAATCTGCTAAAATGGTTGTAGAGCCATTCTTTCTTATACGGATGATCTTATAAGGGCCATCCCATTTGGGTTCTAACTTGCTAGGAAATAGCTTGCGATGTGCATCATAATATAGGATCAGTTGACCTTTAGCAAACTTATACTTCTTAGCCCGAATTTCATGAAGCATTTTCATCAGCTTCTTCCCTATCTCTTGATGTAACAAAGCTTTCAATCGGATCTCATCAAGACGTGCTAAGAAAGTCAACCTTTCTTGCAATGCTTCCTCTTTACCCAAAGAATGATTCAATGCAAACCTTATTGTAGGTAGCTCAATCTCCAAAGGTAGAATACACTCTTGCCCTTATACTAATTTAAAAGGGGTGTGGCATGTAGCTCTTTTGAATATTGTATTATAAGCCCAAACAACCACATAAAACTTCTTATCCCAATCATGTTTACCTTCAGATATAGTCTTGGATAAAATCCCCACAAGCTGCTTATTGATACTCTCTACTTGTCCATTCGCTTGGGGATTATATGGGATGATTTTATTATGTTTAATTTTTAGAGAGCTTCAGTCAAGGCTTCTATAACCTTATTTAGAAAGTGTGTCCATGGTCGGACACTAGTTCTTTAGGTGGACCGAAATGGTAGACAAATTGTTCCATAATAAAACTAGCTATTCCTTAGAATTGTCCTTCATTGTAGCTCGAGCTTCAAACCATATTGTTATGTAGTTTGTTGCCACAATGATATAATGCTTCTATGTAGTAGATGAAGGATGCATAAGTCCAACAGAATTGATATGCCACTTCTTAAAGGGCAAAGTCACAAGAATAGGATTAAGTGTCCGCTTATGATTTTCCCTAGCATTGTGTATTTGATAGACATCACAATGCCTAACATATGCAAAAGAATCTTAGAAAATCGTTGGCCCCCAATAACCAGCACATAAAGCTTTTTGGGTAGTGAACCATCCAGCAAAATGGCCTCCACATGTTGTAAATCTCATCCACACCTTTTCTATATAAGACACCCACTATTATTGAAAAGTGAAGTGCTTGTTGCTTAATCTTTGCCTTCTTGAATTTAGAAAGAGTTTTCGGTAGCTTGCCTATTGATAGATAATGCATGATGGATGAATACCATGATAGAATAACGGCTACATCAATTTTGCATAAATCTTTGTAGTCACTAATATCAACCCACCTAGGTTCACCAAAATCTCCTAGACACTCTATGATACCCTACAACTTTAGTGGCTTACTCCTAATCTCATAGTCAAACTCTTGCAAAAAGAGATTAGCCACTTGGGTAGGCAATCAGGGGGTTGAAGCTTGTTCAATAATAAACACAATCTCTCTATCTTAGTGAAGAACACCACCTTCTTATAAAGAATATAGTGTCTAAACTTTTTGGTGGCAAATACCATAGCCAAGCAAACCTTCTCCAAATAGTTGTAACAAAGCTCTGAAATTCCCAACTTCCACCTTGCCAATGCAACAGGATGATAAAGTCGTGCCTCCCAAATTTGGGATAGGTAACAACTAATACTACACCTTGTCGCAGCCGTGAATATATAGAAAAACCTCACCCCTTTTTGAAGCTTTTAAAATCAGAACTTTGGATAATATCATTTTAACATCTTTAAACGCCACTTTGCATGCTTTTGTCCATTCAAAGCCATGGATGTGAGATAAAAGATTTGTCAAGGGTAACGAATGTTAAGCCAATGTATTAATGAATTGACAATAGTACACCACAAATAAAACAAAATTGTGAAATGCCCTAAGAAAATTGGTTGGCTTAAGGTCACAATAACAACCACCTTTTCAGGGTCGGTGGCAATACCAGGACACACTCACAATACGACCCAATAGCAAACCATAAGGCACCCCAAATATACACTTCCAAGAATTCAATGCTATGCAATACTCACGATATCACTCAAAGCATGCATGTATAGTAATCAACTGTCTATGATGGGTCATGGTAGCTACCCCCAAATCATTTATGAAAACCTTCAGCTTTTTAAGGGATATTTCGACAAGTGTCTTGTTAGCCATTCTTTGCTAAGACCCAGGAGCATTGCATAGGCCAAAGGCCATCACATAGTATGCGAAAGTACCAAAAACTATAATGAACATCGTCTTTAACTTATCCTCTTCAGCTATGGGCCATCTGATTATAATCTGCAAAAAAAGCCCATGAAAGAGTATATCTCTTGCCCTACTAGTTGATCTAAAATTTGATCAATAAAGGGTAGAGGATAATAATCATTCATTGTTTACTTGTTCAATTCCTTAAAATCAACACTTTGGTAGATTTGATTGTTCTTTTTCTTTCTTTTTACCAGTGGTGAGAGTCATTCTATATGTTCAATGGGAAATATCATACTAGCCTTCCTCAAACACATCCATTCCTAAAAAAGAGGCTCTCTTAGCTCAAAAGGAATGTGTCTAACCTTTTGCCTCACTAGCTTACTACCTTCTTTCAATGGGATCATATGCATGACAACAGAGGGGGGAATCCCCTTCAATTCATCATAACTCCATGCAAATATATCCCTGAACTTCTGTAGGAGTGCTACATAATCTGCATGCTCATCAACATGAAACATAGTGCCAATTTTAATGGGGCTAGGATCATTGGGAGTCCCAAGATCTAGCTCTATCACGTCAACATCACGAATCCTATTATTTTCCTCTATTGGCTTATTTAAACATACTTAGTAAACCTCCTCAGTAGTAGAACCCTCTTCAAAATTACTGGAACTTGAGCTTTCGACAACTAAGGTTCCCTTGAGTGTGCCTCCCATTCTATAGTGGGAGGTAATGTCTTTCATCCAATGGGTGCTTAGGGTATGCATCCATAATTATTCTCTTTAACCCATGTCCAATAATCAATCGACCAGCTACAATATCCACTAAACAATCGGAATGTAATATCCACGGATGTCCAAGAAGCAACAACTGATAGCTTGGCCTCCCAATGAATTAGATAACACAAAAGACAACGACACACTCAATATTAGTAATCGTCACATATACTAGTGTAAAATATTACACGGCGCAGTGAACAGAATCTGAGAAAGAGATAGAGAGTACACAACAGATAAGAGGAGAATCAGTAAATTCTTTAACTCCAAACAACTGATACAAAGATGGCTCTGTCCACCCGTGCGCTTCCACTGTGTAAAGCTTAGATGGCGATCTGGACAGAAGATAGGTGAAGAGCTTAAGGCTAGCTGGAAGAACAACTCTAACTGGGTGAAATATGAGTGAGAGACGGCTGCGAATGGGTTTAGCTTTTATAGCCCGGGAAGGTCGTTAGGTCGGCCTGCTGACGACCTACCTTATGAGCCTCCACTAGTCGGCCAGGGAATATTCCAGGGAATATTCCCTTTACCATCGGGCCGGGGGCGCTGCCCCGGACCCCCACCAGGGGGGCTGCTAGCCCCCCTGGGACCCCACAATAGGGGCCCCTTTTAACTCCCTTACACCGCAACTCGATGCAATGCGCCTCGAGTTACTACCAGCTTAACCACTCCATCTAACCCAAAGATTAGACCCACAATAGTCACCTTTTTGCCATCCGGTCACATAGACCTCATCTGATATACAAGTCAGGACTCAACCAATGTCCGGGCTCACATTTGGCTTCTCCTCATAATGGGGGCCTTACAACTTTGAGCACCATGGATCATTGGTAGCACCTAATGAGGGTGGGGCATTGATCATATCTAACAACTAGCACTACAATTCCTTCGAGTTGCCTTAGGCTATCATCAACCATTCTTAAAACTGTCACGACATCCTTTTGCATTGGTAGACCCAACCTCTCTAATAAATCCATACTCATAATGTTTATGGATGAGCTGGGGTCCACCATTGCATATTCTATCAAGATTCCATCGACATATGCCTACACCTAGGGCAGTGCTTCTCTACATGATCCCACCATTCACTACCCATTTGATGGACACCAAAAGGTTCTATGACATAACCTGTTCATAGGATTTTCTTGAACTCCTTACGAACATTTGGTGACAATTGGATTAGTTTTAGTAGATTCACATTCAGTCTAATTTCTCATAGCGTATTTGCTAGGTTAAAATCACAAAAGTTTACCATTACTCTCTTCTCTTTCTACACTAGTAGCTCTTTTTGCTTCTTGATAATCTTATATCCTTCTTTTCTTTCAATTTTCATTTTCTTTTGACCACAGGCTCCTCTAAAACTTGATCATTTTTAAGAGGATCCGCCTATGTATCCAACATCTTCTTATCATCCCTACCAGGTTTAAGGTTAACTTTGCTTGTACTAGGGCCACATTTTCGATTGTCTTTCGGTTTCTGACCCCTAGTTACTACCCTAACATTGTTAGGAGATAAACTCTCACTAAGTGGCCAAGTTTCAACAAGACTTACCCCATTGGGCATTTCCTCGAGTGTGGCTTTATCCCTTTACAAAATTTTCCTAGGTCCCTCTCTTTAGTATTCTCGTTATTCGCACAATGGTTCACATGCCTAGGTTGTTGACTACCTTGCTGGAGAGAACTAACCCTACTCCAATAGGTAGTGGCTAAGTGTCTAGACTTCTTGTATATACCACATTTGACATAAGGTCAATTACGAGGGAGATGCTACTACCCACCATACCACTTACAGCTACATCATGATGGGCCCATATCATTGGGCTTTCTTATACACATCAAATTTTGCTGGCACTTAAAAAAATTAATATCTATAGTGATCCAACGGTATTTCTCAGTGATCATATCCGTATAATGTTTCAACATATCTTGTATTTCCTCTACAATGTTTGATGTAGAGGACTCATGACCAGTGGCTTTAGGAGTTACCACTCCATACTAGGTCACATAATTTGCAAAGGGGATGCTATCTGTGTGGGAGCTTTCGCTCAACTGCCAAGACCCATGGACTACTTGTTGCTTCAAGCATTTCAAGCCAAGTGCAATGGCTAGCTTTCATATAGCCATACACGCTCTCACACCTATGAGTGTAGTGAGTTTACCTTCATCCTCGATCAAGTTGCCTCCTTCCTCAAGCGCTCCGGTAGCTCTGTGATCCAAGGTGCAAGCTCAAGCAAGCTCGATCCTCAAGCTCCTAGCTCCATGCTCCATTATCACACGCACAAGAAAAGAGAAGAAGAAGAAGAGAGGAGAAGATGGAAAGCTTCTCCACCACAGTCACTCACCCTCACACACTCACTCCCTCACACTTCCTCTCTCAAGCACAAGCTCAAGCAAGCAAGAAGAAGAAGAAGAAGAAGAAGAAGAAGAGAAGAGGAGAGCTAGTTTTGGCCACACACAAGAATGAGCTTCTGTATTCACTTTTTGCCTTTTATACAAAACCCTAACCCTAATCCCCATTGGGTACCCATCCCTTTTTACATGACCAATCATCTTAGCCTAGGTCCTCTTCTCCTATTTCCTTCATATTTGCATTGTGCCTTCACCCATGCCCGTCTACATTTACAAATTGCACAGGAGGGAGCCTGGCGCTCTTTTACAAGGATTTAGAGTACACTTTTATATTTAAAATTTGTATTTCCTATTTTGCGCTTATCTTGAACTTTTAAGGTTGTCCTTGCGCTTTTGGCCTTTTTTCCTTCCATTTCTTCAATTGAGGCTACCTTTTTCCGCTTTGCCCTGCATCTTTTAAATTTTCTTTTTTATTTATTTGCATTAGGGTTAACAATTTGTAACTGACCCTTGGTTTACAAAAGAAGCTCTTTGGCTAGTTTTTTGCTTAACGACATTTGGAGGATTTGGCAACAAAGGCACATTCTACATCATGCTTCCTCTACCATTTGGGTTGGTCATAGGCATACTAATCGCAGTTTCATCTCCACTAACCCATCCCAAATTATTTCTAGGACTAAGGCTCGAATTTAGATTTTTCCTCAATGTGTAGGCCACTTGTAAGTAAGATTCTACTTCCTCTGCTCGGGTTATAGCAATATCTATATTTGCTAAAGGGCCACTACTCAACTATACTTGGATATTGAAGTCCAATCCATGTAAGAAATATTGCACTTAGGAAGGAGGTGGAATAGGGATAGTGGCTTACAATTTGCAAAAGACCTCTTTTAACTTCTTAGCATATACTCGCATGTTTTCATGGGGCTCTTGACGTGTCACATTTAGCACACATAGCCAATATTGTCCACCTCTCTTAGGGGTAAATTCCCTTTGAAAGGCTATATAAAATAAATCAATTGTGGTTATGGTATTGGTTTCTAAGTCATGATACCACATTTCAGTCCTCCCTCTTAGTGTAATGGTAAAGAACATCATTAGATGTCCCTCATTCTGAATTCGGCAATTAAACATGAGTTTTTGGAACTCACTAATGTGAAGCTCCGTATCCTCCTTCGCTAACCCATTAAAGATGGGTAGAGGGAAATCTAAAGGTAGCAAATCTGGAGTTCTTGCAGGAATTACAATTGCTTGTGCCATCATGATGATTGGGTTTACTCTAGGGGTTTGTATTGGTGGGGTTGCACTCCCACTCAAAGTAGATTGATTTTTCAAAGAAAGGGGAATACTAGAGCTTCCTCCTCCCTCAATGAGAACTAACTAAGATATTTATTAGGTCAAGATGACCTCTTGTTCTCAAAGATATCAGACTACTATGCTTAAGAGAACCTCTCCTAACAATTTCAACTCATTGTCTAGCCCTTTTAGCTCTTTCTTATTTTTGGATCTCGGCTTAACAATGCTTATAAAAAAATAGCAGGTCTATCTCGATGCTCTTTGGCATACAATGACTGACTAGTCCCTAATTAACCAAGGTTCAAGGACCACCACTTATCAATAGCTCTCGGCAAATGCACCACCTGTCACGACCAAAATTTGGCTCGACACTAGCTCAAGGGCTCTAGTCGAGCCTCCTAAACTCACCCAAACAACCCCACAACCTCGCAGCCAAGAGCCTATAGGCACTATGAATATATTTATCAAAAGAACACATTTGTAGATACAATCTCTAGATTGTAGTCCAGCGTGATGCCCTTTCTGACTCCAAGCAGAGGGAGTACCCAAACATATAGGTGGCTAGTACCTTGTAACACACACAAAGGGAGCACCCCCCAGCTTATTATTGTGGCTCCACTACGGCTCTCCTACACCCAAGGAATTGGCCCCAAGATGCACCATCTTACCATACAACACATATGCACAAAATCCAGTCTTCACAATATTTATTCCAAGAGATAGTATATTCCTCACCAAATCAATCCCCAAGGAAATGATTATACTAAACCTATAGCATAAGGAGCCTCGCACTCATTGTGGGTCAATAGTTTGAAACCAAATGTTATGCATTCAAGAGATAGTTTTTCTTATACCATGTCGATGCAATGCAAATGTAAAATGGATGACTTTGAGTGCACAAATATTTTACTCAAACGAAATCGGCATTGTGAATGTGCTCAAATATTCTTTCTATGATTTTCTTTCACTAACAACATTGTTGCAGTAATAAGGCAATGGTAAACTACTCCGTGCCACTATACATCTTAATACTTAAAGTAAGATCGAAACCTATATGAAAAGTGTAGCAAACAAATCAGATTTTGAACCATATTCACCACATACAACCCCCTCTCTCCCTACTGTTTAGGGTTTTGCTTGCAATGGATTTTCATGTATGCTTCTTCATAACAAAAGCAATAAATATGCACTAAAACATACAAATGGGGGTAAGCTAAGGCAAATCCGCATGCCTTACCTACTTGCACAAATATAGCCCTAAATTATTATTATTTTCCACGTGTGATATCTAACTTTTTCTCAATTAAAACTCATTTTTTCTAATTTTATAATTATTTATAATTAAAAATATAGTTTTTTGCATTTTTTAATGTGAAAAAATTAAAAAAATTGAGATTAATTCCCTCCGTGGAAATACAAATTGCCATGATGGAACTCATAAAATTGATGATTTAGCATAAAATCGTACTTTTGCATGTTTTATGTGTTTTGGAATAACGTGTATAAACGATTAAGACTTGTTGTTTATGTTAATATTTTTAATAGAATGAACCATTTTCAAACACTAGAAATCAATTTCAACCATAGAAAACCAACATGCATCATAAAACCAAAAAGATAAAGCCCACTTACTCATAAAATCGCATAAAAATCCTCAAGTAATTTGCACTTTGGAAGTCGCTAACGCATTCTCATAGCCATTTATGCCTCCTTCCTTTGCTATTTACGCTCCTCTTTGCCTCAAATACACCACACATCCATGGTTCTTCCATCTCAACTCTCATTATTTCATATAGAAACAACCATATGAACCATGAATAGGGAGGAGAGAGAAATATCGAGTTTAAAACTTTTTGTTTACAAAACCATTTTCACGTCGTCTTAGGTGATTGACGGTCAAGAAATTGAGGATTACATAGTCAAGAGGGTTCTCTTTACCTTTTCTCTATCAATTTTTTTTTAAAAAAATGAGGGGGTGTAGAAAATTGACAAACCCCCCCCCCCCCCCCCCCCCCCCCCAATCTCCTTTCATTTTGAGAGATTTTAGCTCTCTTAAACTTCTTTTAAGCTTAAGCTTTAAAATAACTAGTTCGATTTCGGAGTGTTTACACTTGATCACAAGTGGTTTCAACCTAGTTGAGGGTTGAGCTTGGGATTGTGATCCGACTAGATTGGTGGCTTTTTGGTGTCGAAATCTATCACCTTGGCCTCACATGCTTTCCTACTTTTGGATTCGGTAGCTGCTTCATAACACCAGACCTTGTAGCCATTAAATGGGGGGTCAAACAGACTCGCATTGACAAATGGACACTTGTGTTGGATTCTTGGTGTTGAAATGCATCTAGAAAAACTCCAGGTCCTTAATTCATAACTATTTCATTTTCCATGAAAAGTTTCTCTTTTACACCTCTTGAGCCACTTTTGTGCTTTAAAATCGGCTAAAAAAATAAGCACTCACATCCCAAAAATATGTGAGAGTTGTCCCATGTCCTTCATCTCAAATCTCTTCTTGAGCTGACCTTCAAGGCATCTAACTCATCATGAGCACTCCTGGCAATCAACATATCATCCATATAGAGGATCAAAATCATAAGTCTACCATCACGAACCTTCTTCTGTATAAACACAAATCCATATTACTATGAGAATATCCCTATGAATGTATAAAGGCATCAGAGTTGTGATACCATTCCCTACGTGTCTACTTAAGGCCATAAAGACTCTTTTGTAATTTGCACACTAGGTATCCCCTGTTGGGGTCTACAAGGCCCTTGGGCTGCTCCATGTAAATCTCATCATGTAAGTCCCCATGAAGAAAAGATGATTTGACATCCATCTAATAAGATCTAAGTCAAGCTGAGCAACCAAAGCCAGTTCCAAGTGTAGGGTAGTTGTCTTCACAACAAGATAAAAGATTTCATCAATGTCCACATCATGTTCTTGCTTGAAGCCCTTAGCAACCAATCCAGCCTTGTATCCTGAGGCTTGAGGCATCCAGGGGTTTCAACTTATAAACTCGCTTGCATGGTAAATCACGTTTGTCACTAGGCAAAGGAACAAAATCCCATGTATGATTTTTCTGCAATGAGTCATACTCTGACTGCATGGCCCTCTCCCAAGAGTGATTATTACCTCTATGCATGTCCTCATCATAAGTAAGAGATTCACCATCATCTTTCACCATAACATAATCCATAGAGGGCTCAAACAATGTATGCTATCATCTATCTCTAGTAGATCGCCTTAAAGTTGGGTGTGGGGCCTATATATCCTATGGAGCATCAGGGACCTTGGCCACTAGAGCATTAGAGTTGTTGCGATAGGCTATCTAGTTGGTTGTACAATAGCAGGAGGCTCCTCCTAAAATATCACCCTATGTACCTCAATGACATGCTTAAGTTGCTTATGCATTTTTTCCTCATGGAAAACAACATCATGGAGTGGATAACCTTCTGAGCTTATAGATCCCATAAGCGATAGCCCATCTCATCTGCATCCCATAACCAAGAAGATGCATTTCCTAGACTTAGGAACTAACTTATTGTGCTTGTCCTTGGATACATGGCAGAAAGCCTCACTATCAAAGATATGCAAATGAGCATATGAGGGAGGTTTTCCAGACCATATCTCCTCTACAACCTGATAGTCAAGAGTAGTATATGCGGACCGATTTATCAAGTGTACGACAACAGTAATAAATGCCTTAGCCCAAAAATTATGTGGTAAGCCTACTGCTTGACTAAGCATATTGTGGACTTGCTCCTAAATCATCCTATTCATTTGCTTAGCCATACCATTTTGTGATGGGGTGTATTCCTTTATTGATCTCAAGTGTGATCTTAATGAAGAGGGTAAAGAAAATAAAGTTTGATTAAAGAAAGTTGGCCTTTGAGGGTTTGTAAATTGACCATGAATTGAATGGAGGAGAACACAAAAGCTCAAAATTAGTTGGATATTCTAAGTGTTATAAGATCAGAGATACATGCTTGATTTTCTTATATACTTAAAATATATATGGTGAATATTATGCTAGCACAAAGAGAGAATGGATGAGAGAGAGAGAGAGAGAGAGAGAGAGAGAGAGAGAGAGAGAGAGAGAAATTGACAACACACTAGGGATTGGAAGATGGGCCAATCCCCCCCTTGTGGAGTTATATTATTGACAAGGAGCAAGCTCCTTCATTACACATAAACCAATTCTTACTTGTAGATCTTGGAAACAAGATCATGGTTCTTTGCACGGTATACAACCGGCTGACACTTGCACAACTTGGAAGTTGGCACCTTTTGATCCTTCTTGAGTCTCCTTCTCTCCTACACAATATGCATAGGGCTCTCCTCTTGGTGCTTGATTTAAACAGAGCTTTCACATCACTTGCACCTTCTCTTCTCCTCTTGGAACTTTATTTCAGCAAAGCTTCTGCAGCACTTGCACCTTCTCTTCTCCTCTTGGATGCATGGAAAGTGATGCTTCCTTTTCCTCTCCCACACTCAAAGGGAGCATGCTCTTTTATAGGCTTTCAAGTGTTTCTTTTCTTGGAGAGAGACTTGAGTTAATCTTCATGCAAGATGTGGCTGTTCCAGGACCTACTTTGCAGCATTAATTTCGAGATATCTCTCTCTGAGTTGTTCGGATGAAAAACGTCCAATACAAAAGTTGTAGATCTCGTTGTTTTTGATAGCCACGTGACCAGTTTTTAAAGATTATTTTTCTATCGTGAGATATTTTAAAAATGGATTTTCTATGTCTAAAAAGAAAAAATCTGCTTTTGAAACTGTACTCTTAACTTGTGGTCCATGCAACCACCTTGAGTCATAGATAAGGAGAGTTCATTAGATTGCCTTGGGCCTCAACCTTAAGATTGGATTCCACACAAAAGCTTGTGTCATTTTAGACCTTAGAAAGAGAAAATCACTTCTCTCCTCACTTCCAAAGGATCACGTCTCTTGTCTTTCTTAGTGAGAGAATTACCTCTCTTGTCTTTCTTAAACCTTGACTTATAAGGGAGAGGATGACCCCAAATGAATGCAATGCTCATTACACACAAGTAAACGTTCCCTGGCGTCCCCGGATGCACACATAAATACATATACACAATGCTAATGCACTTCCTCTTCTTAGAACTTAATCCATCTTCATTTATGTGTAACTCCTTGGTTCTTGTGTACACTCTTACACTTGGCAAACACTTCTTTCCCCCTTCATAACTTGTACTACCTATACCAAATATCCCGGTCACAGTGCTCTGATCACCTCATTAAGTGATGCACTAGGAATATTGGTCTCTAAATGGTTTGATGGTCATGCTAGATCATCATCAACACTTTAAAGAAAAGTGAGTCATTAATTTATTGGCATAAATTTATTAAATAGAGAATGCGTAATAAGCAATCAATTTAGTGACATCCCTCTGCCTTCTAAATAGTTGACCTCATGTGTAGAGGGGATACATAGTCCTTAAGAAGATCTATAAAGTCTTGTAGTTCTCTCTCAATCATAAACTGAGCTTCCAATGGGGGATAATTCATAAACTTAACCAGATACTTTCGTGATACCTTACCTGACCTTATAGTATTGTCTTGAGGTGTAAAATTCTTTCAGGCGCACAAGGAACTATTGTTTTTCTTCTATGTCAGGTAAATCTTCCTTGATTGGTTCCATTGGAGGTTCTCCAATACGGGGATGTAGCAAACTTATATGGAAAGCATTATGAATGTTTCAATGACTTGGTAGATCCAAACAAAAAGTCACATAATTTATCTTATCTGTGATCTTGAAAAGGCCATAATAGTGATTAGAAAGCTTAACTACTTTACCCTTTTGACCTTTCTACTTCTTCAAGCGAGCCTTCTCAAACTAAAGAAGAACATATTGTCCCAAATTGAGTTCTAACTTATGATGATACTTATCAGCTTCGCGTTTATACTTCTCTTGTGTCCTTTGGATAGTAGCTTTTACTTGAGTGAAAGTTGTATCAATGTCTCTAACAAACTTATCTGCTGCAAAGATCTTATCCTTCGTAAGAAGGATGGGTGGTAAATGAGGCTTACCATAGATGATCTCAAAGGGTGCCTTACTAGTACTAGAGTGTGTTGTGTTATTGTATGCAAACTCTACTAAAGGCAAATACTTTTCCCATTCTCTTTGGTTATTAGAGACATAGGATTTCAAAAGGTCCAGAATAGTAGAATTAGCACTTTCACTCTGCCCATCCATTTGAGGATGATAAGAGGATGAAAAATTTAACTGAGTCCCTAGATTCTTGAAGAGAGCTTGCCAAAAGTGGCTGGTCATGCGGGGATCTCGATCATTTATAATGGACTTAGGCATGCCACAATGCTTGAAAATATGAGCAATGAATAGCTTACCCATATGATTGGCTTTGATTGTCTTTCGCATAGGTATAAAGTGAGCTTGTTTACTGAATCTATTAATGATAGTCCAGATTGCATTGTTGTATGATTGGGCTCTCCTCTTGCTGACTTGCACTCACTCGGTAAGGCGGTTGGTTAGGTGGTGAACTACCTGGGATAAGAACAATTGTGTGATATTCCGGGTGCTTAGGAGGTAACTCTCCTGGGAGTGAATCACTAAAATAATCTTCATATTGTTTAACAAAATCATGTCTAGCTTGATCAATAAAGAGAGGGGTTCTTTTAGAGTTTGAGACTTAGAAGCATTAGTTGGTATTGTGTGTTCATTAGAGGCATCAAGTGCCCTTGAGTCATTAGGTTCTTTTCACTCTCTCACAAAAATCATGTATGCAAAAATAGCTTTCTTCATTTCTTTAGAAATGCTAACATGACAAACCATTGGCATAGGCCAATCTCCAGCATCAATAATGCATACTATGTTCTAACACTTGAATTGAAATGAAAGGGTCTTCTTAACAAAATTAGGAAGAGGTCTAATCTTGTAATTCCAAGGCATGCCTAAGATAACATCACAGTTACCAATGGGTGCAAGTAGGAAAGATTCTTGGTCGCAGTAATCCCCAATTCTAAGATTCAACTTCTATTGGATAGGAATAGAATTGGTTGTAAGTCCTTCAAATGTCGAACTTGATCCAATCGGTGTTCCCAATTGATCCAGTGGAATTTGTAGCCTTTCAACAGTATCCATTGACACAAAATTATATGTGGAACCTGGATCAACGAGTAACAAAACTCGTTGATTGTTGAGGGTCCCCCAACCCTTTAAGAGTTGTCTTTTCTTCTCATTTGAATGAGTGTTAGCTTGCACATCTGGAATAGAATTTGAGGATGGCGGAGGAGGATCTTTAACCACATTTTCTTCCTTCCTTTTGTGAGGACAATCAGGCTTCATATGGCCTAACTCACCACAAAGAAAGCACCTTTCTTCCTCTTTGTACTTTTGTATCTCAGAGGGTGAGAGATACTTGCGCTTCTTCTTGTTATCCTCTAGGTTTGAATATTGGTAATGGGTAAAGATAGGTCTTCTTCGATTAGTACTGTCTCTTGGTTGATCATAGAGCTGCTCTTGTCTAACTCTATAAGAACTCATCTCCAACTTTTGAGATGTACTAGGTGTATGTAAACTTTCAGCTATGATGGCAGTCTCCATCATGCGAGATAAGGTTTCATGTGGATACACCTTCATGCTAGGGGTAAAGGCACCTTTGCCTAGCCGCTCGTGTATTACTACAATGACAATACCCGCCACTGCACACTGCAGGTGGCGAGCGCCCATCATTGTCACTTTATTCTTTATTCTTTTAGTGACAGTTTGAATAAAGGAAGGCCTGGTCACACATTGTGATTGTTGGAGTTCCCATTTGTGTCTCTCTCTCTCTTCTTGCTCTTGCTCTTCGCCATAGCTCACTTCCAAGCAAGCTTCGATCCTTTTCACCTTTCAACTGGTATCAGAGCTTTGGATTAGAGCTTGATCATGGAGCTTGGCTTACTTCAACCCAGATATGAGACTTGGAGCTTGGAGCTTCAATGCCAGCCATGGCTTCTTCCCCCTGAGGTAAGATTTTATCTCCCGCCTCTCCCGGCCCTCATAGGCTCTTTGCAAGTGTTCCTTGGCTTCATTGGGCACCTTGTATGCCCCCATTTCCCCCCTTATCCTTAGCATAACTAGCACGCCCCACATAGTCAGTTCACGTTTTTTGTTTTTGTGCCCGTTTCAAAATTTGGCTCAAAAATCCCATTTTTTAATCATATCTTAGGCATTCGGAACCTACTTTAGGCAAGGTAAGAGTCTAACTTGGGGTTTTGGCATGCTTCGGACGTGATGATGATGTCAAATCTGCCAAATTTTGATCACAACATTTTCTACAACAGATGTGAGTTGATTTACACCAAGAAAATGTCATGCTCTTAGCTTATTTGATACTCTCGAGGCTTGGTATTTGATGCACAGATACTTTGGGGATGTTTGCCCAATGTTTTGAGATGCTTTGGGACTTGGTGTGAGCTTCCATAGCTTGATTTATGCACGCATTTACTACTGTACATTGTTTGGGCGCAACAAGGTTTTATCAAGGACGGCTTATGCATAATGCTCTTTGTTGACATTCGGGTGTCCTGTTGGATGTATTGATGCTTGGTCATTATGATTTATGCCCATATATGTTATTTGAGAGCTATTGAGCCTTGATTTAGATGAGGACACTTCGTTGCTGATTGGGATTTATGCTACTTGGTTGACAGGTTATTTTACCTCTAGTTTGGTTATGCCTATTGGTTTCGGGCTATGTCTTTAGGATATGCAATGAAATATTGACCTTCGAGATACAACATTGAGCTTGTCTTTGGTTCTCGATCTTCATTTGAGCTTGAGCTTGGCTTTGGAATGCATTTGATGCTCCGTCTTGGATGTACATATGGCATGTATGTTACATATGTTTGACTAGTCTTGACATGCTTGGCCTATGCCACTACTACATGCTAGTTACATTGTTTGGAGCCAATTGCTACTAGTGCCTTGTCTTGGCTTGCATCTAGCTTTCCGAAACTTACTTGGGATATTTCTTTTGGCCTTCCAAAGTTGTATTTGGGATACAATTGATGTCTAGGGATGCTATACTTGGAGGCTACACAGCCTATATGCTCATGATGTCTTATTGATGTATGGTCTTGGATCTTTCATCATTGGTGCTCTCATATTCCTTTATTGAGATTCTTGGCTTGATCCATACGGGCTTTGTGCCAGTGGGAGCATCGTTGGATGTTTGACAGACATTGAGCAGGTGGTTTATGCTATTGAGCTTTGAGTCTTCTAAGACTGGGATCTTCTTCACTTGGATGTTGTGTGGTTGATATGCTTTGGTTTGCATACATGTACTTGACCTGATTTGGGCTTCGCACTCCCTAAGCATACACCTCTTTGTGTTAGGTCTTGCCAGTGTTGTGTACACTTTGACCTATTACATAGGGGGTGTGCCAGCTTACTAACGGATTCGTTTGACATGCTTGGCTATTTGCTCAATGTCTGTATGATTGTCATATGCTGATTTATGCCCGCTTGATGTTGATTATGCTTTGACAGTCCATGGTTGACTTGGTGCATTGATTTTGCTTACAGTTTGCTCTCATTGTACATGGTTGTAATTTATTACAGCAAGTAGTTATGTATGGACTGATGTGGAATTTTCATGTTGAATCATCCTGATTTTATGTTTTTTTGATGGTACTTAGTGGGTAGCATCATTAGCTATCAGTTCATGGTCATTTTTCCTTGGTTTTGGTGGTATTTTTGGTTGTTTATAGCAGAAAACAACAAGCAATTTTAAACTGTCTGCACTGTTTTGGATTGCATTATGAGTTCTTCTTCCACTGATAGTGCTATCCTTAACATCACTAAGCTTGATGGTATGAATTTTGCCTATTGGAAGAGCCAAGTTTGGCAGGTATTGGTGCAAAAATCGCAGATAAAGCCACTAAGGCTGCATGGCGAGCAACTTGAAACTATGACTGATGACAAATGGGATGAGCTTGATGAGTTATGCAAGTCCATCCTCATCTTGTCTCTCATTAAACAGGTGTATTCCAATGTGGTTGAGGAAGCATAGAGTGCTTGGTAGATTTGGAATAAAATTAAGAACCTCTATGACAAGAAAAGTCCAGCAAGTTAGATGCATTGGCTAAAGCAGCTTATGGACTTGTGCAAGAAGGAGAATATGACAATGTCTGTTCATTTGAACCAGTTCCGTGCCATTCTCAAGAACTTGACTTCGCAGGGTATTACCTTTAATGATGAGGTTACTCCATTGTTTTTGCTTGGGACTCTAAGTGAGTCATGGGATGTATTCTGCACTGCCTTATGTGCTCCTGCTACTATTTTGAACTTGCCTGATGTAGAGAGTGCTCTTCTGTAGGAAGAGATGAACTGTAAGAACTTGGATGCCTCTCATGTATCACATGCTTTGATTATTAGAGGCAGAGATGGTAATGGCAAGAATGACTGTGGGAATGGCCATGGTAGAGACTTGCAGAAGTCTAGGTCTAAGTCATATACGCCCATAGTGTCATGAGTTGTGCAATGAGAAGTGCAAAGAGAAGGGGAAAGACAAAGTACAAGAAAAGTCCTCTGATCGCAGCATTATGCCTGTGAAATCCAGTGTGAAAATCGAGGAGATAAATGTCATGCAGACTGATGACTCCGATGGGAAGTACATATTGCAACTAGTTCTTGTGGTGCTACATCGTTGACCGATGTTCACTCTATGTATGCGCAGTGCTGGCTTTTGGATTCTGGTGCTTCATTTCATGTTACACCATCCACTCCTACACCAATGTCTCTGGTTCCATTCGCTTGGGTGATGATAGGTCACTTGCTATTGTTGAGATTGGGGATGTATGACTGGAGTTCTCTATTGGCAGTACCTTTCTCTTATAGGACGTATATCATGTACCTACGCTTACACACAGTCTTATGTCTGTAGGGCAGCTTAATGATGCTCAGTTTCATGTTTCTTTTGGGAATTCTGCCTGGAAGATCATCCATGGTAGACTTGTGCTTGCTAGAGGTGCCAAAGCTGGCAGCCTCTATCCTCTTGTAGTTGGTGGGTCCTATGTTAACCATGTTTTGTCAGTGGGTTCCATCCCACATGAATCTCTTTGGCATGCCCGTTTAGACTATATGTCCTTGAAGGGAATGAAAATGCTTTTTATTTTGCAGTACTTACCACCCCTTGACTACGCATGTTTTGATTCGTGTGAGCATTGTATTTATGGTAGACAGACTAGGAATACACATAAGAAGTCTGGTAGGACATGCATGAGTGAGTGTGTGGCATTGGTACATTCAGATGTCTGTGGGTCCATGCCCTATCAATCTATGGGTGGTGCAAAGTATTTTGTGACATTCATTGACGATTTTTCGTGTAAAGTCTGGGCTTACCCCATTAAGCTTAAGTCTGACTATGTTTCAGAGATGACTTGCATTGGTTGAGAACCAAACTAGGCATAGGCTGAAATGCCTTAGGACTAACCATGGGGGAGAATATGTGTCACATGCTTTTGAGAAACTATGTGACGAGAGGGATATTAAGTGTCAATTGACCGCCCCCTATATCCCACCCCAGAATGGTTTGGCTGAGCGAATGAATAGAACCATCCAATAGCATGTATGCAGTATGCTTAGCCATGTTGGCTTACAACATAGCTTTTGGAATAAGGTAGTCAGTACAACTGTGCATGTCATAAATAGATCACCTTATAGTGGTTTGGATTTCCAGGTTACAGAGGGGGTATGGACTAGGAAACCTCCATCTTATGTGCATCTATGTGTCTTTGGATATGAGGCATTCTGCCATGTGCCCAAAGACAAGCATACTAAGTTGGATCCTAAGAGTGTCAAATGCATTTTCCTTGGCTATGGGGATGCAGGCCAGATGGGTTACCACCTCAGGGATTTGCAAGCGCAGAAAGTCATCCGTAGCCATGATGCAGTCTTCCATGAAGACAAGATGAATAGGTAGCTTGAGAAGGTGGTGGAGATATGCAAGGTTATATTCCGGGAGGAGCCACGTGCTCCTACACAGCCAGTTGGACAGCATGCGCAACAATAGTTGGTACACATGGCCAGGGTGTTGGACCAGCCGCAGAGCCTACTGTGAGATGGTCTACTAAAGATAGACGTCCACTTGATAGATTTGATCCCTCGATGCATTATGTCTTGGTTATAGATGCAGGAGAGCCTCTTAGATATGATGAGGCTATGCGCAGGGGTGATAGTCACTCTTGGGGGAGGGCTATGTAGTCTAAGATAGACTCCCCTGCACAAGAATATGACTTGGGATTTGGTTGCACTGCCTTAGGGCAAGAAGGATTTGCCATGCAAATGGGTGTACAAGCTAAAAAGTACCCTTGTAAACCCCAAGCCGGCTTATAAAGCAAGACTTGTTGCTAAGGGCTTTAAATAGAAGCATGGAGTTGACTTTGATAAAGTCTTTTCTCCTGTGGTCAAGATGACCACCCTACACTTGGTTTTGGCCTTAGTTGTGCAGGCTTGACTTGGACTTGTACTAGATGGATGCCAAGACTGCATTCTTGCATGGGGATTTGCATGATGATATATACATGGAGCAGCCTAAGGGCTTTTGTAGAACTTGGCAGGGAGCACCTAGTATACAAGTTGAAGAAAAGTTTTTATGGCTTGAAGCAGGCACCTAGGGAGTGGTATCATAAGTTTGATGTCTTTATCAGTCACAGGGCTACAATAGAAGTGCTATGGATCCGTGTCTTTACACGAAGAAAGCCCGTGATGGCTCATTGCTTATTTTGGTACTTTATGTGGATGATATGCTAATAACAGGGAAAGCTCGTGATGAGCTGGATGCTCTTAAATCTCAATTGAAGAAGAGATTTGAGATGAAGGATTTGGGACAAGCCTCTCACATTCTTGGTATGCAAATTAAGTGCAGTAGGCATTAGGGACTACTCTACCTCTCACAGAGGGAGTGCATTCATAAAGTTCTTGAGCATTTCTGCATGCAGGACCTAAAGCCTATTGGCTGTCCATTACCTTCTTATGTGAAGATTTCACAGGCCGATTGTTCACCTCTCCCACACCCAAAGGGAACATACTCTTTTATAAGTTTTCAAGAGCTTCTTTTCTTGGAGAGAAACTTGAGTTGATCTTCATGGAAGATGTGGCTGTTCTAGGACCTACTCTGCAGCACTAATTTCGAGATATCTCTCTGTGCATTGTTAAGATGAAAAAACATCCAACACAAAAGTTGTAGATCTTGCTATTTTCGATAATCCGTGCGGCCCGATTTTAGAGATTATTTTTCTATCACGAGATATTTTAAAAATGGATTTTCTATGTCTAAAAAGAAGAAAAAATAGCTTTTTAAACTGTACTCTTAACTTGTGGTCCATGCAACCATCTTGAGTCATAGATAAGGAGAATTCACTAGATTGCCTGGGGCCTCAACCTTAAGATTGGATTCCACACAAAAGCTTGTGTCATTTTAGACCTTAGAAAGAGAAAATCACTTTCAGAGGATCATGTCTCTTGTCTTTCTTAGTGAGAGAATTACCTCTCTTGTCTTTCTTAAACCTTGACTTGTAAGGGAGAGGATGACCCCAAATGAATGCAATCCTCATTACACACAAGTAAACATTCCCAGGTGTCCCCGGATGCACACATAAATACATATACACAATGCTAATGCACTTCCTCTTCTTAGAACTTAATCCATCTTCATTTATGTGTAACTCCTTGGTTCTTGTGTACACTCTTACACTTGGTAGACACTTCTTTCCCCCTTCATAACTTGTACTGCCTGTACCAAATATCCCTGTCATAGTGCTCTGATCACCCCATTAAGTGATGCACTAGGAATATTGGTCTCTAAATGGTTTGATGACCATGCTAAATCATCATCAACACTTTAAAGAAAAGCGAGTCATTAATTTATTGACATGAATTTATTAAATAGAGAATGCGTAATAAGCAATCAATTTAGTGACATTAAGCATGATAGAAGTCTATGTCTTTGAAGAAGTGAAGAAATCTATAGGCTATGTAGCCCATGTATTTTTCTTGGAAGGCTGCATTCACAATTATGCTTTCCTTAGATAAAGTGAAAAAGCTAAGAAAATGTGTAAATTGTACTTTACAAGTTTAGCTACATAATCATATACATATTTTATGTAACATACCCATTGTGAAAGTTACTAGTTGGTAGTCATCTAGGGTCTATCCCAATTGTGGCCTTGGGTCTACCTCACAATGAAGCACTTGGCCTCCACTGATGAGGATTGACCAAAAGGTTCCTAAGGACCTAGTCTCTAACATTATTCTATGCTCCACTAGGATGTTCACTTTGTAATCCATTAAGAGTGAGAGCGAGTCAATCGCTACACTTGGTTTATAGTGAGTGAGAGACAAGGGGGAGATGAACTCTACCCCTCTATCTATAAGGAAAAATTGCTTGGTTTACAGTGAGTGAGAGAAGAGGGGGAGATGGGCTTTTCCCCTCTACTTGTAGGGAAAAATCTCATCTCGTTCCCCCTAAAATAGTGTGTGATTGGGTTCTAAGACTAAAGGCTAGAAAAAGTTAGCATCTAGTTCTTGCCCTAAAATTTCCATATTAGCAAAGCACTCAACTTATTGGCTCCACTAATCCACTGAACATTTTCCATAGGGAATAGACAATCACATCCTTCCCATTTGAATGTGGTTTTCTTTAGTCCTCTAATTATTACATACTAACACGTTGTTTGATATCCAAAAGCAATTTCTTTAGTTATCCTTATTGGTGGGTTTGTTTCACATATTCCTAAGCACAATATGAAAACAATCATTTCCAAACATTTGTATTAATATTTGCATTGTTTACATTGGATTTCTACTCATAGAGCCATGTAGAAAAGTCCTCTCTCTTCTTCAGAGCAATAACTATCCCATATTTTTCAAGCTCTTGATGCTCATTGCATCGTCCTCATATGGATTTCTTCTCCATCATAGGACCAGCTATGTAACTAACGTTTTTTGTTATACCAGAGATCTCTTGGTTTCATGTTGCCATGGGATAACCTTTTGTATGGGACCTTCCTTCATAGATACTAGCCATGCACTTGTAGATGGAACAAAACCGGCTCATGTTGAGCCCTAGTAGTTGCTTTTGGGGAAGTATGAACCGCTTAATCCCAGCTATTCTTTGCACATAAGTAAAATCTTCTATAAGTTTTAGGATGTATTTTGCAATCAAATTTCAAACCAAGGTAGTAACCAATCAATTCTTCTCAAACAATATTTTACTAGTTTAATGATAAGCTAAATTTATTTATCCAGCAAATGGATGAAACCATTTGTCCACTTTGTTTGGTATGAGTCTAATGATTAAAATTAGGTAGATTTTTGGTCATGTTCATCTTGGGCTTGCCATGTGGGAAGGCTTTGCTTCGTTCAATGAGTTGGCCACATCCAAAGGTCCTACTTTGTTGGATGGTCCCATCATGTGGAGCTTCTTTCTCAAAGGCATTGCAAGTAGAGAAAAGAAAGGGGTTAGATAAGAGAAAGATAATGGGTTTGGTAGTGAGTCATGTCATTTGCTTTGAGGACTTGCTAGGTGGAAGAGTCTTTGACCACCCTCTTTACGTTATCACTCATGTACACTCTTTTATTATTTTATTTTCTCCTCTCTATTCGGCATGGTTCTATCATCATCTACCTCTCATGCATCACTCTACAAAATTTTCCCTTTATTTATAGTCGAAGGAGGAGGGGAGGAGGGAACTCTTGAATGTGTCATGGGATATTGAAGTGTCCTATGGTGGCAAGGGGAAGAAGAGATTTTTTGGAGGAGTAGGGATTGATGTGTCAAATATATGAAAGTTCCTAAATTTTGTGTTGCTTAGGAAATTCAAAGTGTAAATAAATATCTAGATATTTCTAGGGGGTGGGAGTGTGTTGGCACAAGGGAAATTTGTGGGTTTTTAAATTAATGGAAAAGAGGAATAATTATTTGAATTTCTAAATTTTTACTTCACCAAACATGGAAAAGAGGATTGGCATGCTAGTTGGGGGAGGGGAAAATCTAAGATATTTCTAGGATTTTTTTTCTTTCAAGGAGGAGGGCATGGTATGTTTGATCAATCCCATTTTTTAATCCCAATAATCAAAAAAGGGGGAGGGATACCATTGTCAAGAGGGGGGTTGATTGTCAATTCTCTCTTTCTTTTTCCTTTTTTTGGTTTAAAAAACAAAGGGGAGGGGATAAAATATGTGAGAGTGTGTGAGGGTTTATTTTTTCTTTTTATTTTATGTGTGTGTGTGTGTAATTTTAAAAAATGAAGGGAGAGATTTGCATCTCAGGCTATTACAATGGGGGATACCTTAGTAATTATATATATAATATACAAATGGAGGGGTGATTGTTGAGTTATTAGAAATGATTGGAGGGGTTAGGATGGTGGCAATTAATCAAATGTGGGGGATAGTAATAATTTTTTAACTTTTTATTTTATTAAAAAATTAATGAGGGTGTTGTAAAATAGTGGCTAATATAGGTTGCCAGCCATTTCTTCCTTTCCATCTCCTTTCCTTCTTTATAAAAAAATTAATCTTATCTCTTTTTTTTTCTTCTCCTTGCCTAGTTCATGCATGGGCTTTTGAAAATTATCCCTTGTCCTCAATCATGCATGGTTGGAGAAAAACAATTGTGCTGCGAAGCCAAAAGGAAGTCGATAAGCCCAAGGAAAATTGTGCAAAGGTGGTATGTAGGGAAAAAAGAGAAGAAATATATACTTTAAAATAATGGGATTGTTACATCCTCATTCCCTTAGAGAAATTGAGATGTCCTCATCTCAAGAGAAACTCAAAGTGGTCTCTCTTGAGGATAGACTCCTTGATCCATGTGGCATCCTCTTCGAGGAACTATTTCCATTGAGTGAGGTACTCATAGATAGTACGATTCTTAAGTTGCTTTTCTTTGATCTCTAGAATTCTATTAGGTTGAACTTCCAAAATTCCTTGAGTTTGCATTATGATTTTTCCATCATCTAGGGGATGATTAGGTTTGGGGATACATGATTTGAGAAAGCTTACATGAAATACATTGTAAACTTTGATGAGGTGAAAGTTCTAGTAGTCCACAACATTTTTACCAAGACATTAACAAACTTGTAGGGCCCATAATAACTTGGACTGAGTTTTTTGAATTTCCCAAGAGATAAAGAACTCTTCTTTGGATGAACTCTTAGGAACACTATGTCTCTGTTCTTGAAAGTCCAGGGAGTTTGTCTTGGGATTTGCATAGACCTTTTGCTAGTCTTGTGTTGCTTTGATGTCTTGTTACATGGCCTTAGTCTGATGCTCCTCTTTATCTTCTAACTTTTTTTGAATTGTTCGATGCTCAAGGTTGGATCAAAAAATTGAGAGGGAACAAGTATTCTTGCCCATACAATGTGTGAAAGGGAGTTAGACCAATACTTTGTTGATATGAGGAATTGTATGCAAACTCCACTAAAGGTAAGCATTCTATCCATTTCTTTGGATCTCTACTAGAATATGCTCCCGAAATGTCTTCCAACACTCGCTTAACTCTTTCAGTCTACCCATCAATTTGAGAATGATAGTAGGGGGGTATTGAAATAGAGTAGTGTACAAATGGCTTGAAAGATATGTCCAAATTTTAGAAGTGAACAAGGAATCTTTGCCAACTACAGACAATCCTTTTTGGCAACCCATGCAGCCTAAAAATCTCCTTGACAAACAATATAGCAATGTTAGATGCTTTGAAGGTAGTCTTCATATGAATGATGCAAGGTGGAGTTTCTTTTGCGGAGGCATCACCAATAATGAAAAGAAAGGGGTTGGATGAGAGAAAGAGAATGGGTTTGGTAGTGAAACACACTCATTCACTAAGGATGTGCTAGGTGGACGATTCTTTGACTTTTCCCTCTTTACGCTATCACTATCATAAACTCTTAAATTAATATTTTATTCATTCTTCTCTAAATGGCACAATTATAGTTGAAGGGGGAGTGGAGGAGGGATATCTCCTACCTGTGTTATGGGATATTGCCTTGTCCTATGGTGGCAAGGTGGAGAGGAGATTCTTTTAGGGGGGTGGAGGACTAATGTGTCAAACTTTGTGTTGCTTAGGAAATTTCATAAAGATAAATAACTAGATAGCTTTAGGGGGTGGGTGTGTGTTGACACAAGGGGAATTTATAGATTTTTAAATCCATAGGAGAGAGGAAGAGCCACTTGAATTTCCAATATTTTTATTCACCAAAAATGGAAAAGGGGGTTGACATGTCAATCACCCATAGGGGTGAGGGGATAACAAAAATCTAAGATATTTCTAGGATATTTTCTTTTGTTCAAGGTGGAGGGGAGGACGTGTTTGATTAATCCCATTTTATTATTCCAACAATCAAAAGGAAGGGGGGGGGGGGGGGGGTTTACCACTATCAAAAGGAGGGGTGATTGTCGATTCTCTCTTCTTTTCTCCTCTTACTTTATTCACCACTCATTTTAGATGATTCATCCAGCATGTTGATTTCTTTAATGTTTATGAAAGAGACAAACTCATAAAAATATGGAAATCACTTCCATATATACACCAAAGTAATGAAAGTTTTTTAATGATTTTTCATTATTAGGACCACTCAATGTAGATGAAACTAAATTATCATTATCACACACACACACACACACACACACACGCACGCACGCACGCACGCACGCACACAGGCACGCACGCACGCATGCACGTGCACACGCACACACACGCACACGCATGCGCACGCGCGCATGCGCGCACGCATGCACGCACGCACGCACGCACGCACGCACGCACACACACACACACACACACACACACACACACACACACACACACACACACACACACACACACACACACACACACACACACACACACACACACATGCATGCATGCACGCACGCATGCACGTGCACACGCACAAATGGATACATGACTGTCAAGCTATCAAAAATGAACGCACACACGCACACACGCACACGCACACGCACGCGCACGCGCACGCGCACGCGCGCGCACACACACACACACACACACACACACACACACACACACACACACACACACACACACACACACACACACACACACACACACACACACACACACACACACACACACACACACACACACACACACACACACACACACACACACACACACACACACACACACACATGCATGCATGCACGCACGCATGCACGTGCACACGCACAAATGGATACATGACTATCAAGCTATCAAAAATGAACGCACACACGCACACACGCACACGCACACGCACGCGTGCGCGCGCGCGCGCGCACACACACACACACACACACACACACACACACACACACACACACACACACACACACACACACACACACACACACACATGCATGCATGCACGCACGCATGCACGTGCACACGCACAAATGGATACATGACTGTCAAGCTATCAAAAATGATGGGTGGAGTCCCTTAATAATCATTATTATATTAAAATTTTTACATTGAGATGGGGGTTATATTTCATGAAGGGGGGAGAGTAATAAGTTGTTTATAATTTATTAATTCGAGGGCACCATCCATACAACAACTGGTATAGGTTGACCCCCCTTTCTTCCTTTCCTTCTATTTCTCTTCTTTATAAGGTTTTTAACCTTATCTAATTTTTTAATTCTCCTTGCCTAGTTCACACACAGGATTTTGAAAATGATCCCTTGTCCTTGATCATGTATAGTTAGACAAGAACAATCGTGTGAAGCTAGAAGGAAGTCATAGAGCCCAAGCTGAATTGTACAAGGGGGTATGTGGGGGAAAAGAGAGAAGTAATATATATATTAAAATAATAGGATTGTTGCATTTTACATATTTTAAATATTTTTTAAAAGAAAATACCTATTAGACATTTGCTTACTAAGTGCAACTAACAATGCTGAATAATCATACTTAGTATAATTTATAAGAGCCTTTTTTACGGTGATAAAAAAGAAATTTTCAAGCTAGCACAATGAGTTTAAAAAAGAGCCCATGTCATTTACAGTTGCTCAATCCATAGGTGCTCTTGGATGTCTTCCCACCCATAGTTAACTAATCCACAAAAACTTTATTGAAATGGATTAGACTCGATGTGTATCTAAGTATCACATAGTCTTAGTTCATACTATAGTAGTTGCAACCCTAAGGAAAAACCACACTATTCATGGAGAAAAATCCTAAAGCATTGTCCTAGCAAACAAAAATTATCATTGCAAAAATGTTTGATTTCCTCTTGCCTATATAAGGAACAAAACCATTGCCAGATCTCTCATTGCAGCTAAGTATATGATTTAACTCTACATCCATAAGCTTGATTGAGACTCATAGGAATGTCCTCAGAATGTTCACTATAGATTTGTGATAAAATTGTTGACCAAGTGGACTGGGAATAAGCTCTCCATGTTGTTGTGTGTCCATATAGATATGAGTGCATATAGCGACATTGTTGTATGTTCTACCAACAAATTTAATCTCTATCATTACATCTATGGAGAGGGTTTATTGTTTAATTAGTAATAATTACTTTATTCTATAATGAAACTAGCCTCTAACTAGAAAATACAAATAACACTTTCTAGAAATCAAGAAACTAAATAGCCATAGCCAAGTCACATTATGCTTATGAATCAATGTAACCATAGCCATGAGATACAAAGATGGACATGAATGAACACCAAGAAACTCACTCTTGCAATGGTGGAGCATGTAACTCACCACATGCTATGATGGGAGGTCCAACAAGAGCCTCATGAAGAGTTCTTGTGAATTTGAAAATGGAAAAAGGATGCACACAGTATGACATCTCCATCTCTTGTGCCTAAGTCCTAGTCCACGTGACTTAAGAATAAAATTAAGGTAAATGCTACATGACAAATTATCCTAGTCTAAAAGAGTTTTGTTATCAAAATTGAGACATATAGAGTATACAATGGAAGCTTCAAGCATTAGCTTCGAAGGATGTAGATCCCACTAAAGAAAGAACCACATGAATATGGTGAAGATTACCCATTAAAAGCACAAATAGAATATCATCATGTGAATTTCTTGCAAAACTATGTGAATAGGATTGATCGTAGAAAAATAGCCATAACTTCACATAGAGAGTTTCAAATGATGAAATGAAGTATTGTGGCAAAGTAGACAATATCTTGAAGCATTAAAACACAAGTTTGAGTGAGCTATGGTATTTTATTTTGTTGTGGAAACTTTATGCAACAACCTTGAGGGGGGGAGGGTCACTATATATAAAAATGTGTATAACATGAGTTCAAAAAAAGGGAATATAAAAAATGATAAGCTTACACATATACATTCGTAAAAGAAAATATTTTAAGATGTCTAAATTTATTCATAGAAGGGGTTTTTATATTTCATATGTAGACTTTTTACAAGAGGGTATCATTAATTTCTAACATGGGTTTGGATTTTGTATGAAAGAGTATGATCAACCTCAATGACTAAACATAATACCCTTGTTTTTTAGGGTACTATGCCTACCTTCCCAAGTTGCCATCTTATGGATCCTACCTAAATGCACTTGCACATATGTGCACCATTCAACTTGATTGTGTCAACATATGTAGCGTGATTTGACTTGCATGTATATTTGTGTGTGTGTATGTGTGTACCTGCATATTGTGTATAGTTGCATGCTGCTAATAAAGTGACAACCCCCAAAAGCAAAACACATTTGTCCCCAATTAAGTGGCAATTTCGGAAAAACAAAAACATATTTTTTAGCCACTTCATATTATGACATAAATTGTTTATATTAGATATAAGCTTAACAAGAGTCAAACAATTGAGGTAACATGTAAAAATTTTTGTATTTTGGATTTTGTGAAACCTTAAAACAATACATCTTGAGCATCACTCTATTAGCCCCTCATTGTAACTATTTCCTAAGACCTTCATTTATAACTAGGTTTACTTGATCAAAATATCAAAATGTCCTAGAGCTATTTTTTGAGTGCCATATGATATATATGATTTGACTATTAAAACACATTTATAGAAGTCATTTGAAACAAGAAATCGTAATGAATCGAGACTCTTAGATAACACTCTACTGGCTTGCCTATCTTCCTTTAGAACCGTGTCACATCGGGGTGTAGTGGGGTTAGTGGGAATGAATTAGCCCCACTCACACTTGGTCGCATTGAGAGATATAGTGGGGGGAGTAATGTTTTAGCAAACCCTCCAAGAGCTCGTAACCCCACAGAAAATGCAAGTTTTGTAGGACAATAGCAAGTTATCCCATCAACTTTGTTAGAATGAATATTGGATACAATGGGATGAGGCTAGCAAAAAGGATGCGATTGAATGCAAATGATCATGTATGCCTGCAACAACCATGAGACCATAGGGAGTCTTTCTCTCCTTCTATCTTCATTTTACCCCTCCTAGAGTCGGTGGGACACAACTCTTACCCTTCTCTATCCAACGTGGAGTGAGAGAGACCCACATATACACACGCAGGGAATGAAAATTTTTAAAGTAAAGGGCATGTCAGTCATCTCTTTCTTCCCCTCTTTGCATTGGAGAGAAACAACGCATACAACTCCCAGGATCCAGGAGCTTTGTGTTCATATCTCTCACATGCATCGAGATGTGGCTATTGCAAAGATAGCTTTGTGCACATGGGCATTGATTTCTACAGTCTATGGTCGAGGTTAGCTTGCTGCTACTTCGCGTTCAGCTATCTCATATGCATTGAGATGTGGCTATTGCAAAGATAGCTTTGTGGTTGTTATTTTGCACATGGGCATTGATTTCTGCAATCTGTGGTTGAGGTTAGCTTGCTGCTACTTTGCGTTTATCTCTCTCACATGCATTGAGATGTGGCTATTGCAAAGATAGCTTTGTGCACATGGGCATTGATTTCTATAGTCTGCGGTCGAGGTTAGCTTGCTGCTACTTCATGTTCATCTCTCTCACATGCATCGAGATGTGGCTATCGCAAAGATAGCTTTGTAGTTGTTATTTTTGCACATGGGCATTGATTTCTACAGTCTATGGTCAAGGTTAGCTTGCTACTACTTTGCGTTCATCTCTCTCACATGCATCGAGATGTGGCTATTTCTAAGATAGCTTTGTGCATATGGGCATTGATTTCTATAGTCTGTGGTCGAGATTAGCTTGTTGCTACTTCGTGTTCATCTCTCTCACATGCATCAAGATGTGGCTATTGCAAAGATAAATTTGTGGTTTTGTTATTTACACATAAGCATTGATTTCTACAGTCTGTGATGGTCGAGGTTAGCTTGCTACTACTTCGTTTTCATATCTCTCACATGCATTGAGATATGGCTATTGCAAAGATAGCTTTGTGGTTGTTATTTTTGCACACGGGCATTGTTTTCTACAATCTGTGGTTGAGGTTAGCTTGCTGCTACTTTGCGTTCATCTCTCTCATATGCATTGAGATGTGGCTATTGCAAAGATAGATTTGTGCACATAGGCATTGATTTCTACAATCTGTGGTCGAGGTTAGCTTGTTACTGCTTCATGTTCATCTCTCCCACATGCATCGAGATGTGGCTATTGCAAAGATAGCTTTGTGGTTGTTATTTTTGCACATGGGCATTGATTTTACAGTCTGTGGTTGAGGTTAGCTTGTTGCTACTTTGCGTTCATCTCTCTCACATGCATCGAGATGTGGCTATTGCAAAGATAGCTTTGTGCACATGGGCATTGATTTCTACAGTCTATGGTCGAGGTTAGCTTGCTGCTACTTCGCGTTTATCTCTCTCACATGCATCAAGATGTGGCTATTGCAAAGATAGCTTTGTGGTTGTTATTTGCACATGAGTAGTGATTTCTATGGTATGTGGTCGATGATTTCTACAATCTGTGGTCGAGGTTAGCTTGCTGCTACTTCGTGTTCATCTCTCTCACATGCGTCAAGATGTGGCTATTGCAAAGATAGCTTTGTGGTTGTTATTTTTGCACATGGGCATTGATTTCTATAGTCTGTGGTCGAGGTTGACTTGCTGCTACTTTGTGTTCATCTCTCTCACATGCATCGAGATGTGGCTATTGCAAAGATAGCTTTGTGCACATGGGCATTGATTTCTACAGTCTATGGTCGAGGTTAGCTTGCTGCTAATTCATGTTCATCTCTCTTACATGCATCGAGATGTGGCTATTGCAAAGATAGCTTTGTGTTTGTTATTTGCACATGAGCATTGATTTCTACAGTCTGTGGTCGAGGTTAGTTTGCTGCTACTTCACGTTCATCTCTCTCACATGCATCGAGATGTGGCTATTGCAAAGATAGCTTTGTGGTTGTTATTTGCACATGGGCATTGATTTCTACAGTTTGTGGTCAAGGTTAGCTTGCTACTACTTCGCGTTCATCTCTCTCACATGCATCAAGATGTGGCTATTGCAAAGATAGCTTTGTGGTTGTTATTCATTCATCTCTCTCACATGCATCGAGATGTGGCTATTGCAAAGATAGCTTTGTGGTTGTTATTCATTCATCTCTCTCACATGCATCAAGATGTGGCTATTGCAAAGATAGCTTTGTGGTTGTTATTTGCACATGGGCATTGATTTCTATAGTCTGTGATCGACATTAACTTACTGCTACTTTGCGTTCATCTCTCTCACATGCATCGAGATGTGGCTATTGCAAAGATAGCTTTGTGGTTTTATTTGCACATGGGCATTGATTTCTACAATCTGTGGTTGAGGTTAGCTTGATTCTGCTTCATGTTCATCTCTCTCACATGCATCGAGAGGTGGTTATTGCAAAGATAACTTTGTGGTTGTTATTTGCACATGGGCATTGATTTCTATAGTTTGTGGTGCAGGTTAGCTTGCTGCTACTGCAAGCATTGCATTTTTCTATTTTGTGACAATTGGATAGAGGCATCCAAGAGCTAGCTTTCATCTCTCACACACATGGGCATTGATTTGTACATTAGATTGTAAGGGTGCCTAGGTTGGGATGAGTAGGAGTGAAATTGAGATAAAGATTTGTGGTGGAGGTTATCTTGCTGCTAGCGTTCTGATACTTGCCAAGGTTCATAGAGGATACTATTCTTCTATACGGCTTGCGTTCAGATGCTGGCATAATATCTTTATTGAAAACGTAGTTTCTGGCATCAGAAGAAAATTGCGTATCATCGAGAAGTGGTAGTATGTATTCCATAATTGGATGCATTTGTTTGTAGTACCACTACTAGAAGCCAAAAAGCCATGCTGATGAGGAGACCAAGCTATTACTTTCACCATAGCCGTGCGCTCACTCAGAGAGTTGATTATCATGGTCTAATTAAATACCTGCAGACAAGGTGACTTCTTCAACATACACAGATTTTGTTTCAGTAGCTTCTGTACAGCTACAAGACTTGAGGTCTTTGAGATGAACCACTTATAATCCTAGACCATTTAAAAGTTTTAGATGCAGATGGTACAAAAGTGAGCTTTGGAAGCTTTGAGTTGGGTGTGGAGGGCCTTTCTATGAGCTTTGCATCAAAAAGTTAAAGTCCTTCCTTTTCTGTTGGTGAAGTTATAGTTGATAATGAATGAACACTCCCAAGTGAGACAAACACATTGAGGGTAACTAGTTTGGTATTGTGGTTCATCATTCACATAGTCTATATGCATGTTGGAGATTGACAGTCTCTCTCTCATCAAATATAGTTGTTGCATTAGTAGTAAGTGCATAAAGGATGCTGCCCTCCACGAGTGTAAATGCAAGTAGTAGCGCCACCAACAAATAGGCCACAATGCACGAAACACAATCTCTGGCTAATCAAATGCAGTTGTGGAATGTCCAATCGGTAGTAGCAAAGGCAATGAGAATGGTTGCAACAGCAAGAAAAAGACCCCATGCCAATGCCAAAATTGGTCACCACAAGATGGGCTTTGTAAGATGTAATTGTAATTTACTACACCAAAAATGCAAAATGCAAAAACAGTAGACCAATGCAAGTTCTACCTTACAGGTAGATATACATCATGCAAGCATTGTCAACAAATACTACCAAGTATTATGTTGAATTAACTCTTTTATCATGTACCAATTTATTTTACTATATATGGTTGAGATTGTAAGATTTTTTTTCTCTTATTGCATAAATTCCATTTTAATTGATGAATTTCAAATTATTCAATGTGGCATAATGGAAGAAGGTGATGGAAGGGGTACTATGCTTAAGTCCTGGTTCTCACCTTACTTGGTTGTCTCTCCACAGGTACCTATCTCTACACCTTGCATTTTAGATTCCATTTGCTATCTTCTCCTTGTACTTTACATCACCTAGCTTTCTTTTAGCTGCATGGCATTATCTACATCTTTGCCTACTCCTCTAGGATCTCCTACTACTTGCATTTTGCTATCCAACACCTTGTTTTTTGCTACCACAATAGCCTCAAAACCCTTTTCTCTAATTTTTTTGGCAGCTGCAAACTCTAGGCAATAGCACCATATATGCCGCACCTTTAAACAATAGTGCCAGGCCCCTTGCCATCCTCCAAAACACCAATGACAACCAATTGATATCTTATGGTCCTATATCTTTTGGTTATTGCCCACTCCAAATGGTAGCACTAGGTTTACCACACCTCCAAACAACACTGCCAAGTGTACAACCAGCCTTGCAAGCCACCAAAATATCAGGAATAGCCCATGGAGACCTTGTTGTCATGCATCTAGTTTCCTTCACTACAACATCATCACTCTCTACATGGAATCAAAGATTGGTGGTGCTACACTCGGATCTATTCTTATAGGATAAAACTCTCCCTTAGTTTGCTTCAATGAGAGACAATGGTTGTTAGATAGCCTTTGCTCCTTGAGGACATGATTGTGTCTTCTCCTTCCTCATTGATCATTCAATCTTCATTCTCTTTGTCATATGTATTTTGTATGGGTTCATTTTGTAATTGTGTCTATATGCTCTCTATTTTTCCTTTGGACACACTTGTGTATCCTCACAAGGAGTTCCACATCTGACCTACAATAGATTGCATCCCAAACGATATGTGCATATCCACGTATCTTGTTAATTCATCCTTAAAAAAGTTGAAGAAGATGGTCATTTTAAGAGGCCCTCTTCATGTGAAGTGGTAGATTTGATAAAATCCATGTTCTCTAAATGTATATTTCCATGATATATGTCTTGGTAACATGATTTGAATCAGTGTGGCTAGGCCTCATTGTGGGTACATCTAGTTAGCCTTGGAACATAGTCTCATTGAAATCTAATGGAGATGGAGAGCTAACATTGCTAGCTACATTTTGTAGCATTTTATTTCTTGCCATCCCCAAATGTGTCAAGATTGTGGGAGAGAAGGAAGGAGTCTCGCTTGAAGCTTTCTTGCTTGCACAATGGGGGAAGACACACAAGGGTGGAGGCTGAAAACAATTTTCCTCTTCTTAGTTGTGTAAGCCAAAAGAACTCAAGTACAAAGAAATAGAAGAACCCTCTATATGGGTCTCAAACCAAACTCAACTAACTAAGGTGGCATACTAACTGAGCCACGAACTAGAATAGATAAGGATAGCTATCATGTAGCTATTATTCATGGGCGGTGTACCAACCACATCTGCAACTGACACGTCGGTGACATAAATACACAACGGTCACCCTGGCGTATCACGAGTGGAGCTCGATATCTCAACACTCCCCCTCGAGCTCAATCCCAATTCCTGCACACCAAGCAGGTCTCTGAACTTGCGCAGCTTCTCTGCGCCCAATGCCTTCGTAAATATGTCAGCTACCTGATCCTCTGTGCTGACATAAACTAGATCAATAAGACCTAGTAAAACCCTCTCTCGCACATAGTGATAATGCACCTCAATGTGCTTTGTTCTAGCATGATAGACTGGGTTATTTGCCAAGTGTATACTACTCATGTTGTCACAATAAATGACAACTGGTCCATCTGTAGACTGATGCATATCGTAAAGTAGCTTATGCAACCAAGCTACCTCGCATGCAGCCATTGCTGCACCCCTGTACTCAGCCTCTGTGCTCGACAAGGCAACTGTAGGCTGTTTCTTGCTGCTCCAAGTGACTGCAGCACTCCCAAAAGAGAAGACATATCCACTGGTAGATCGTCTATCAGAAATACTACCAGCCCAATCAGCATCAGTGTATCCATGCAACTGTATCTGAACCCCAGTCTCATAAAATAGTCCATACTGCAATGTGGACTTCACATACCTGAGTATGCGTCTAGCCGCATCCAAATGTGGTTTCCTTGGAGCCTGCATAAACTGACTTACCAATCCAACAGCATAGCTCAAATCTGGCCTGGTAATAGTCATATAAATCAAACTTCCTACTATGCGTCTGTACATAGTATGGTCTTCTAGAAGCTCACCTGCATCTGTGCTCAGCTTCACATTCTGCTCCAAAGGAACTGAAATAGGCTTACAGCCTGTCATCCCATATTTGGACAGCATGTCCAATCCATACTGCCTCTGCAAGAGCTGTATCCCACTTGGTGATCTAATCACCTCAATGCCCAAGAAATAACGCAGCTCTCCCAAATCCTTCATCTCAAACTTCTGCTTCAATAGCATTTTCACATGAAGGATGTCTTCATCACTGTCACCTGTCATAATCAAATCATCAACATAAATGACAAGTAGCATAATACCTTTCTCTGTTTTCCTCACATAAAGTGAGAAATCTGCCTTGGAAATCTGAAAGCCAATAGTGACAAGATACTGTCCTATCTTGTCAGACCATGCTCTAGGTGCTTGCTTCAAGCCATACAAAGCTTTCTTCAACCTACAAACAAACTCAGGATGAACAGCATGCACATAACCTGGTGGCTGCTCCATATAGACCTCTTCTTGCAAATCACCATGCAAGAAGGCATTCTTTACATCCATCTGATGTAAAGACCATCCCTTTGATGCAGCCATAGCAATGACTGCTCTTACGGTTGCCATCCTTGCAACCGGACTGAATGTTTCTTCATAGTCAATGCCATATGTTTGTGCATACCCCTTGACTACTAATCTTGCCTTGTATCTGTTCACAGAACCATCTGCATTGTGCTTCACCTTATAAACCCACTTACAGCCAATTGCATTCTTACCTTTAGGCAAAGGTACCAATTCCCATGTAGCATTTGCTTCCAAGGCATCCATTTCTTCATCCATGGCTTTCTCCCATTTTTCTTTTCCCATGGCTTGCTCAAAAGAAGTGGGTTCTGGTTCCTGTATCACCTTGACCATATATGCATAGTGAATGGCTGTAAATCCATCATATTTCAGCCTATCCACAGGATATCTAACTCTGGTAGACCTGCGCAAAGTGGGTTCACTCCCAGGTGCCCTCAAAACATCCCTGGTCTTCCTTACTCTAAGTGAAACAATAGAAGGAATACCCAACTCATCATCAATGCTCTGTTCTGAGCCACTGGATTCACCATCCACATAAGAGTGACCTGCATTCACATCAAACATGGGCTGATCAACCTTCTCTTTTCCTTTTCGTGATACCTGCATACCACTATCTGCATTGCTTTGAGAAGATTCTCCTGATCTCAATCTGCCTGTCCATGGCGAAGAATGTGAACCACTGCTAAAGGACGCTCCAGGTCCACTAATATTTTGTGACTGCTGCTGTGAATTCTGTGCAGCATTACCATTTTGTGCATCTACATCATCAATCACATTTACTGGTTTATACCAGCTACTCATCTCATCAAAAACAACATCTCTGCTCACTGTAAACTTACGAGTAGAAGGGTTATAGCATCTATACCCTTTTTGCTGCAGAGAGTAACCAATAAAGATGCACTTCTCAGCTTTTGGATCCAACTTGGATCTCAGCTCATCTGGCACATGTACATAGGCAATGCAACCAAAAATTTTCAAATGAGAAATATCTGGTTTCCTACCAGTATACCTCTCCTCTGGAGTCATTCCATGTATTGCTGCAGTGGGAGTCCTGTTCATTATGTAGACTGCTGTAGCAACTGCTTCAGCCCAATAAAAATCTGGCAAGTCTTTTTCATTGAGCATGGCACGAGATACCTCTCCAATATGTCTGTTTTTCCTTTCTGCAATTCCATTTTGTTGTGGGGTATGACTGCATGAATATTGCTGCTTTATGCCATGCTCCTGCAGGAACCTTGCAAACTCATTTGAGAGGTACTCTCCCCCTCCATCTGACCTTAGGCATTTTATTTGCAGGCCTGTTTCTTTTTCAACCATAGCTTTAAGAGTTTTGAAATGCCCAAAAACTTCACTTTTCTTTTTCATAAAATACACCCAAACTTTTCTGCTATAGTCATCAATAAAACTGACAAAATAATGATAGCCTCCAAGAGATGCAGCTTTAGTAGTCCACACATCAGAGTGGATTAATTCCAATGGCTTCTTACTCTCTTGAACATGTCTAGGAAATGGTTTCCTTGCCTGTTTTCCAAATTGACAGGCTTCACATACCTTATGCATTTCTGCAACCTTGAACTTAGGCAATCCTGCAACAATGTTTTGGGCCTGCATTGATTTAAGTCGCTGTATATTAACATGACCAATGCGTTTATGCCAGATATCAATGTCTGCAACTACACCGGTCCCATGTGCAAACATTGCTGCACTCAATTCAGGCATGTCTGCATCCAATGTAAACATTCTGCCCTTCTTCTTTCCTTTTGCTATCAAGCGACCTTTATTTTTCATATCCTCAACAAAGCATCCATGAGGATTAAATCTGACCTGCAAGCCCTGCTCAACCATTTGACCAACAGAAATCAGATTCTTGGTGATATTCGGGACATGAAATACATCAGACAGGTATTTCTTTTTCCCATCTTGCATAGACAAGGGAATTTTTCCAATCTGCACAATAGGATGTGCAGTATCATCACCAGTCTCCACAAATCCTGGTTTTTCCATTTTCCTTGCATCCTCCATCCATTCTGCATGACCTGTCATGTGGTTTGATGCACCTGAGTCAACATACCATACATCATTGCTTTCTTCTGCACTTGTCACAGAATTGTTCATGTGCTGCACCATGAACAAATGCTCATTTCTGTCATCACCCTGTCTGCTAGAAGATGCATAATTCCCTTGTTGCAGTTTCCCATTCATGATGTCATTCTGCTTTTTATAGCAGTCTTTAGCCATATGACCCATTTTACCACAGTAGTAGCATTCAACATTACTGTTTGCATTTTGACCTCTTTGCCATCCACCACGACCTCTTTGGCTCCCCCTGCCTCTAGAGTTACCACGCCCTCCTCCATAGGACTGGTTTTCTTGAGTTTGCTGCATATTCTGATTTCTACCACGGCCTCCAAATCGGCCTCCTCTACCTCTGCCTCTACCTCTTCCAGCATTTGGGTAGAAGACAGCTTCTTTTGAAGTTCCTCCTGAAGAAGATGCACCACCATTTCTCTGTTCCTCAGAAATTAGAAGAGCAATCAACTCCTCAAAATCAGGAAATCTTTCACTAACTGAAATGGATGTCCGAAACTGTGCATAATCCTTTCCTAGACCATTCAAGGTCACAGAAACTAAATCATCATCTTCCACTGGTGACCCAATGGAAGCAAGTGCATCTGCAATCTTCTTCACCTTCATGTGGTAGTCGTTGATGCTCATATTTTCTCTTTGCACATTGTGCAACTCTTGCTTGAGCTGCATTTTCCTGGCTTGCGTATTTGTGCTGTACATTTTTGACAAAGTATCCCATGCCTCCTTTGGCGTACTTGCATCCTGAATATGCACAATCATAGAGTCTGAAATGCTGATAGACAGCCAATACATAACTTTCCTGGCTCTCTCATGCCATGCTTTAAATGCCTGCATTTGCTGTTGATTGGGAACATCAGGAAGAACTGGTTCTTCTTCATTTCCTGCAACAAATTCCCAATATCCTTTTCCCATAAGGAAATTCGTCATTCTAAACTTCCATGCTTGGAAGTTGTTCTTGTCAAGCTTTTCAGTGACAATCTGTGAAAGAGAATCAGATGCCATTACAGAAGACTGCAAAAAATTCTGTCACTGCAAAAACCACAGCTTCACCCTCACAAGGGAAAATCTGCAAAACTGGCGAAAGTGGTATTTGACCACACAGTCACTTCCTAGTGACGATTTTGCATCAACAGGCAACAGGGATGATTCTGTAACTCCCAATGTCTCTGCGCACAAGCATACAATGCAATTTTTACAAATAGGCCCCGAAATGGCCTCAAATAAAAAAAACAGGGTCGCCAAGGGCTAAAGCCCTTTCCCGCAGCATATACTGCCCTCTTGCTTCACTGCGAAGGGCGTCTCAACCTGAGACAATGCACTCTTGCAATTTCCGGCTGTGCTACCTGCAGAGATCTGCTCCCAAAACAGAAAATGAAAGCAACACTGCTCCTCTTACCAGAACACCGCGAGCTTGGCTTGCTTTCTTGAGCTCCTTACCACGAACAAGGCTCTGATACCATGTCAAGTTTGTGGGAGAGAAGGAAGGAGTCTCGCTTGAAGCTTTCTTGCTTGCACAATGGGGGAAGACACACAAGGGTGGAGGCTGAAAACAGTTTTCCTCTTCTTAGTTGTGTAAGCCAAAAGAACTCAAGTACAAAGAAATAGAAGAACCCTCTATATGGGTTTCAAACCAAACTCAACTAACTAAGGTGGCATACTAACTGAGCCACGAACTAGAATAGATAAGGATAGCTATCATGTAGCTATTATTCATGGGCGGTGTACCAACCGCATCTGCAACTGACACGTCGGTGACATAAATACACAACGGTCACCCTGGCGTATCACGAGTGGAGCTCGATATCTCAACAAAATGCACTTGGGCCAAGTTGATGTTGGTTGGTCCACATGCATTGGAAACTTTCTTGGGTCCATCATTTGATTAGTAGCACATTTATAGGGTTGCCATTGTGTGTTGTGCTTAGATGATTGGCATATGGGCTAAATTTCAAATTTCACTCTTAGCTCCTTTTGAACTTGAGAGATTGTATGAGGGCTATGTCCATGTCTAGACATATATTTTTGGAGCTCATGATAGCTTATGTTTTAAGAGTCCTAGTTTTAAGGGGTGGGAGGTGGGGCAAATTATCTTTGAGTCAAACATGCTCTACTATAGGGAGGTTCGAGATTAGGTTCTTAGACATAGGTAGCTAGTGTATGCCCTTACACTTTTCTATTTGTTGATCAGCCTCTTCTTGAATGTTGCTATCTGGGTGATGTGATTTTAGAGCAAAGTGACCTACTTTTTAGCCTTTGTTACATGCATTTTAACATCAGCTTCCCAGATTTTCATTTTTTGCATTTTTAATTGCTATACGTCCTACATTTAATGTTATTATTGATTGTGTTTTGCCTTGTAACATATGTGTTTTCAATTCTTCATCACCCTACATGCTAGCCGACCATTTTCTATGCTATATTGGCTGCATCTCATTAGTTTTTTCCTATTTTAGTAGTAGTAGTTGTGATCAGTGATGTTCACACCATGTGTGAGCTTCGAATAGTGCAAACTTTGTTATGTTTTGGCTATTCTCTCTCTCTCTCTCTCTCTCTCTACTGCACAGATCGGACGCTGTATGCTCGCGTAGTGAATGCCGGAAGGTCCCCAAGAACAATGAACTCTACTTTTTGCACAAGTTACAAGGTAAAAAGCATGAACGACAAGAGCAAGAGACCAATTGGGTGCAATCTCCCCCCATGCCTTGTGTGAGCGCTTCACAAAGCATGTATTTTATGTATATTTCATCTTCATGCTCAATAATAGCCCAATTTACAAAAATATAACAAGCTTTTAGCTTTTGAGTTTGCTTTTACACAAAAATAGGAATAAAGCTAATGGACGGTGCCCAAAGAGTCTGGCACGCCCAATACAATGTCCAAATAGAAATAACATAACTGTGCGCCCATGCGCATACAAAATATTAATAAATAATCGATGCCTCAATAAATAGACATGACAAAATATAAGCGTGGCGCCTATCGGAATATAATCCATAGATCGAATACTCACTATCCTCCAATGCTTTCCTCTGCCACTGCTGCTATCTCTACACATCAACTAAAGCATTCACAATCGTTAGTAAAATAATATAATTAAACCGACAAAAGTGAATACCTAATAGTCTTCAGCTACATAAATAAATCAACTGGTTAGAAATAAATCCTAACCTTAATTTATTACGAGTGCGCACTCAAAACTCATAAACGTTTATTACTTTAATATGCATTTTGCGGAATCACCCGCTATGGAATCACCCATGTACACACTAAATTAATGAAACACCCGAAAAGGACAGGAGTCCCCATCAACTTCTCGCACAAAGAATCCACTTTGTGTATGAGCCCCGGTCATCAAAGTTTACGGAATCCACCGTAAAATCTCACGGAATCCACCGTGAAATATGCCTCCTGGCATCATACCCCCGGGGTGGGATAGCAATTGACCTCAATTGCTATTAGCTCAATGTGGAGCTAACAGAGTTTAAAGAATTCACTCTTTTCAGGATTTGCATACAGTTGATTTTCTTTCAATAACTGAAAAACCAATGACAAATGCTCATAATGTTCTTTCTCATTTTGACTAAACACCAAAATATCATCAAAGAAGACAATTACACAATACTGATATTTCAGAAATATACGGTTCATCATTCTACTAAACGTAGCAGGTGCATTAGTCAATCCAAATGGCATCACTAAAAATTCATAATGACCAAACTGTGTCCTAAATGCAGTCTTGAATATGTCAGACTTATCTAGTCTCACCTGATGATAACCAGACTTAAGGTCTATTTTACTAAATATAGCAGATCCTTGCAGTTTGTCCATAAGGTCATCAACTCTAGGAATAGGATACCTATTCTTTACAGTGATCTTATTTAAAGCTTGATAGTCAATGCACATACGATAGGTATTATTCTTTTTCTTGACTAACAGAACAGGTGCACCGAATGGAGAACTACTAGGTTGAATCAATCCTCTATTTAGTAATTCCTCAACTTGACTCTGGATTTCTTTTTGCTCTATCTGGTTATGCCTATATGGTGCTTTGCGAGGTGGTTGTGTGCCAGGGATCAAATCTATCTTATGGTCTTCTGGACGTGAAGGAGGTAAACCAGGTGGTAGGTCTTCTGCAAAACAGTCCTTAAAATATGCAAGAAATTCTTTATGCCTAGGGTGCATATGACTTTCTTTTACTTGCAATTCATTCACTCAAATGAGATAGGATTTACTACTCTTGCGTAATGTACGTTTAGCTTGAGTATGCGAAAGCAGTGGAAAAACATTAGATGCATGCATACCATATAATGTAATAGATTTTCCTTGAAAATTAATATTCATTGAGTGTGTGGAATAGTCTATATCTGGGTTATGCTGGTGACGTCAAGGCATACCTAAAATAATGTCACTCGACTATAATGGAACAACTAGAAAATTTCTTCTTTCAGTGTATTGACCAATTTGAATCTCTAAGTCTTGCACTTCCTGTGTACCATTATACCTAGTGCCTAAGAATGCAGCTTTGATGCGATAATGCGTAGGTACAGTCTGTAACTTCAATTCTTTTACTAATTTTTCTGAAATAAAATCATGAGTACTACCGTCATCATGCAAAATAGTCTTTTCCTTTCCATGCACCAAACATTTCATAGTCAATAAAGAATGCAGAGTAGGCATACCTGGTAAAGTATCGGAAGTAGTAGTAATGTCGTCCTCATCTTCAGTGAATCGGGCATATCTTCATGTTCATCTTCGTCCATTGCTCCAAGGTAGTTGATGTGGGCAGATGGCTTCTTTGAATGACAATTTGCTGCTAGATGTCCAGGCTGGTGGCATTTATAGCATACTATTGGCTTGGCTTTGGTTACATTGTTTGCAATGGCGGAAAGTCTAGGTACATTAGAATTTGGCTATGGAATAGGCTTAGGGTTTTGATTGAGATTGGATGGTAATGCAAGTGGTTTTGCCCAATTTTTGCGGAAAGATGATGAAGAGAGACGACCTGGATTAAATCTTCTAAAATTGGAATTGAATTGTTTAGATCCATAGTTACCATTGGCTTGGAATTGCTGTGGACGTCTGTCTCTACCTCGTAGCTTGTCTTCCGTGTCGTGAGCTAGTGAAATGGCGTCTTCAAGAGTAGTAGGCTTGAACATATTAACTTCAGCGTAGCAATGCCCAAGGAGTCCAGACATATACTTGTGCTTGTGTGTCGCTTCAGGTACGTCTTCAAGCATGCGTAGTTGGAGTAATGCATTCCAAAAATGCTATGTATACTGAGGTATAGGCTCACGATCCCATTGCTGGAAAAGATCCCATTGCTTAATAGCTTTCTCATGAAATTGTGGTGGAAGGAAATTGTGCATGAACTTCTTCTTGAAATTCTCCCAAGTATCAGGACATTCTATGCTCTTGCATACTACAGTCCACCAAAGAGATGCTCTGTCTACTAAATGATTAGTGACACACTTGATTTTATCTTTTTCTGCATAGGTTTCCTCATGGAAATAGTCATCAAACTGACTAATGAATGCTAGAACAATTTTTCATTCTCGTATGCCATTGAAAGTACGGAATTTGAAACTTCTTTTACTTATCTTTGATTCCTTGCGGATGGTTTGAGCTTCAAGAGTTGCGTCGATGGTACGTCGAATAAGATCTTCAGCTTGAGGTTCTTCTTTGTCGGCAGACGCTCTTTGTAAATTTGCCAGTTGAGCTTGCAATGCTTGCCTAGCCCTTCATTCTTCTTCTAATTGCATCATGATTAAATCCAGCTTTTGCTCCATCGTAGGCTCAGGTAAGTCGCCTTCAGCCCATAAGATCATCCATATGTGGTTCTGTCATCCTGCAAAACTAAAAAGACCTTTCTCACTCAAAATCAAGTTAGCGGGATGAGCGTAGCTCAAGTTCGGGAATACAAGGCTTATGTATTTTTGGGCTCAATCTTTGAAAAATCTGCGATTTATCCTTCTTCGTATGCTGAAAATGCTTCAGCAAACCTACGTATGGGTAGAGTACCTTCCAACAAACAACTTTGCAGTTCGGAGTTTCTGTGCAGGAACAGTCCTTCTAAGAGTTTTGAGCACAAGTCAGTTCTGATTCCAGTTGACTAGTCTGACTTGCAGAGTTGCAGATTTATGTGACTTGCAGAGTTGCAGACTTGCAGAACTTAGTCGATTTATGGAACTTGCAGTACTTCAACTTGATAGACTTGCCAAATCTGACTGACTGTGTGTGACCTGGAGTTTGTGACTTGCAAGATTGATTTGCCTTAGAGGACTAAGCTTAATTGATTAAGCTTAAGACTTAATCAATGGAAAACGGCGCAGATCGTGGGGGGGGGGGGTGTCAAGATTGTGGGAGAGAAGGAAGGAGTCTCGCTTGAAGCTTTCTTGCTTGCACAATGGGGGAAGACACACAAGGGTGGAGGCTGAAAACAATTTTCCTCTTCTTAGTTGTGTAAGCCAAAAGAACTCAAGTACAAAGAAATAGAAGAACCCTCTATATGGGTCTCAAACCAAACTCAACTAACTAAGGTGGCATACTAACTGAGCCACGAACTAGAGTAGATAAGGATAGCTATCATGTAGCTATTATTCATGGGCGGTGTACCAACCGCGTCTACAACTGACAAGTCGGTGACATAAATACACAACGGTCACCCTGGCGTATCACGAGTGGAGCTCGATATCTCAACACTCCCCCTCGAGCTCAATCCCAATTCCTGCACACCAAGCAGGTCTCTGAACTTGCGCAGCTTCTCTGTGCCCAATGCCTTCGTGAATATGTCAGCTACCTGATCCTCTGTGCTGACATAAACTAGATCAATAAGACCTAGTAAAACCCTCTCTCGCACATAGTGATAATGCACTTCAATGTGCTTTGTTCTAGCATGATAGATTGGGTTATTTGCCAAGTGTATACTACTCATGTTGTCACAATAAATGACAACTGGTCCATCTGTAGACTGATGCATATCATAAAGTAGCTTATGCAACCAAGCTACCTCACATGCAGCCATTGCTGCACCCCTGTACTCAGCCTCTGTGCTCGACAAGGCAACTGTAGGCTGTTTCTTGCTGCTCCAAGTGACTGCAGCACTCCCAAAAGAGAACACATATCCACTGGTAGATCGTCTATCAGAAATACTACCAGCCCAATCAGTATCAGTGTATCCATGCAGCTGTATCTGAATCCCAGTCTCATAAAATAGTCCATACTGCAATGTGGACTTCACATACCTGAGTATGCGTCTAGCCGCATCCAAATGTGGTTTCCTTGGAGCCTGCATAAACTGACTTACCAATCCAACAGCATAGCTCAAATCTGGCCTGGTAATAGTCATATAAATCAAACTTCCTACTATGCGTCTGTACATAGTAGGGTCTTCTAGAAGCTCACCTGCATCTGTGCTCAGCTTCACATTCTGCTCCAAAGGAACTGAAATAGGCTTACAGCCTGTCATCCCATATTTGGACAGCATGTCTAATCCATACTGCCTCTGCAAGAGCTGTATCCCACTTGGTGATCTAATCACCTCAATGCCCAAGAAATAACGCAGCTCTCCCAAATCCTTCATCTCAAACTTCTGCTTCAATAGCATTTTCACATGAAGGATGTCTTCATCATTGTCACCTGTCATAATCAAATCATCAACATAAATGACAAGTAGTATAATACCTTTCTCTGTTTTTCTCACATAAAGTGAGAAATCTGCCTTGGAAATCTGAAAGCCAATAGTGACAAGATACTGTCCTATCTTGTCAGACCATGCTCTAGGTGATTGCTTCAAGCCATACAAGGCTTTCTTCAATCTGCAAACAAACTCAGGATGAACAGCATGCACATAACCTGGTGGCTGCTCCATATAGACCTCTTCTTGCAAATCACCATGCAAGAAGGCATTCTTTACATCCATCTGATGTAAAGACCATCCCTTTGATGCAGCCATAGCAATGACTGCTCTTACGGTTGCCATCCTTGCAACCGGACTGAATGTTTCTTCATAGTCAATGCCATATGTTTGTGCATACCCCTTGACTACTAATCTTGCCTTGTATCTATTCACAGAACCATCTGCATTGTGCTTCACCTTATAAACCCACTTACAGCCAATTGCATTTTTATTTTTAGGCAAAGGTACCAATTCCCATGTAGCATTTGCTTCCAGGCATCCATTTCTTCATCCATGGCTTTCTCCCATTTTTCTTTTCCCATGGCTTGCTCAAAAGAAGTGGGTTCTGGTTCCTGTATCACTTTGACCATATATGCATAGTAAATGGCTGTAAATCCATCATATTTCAGCCTATCCACAGGATACCTAGCTCTCGTAGACCTGCGCAAAGTAGGTTCACTCCCAGGTGCTCTCAAAACATCCCTGGTCTTCCTTACTCCAGGTGTAACAATAGAGGGAATACCCAACTCATCATCAATGCTCTGCTCTGAGCCACTGGATTCACCATCCACATAAGAGTGACCTGCATTCACATCAAACATGGGCTGATCAACCTTCTCTTTTCCTTTTCGTGATACCTGCATACCACTATCTGCATTGCTTTGAGAAGATTCTCCTGATCTCAATCTGCCTGTCCATGGCGAAGAATGTGAACCACTACTAAAGGACGCTCCAGGTCCACTAATATTTTGTGACTGCTGCTGTGAATTCTGTGCAGCATTACCATTTTGTGCATCTACATCATCAATCACATTTACTGGTTTATACCAGCTACTCATCTCATCAAAAACAACATCTCTGCTCACTGTAAACTTACGAGTAGAAGGGTTATAGCATCTATACCCTTTTTGCTGCAGAGAGTAACCAATAAAGATGCACTTCTCAGCTTTTGGATCCAACTTGGATCTCAGCTCATCTGGCACATGTACATAGGCAATGCAACCAAAAATTTTCAAATGAGAAATATCTGGTTTCCTACCAGTATACCTCTCCTCTGGAGTCATTCCATGTATTGCTGCAGTGGGAGTCCTGTTCATTATGTAGACTGCTGTAGCAACTGCTTCAGCCCAATAAAAATCTGGCAAGTCTTTTTTATTGAGCATGGCACGAGATACCTCTCCAATATGCCTGTTTTTCCTTTCTGCAATTCCATTTTGTTGTGGGGTATGACTGCATGAATATTGCTGCTTTATGCCATGCTCCTGCAGGAACCTTGCAAACTCATTTGAGAGGTACTCTCCCCCTCCATCTGACCTTAGGCATTTTATCTGCAGGCCTGTTTCTTTTTCAACCATCGCTTTAAGAGTTTTGAAATGCCCAAAAACTTCACTTTTCTTTTTCATAAAATACACCCAAACTTTTCTGCTATAGTCATCAATAAAACTGACAAAATAATGACAACCTCCAAGAGATGCAGCTTTAGTTGTCCACACGTCAGAGTGGATTAATTCCAATGGCTTCTTACTCTCTTGAACATGTCTAGGAAATGGTTTCCTTGCCTGTTTTCCAAATTGACAGGCTTCACATACCTTATTTTTTTTTTGCAACCTTGAATTTCGGCAAACCTGCAACAATATTTTGGGCCTGTATTGATTTAAGTCACTGTACATTAACATGACCAATGCGTTTATGCCAGATATCAATATCTGCAACTACACCGGTCCCATGTGCAAACATTGCTGCACTCAATTCAGACATGTCTGCATCCAATGTAAACATTCTGCCCTTCTTCTTTCCTTTTGCTATCAAGCGACCTTTATTTTTCATATCCTCAACAAAGCATCCATGAGGATTAAATCTGACCTGCAAGCCCTGCTCAACCATTTGACCAACAGAAATCAGATTCTTGGTGATATTCGGGACATGAAATACATCGGAGAGGTATTTCTTTTTCCCATCCTGCATAGACAAAGGAAATTTTCCAATCTGCACAATAAGATGTGCAGTATCATCACCAGTCTCCACAAACCCTGGTTTTTCCATTTTTCTTGCATCCTCCATCCATTCTGCATGACCTGTCATGTGGTTTGATGCACCTGAGTCAACATACCATACATCATTGCTTTCTTCTGCACTTGTCACAGAATTGTTCATGTGCTGCACCATGAACAAATGCTCATTTCTGTCATCACCCTGTCTGCTAGAAGATGCATAATTCCCTTGTTGCAGTTTTCCATTCATGATGTCATTCTGCTTTTTATAGCAGTCTTTAGCCATATGACCCATTTTACCACAGTAGTAGCATTCAACATTACTGTTTGCATTTTGACCTCTTTGCCATCCACCACGACCTCTTTGGCTCCCCCTGCCTCTAGAGTTACCACGTCCTCCTCCATAGGACTGGTTTTCTTGAGTTTGCTGCATATTTTGATTTCTACCACGGCCTCCAAATCGGCCTCCTCTACCTCTGCCTCTACCTCTTCCAGCATTTGGGTAGAAGACAGCTTCTTTTGAAGTTCCTCCTGAAGAAGATGCACCACCATTTCTCTGTTTCTCAGAAATTAGAAGAGCAATCAACTCCTCAAAATCAGGAAATCTTTCACTAACTGAAATGGATGTCCGAAACTGTGCATAATCCTTTCCTAGACCATTCAAGGTCACAGAAACTAAATCATCATCTTCCACTGGTGACCCAATGGAAGCAAGTGCATCTGCAATCTTCTTCACCTTCATGTGGTAGTCGTTGATGCTCATATTTTCTCTTTGCACATTGTGCAACTCTTGCTTGAGCTGCATTTTCCTGGCTTGCGTATTTGTGCTGTACATTTTTGACAAAGTATCCCATGCCTCCTTTGGCGTACTTGCATCCTAAATATGCACAATCATAGAGTCTGAAATGCTGATAGACAGCCAATACATAACTTTCCTGGCTCTCTCATGCCATGCTTTAAATGCCTGCATTTGCTGTTGATTGGGAACATCAGGAAGAACTGGTTCTTCTTCATTTCCTGCAACAAATTCCCAATATCCTTTTCCCATAAGGAAATTCATCATTCTAAACTTCCATGCTTGGAAGTTGTTCTTGTCAAGATTTTCAGTGACAATCTGTGAAAGAGAATCAGATGCCATTACAGAAGACTGCAAAAAATTCTGTCACTGCAAAAACCACAGCTTCACCCTCACAAGGGAAAATCTGCAAAACTGGCGAAAGTGGTATTTGACCACACAGTCACTTCCTAGTGACGATTTTGCATCAACAGGCAACAGGGATGATTCTGTAACTCCCAATGTCTCTGCGCACAAGCATACAATGCATTTTTTACAGTAACTATTCACCGACCTGTAGAACAGTGGCTGCACAACATAAAACTGAGCCTTTTCCTGAGTGCGTGCAGAAAACTTCCGCCTCCAAAACAGGCCCCGAAATGGCCTCAAATCAAAAAAACAGGGTTGACCAAGGGCTAAAGCCCTTTCCCGCAGCATATACTGCCCTCTTGCTTCACCGCGAAGGGCGTCTCAACCTGAGACAATGCACTCCTGTACTTTCCGGCTGTGCTACCTGCTGAGATCTGCTCCCAAAACAGAAAATGAAAGCAACACTGCTCCTCTTACCAGAACACCGCGAGCTTGGCTTGCTTACTTGAGCTCCTTACCACGAACAAGGCTCTGATACCATGTCAAGATTGTGGGAGAGAAGGAAGGAGTCTCGCTTGAAGCTTTCTTGCTTGCACAATGGGGGAAGACACACAAGGGTGGAGGCTGAAAACAGTTTTCCTCTTCTTAGTTGTGTAAGCCAAAAGAACTCAAGTACAAAGAAATAGAAGAACCCTCTATATGGGTCTCAAACCAAACTCAACTAACTAAGGTGGCATACTAACTGAGCCACGAACTAGAGTAGATAAGGATAGCTATCATGTAGCTATTATTCATGGGCGGTGTACCAACCGCGTCTACAACTGACAAGTCGGTGACATAAATACACAACGGTCACCCTGGCGTATCACGAGTGGAGCTCGATATCTCAACAGGGGGAGGGGCGTTTTTGATGACATCGCATGATTTTCGGAGGTCCTCAGAGGTCTCGCAGATTAGATTCGAAGCTTAAAGCTTCTCTTAAGGTCTCTAAGCTTTAAAGCTTAAAGCTTGAAAAGTATGGAATTGATGACTTATCTCTCTGTGTAGCCATGACTTGATGAAGGAGATGAAGGAGTGGTCCTCCGCCTCTGTAGCCCGGTCCTTCGCGATCCAATAACAGAAGCAGGGGTTCTTGATCGCCAGAAGTCTGCCTGTATCGACGGTTCACGACGAGATTGACCGTAGAGCCCGATCGTTCCAGGAGCTCCGCCTTCACACGAGATGGGTAGCGATTGGAAACTCTTGATCTCAGCTTTGCTCTGATACCACTAGTGCGCAGAACGGACGTTGTATGCTCGCATAGTGAATGCCGGAAGGTCCCCAAGAACAATGAACTCTACTTTTTGCACAAGTTACAAGGTAAAAAGCATGAACGACAAGAGCAAGAGACTAATTGGGTGCAATCTCCCCCCATGCCTTGTGTGAGCGCTTCACAAAGCATGTATTTTATGTATATTTCATCTTCATGCTCAATAATAGCCCAATTTACAAAAATATAACAAGCTTTTAGCTTTTGAGTTTGCTTTTACACAAAAATAGGAATAAAGCTAATGGACGGTGCCCAAAGAGTCTGGCACGCCCAATACAATGTCCAAATAGAAATAACATAACCGTGCGCCCATGCGCATACAAAATAATAATAAATAATCGATGCCTCAATAAATAGACATGATAAAATATAAGCGTGGCGCCTATCGGAATATAATCCATAGATCGAATACTCACTATCCTCCAATGCTTTCCTCTGCCACTGCTGCTATCTCTACACATCAACTGAAGCATTCACAATCGTTAGTAAAATAATATAATTAAACCGACAAAAGTGAATACCTAGCAGTCTTCAGCTACATAAATAAATCAATTGGTTAGAAATAAATCCTAACCTTAATTTATTACGAGTGCGCACTCAAAACTCATAAACGTTTATTAATTTAATATGCTTTTTGCGGAATCACCTGCTATGGAATCACCCATGTACACACTAAATTAATGAAACGCCTGAAAAGGACAGGCGTCCCCATCAACTTCTCGCATAAAGAATCCACTTTGTGTATGAGCCCCGGTCATCAAAGTTTACAGAATCCACCATAAAACCTCACGGAATCCACCATGAAATATGCCTCCTGGCATCACACACACACACTCTCTCTCTTCTTTCCTCTATCTTTTCATCTTATCCTTTCCAATGGCACCTCCTTGCAGCTCAATTGATGCTAACTTCATGGTCCTAACTACCTAACCTGGAGTGTTGTTATGAAAGTATAGTTTATGTAGAAGCACTTGTGGAATGTGGTTTTAGGAACTATTGTGCAACTAAAGATTCCAACTCCTCTTCTAGATGATTGGGACTGGGATAACTATGAGGAAGTTTATAAAGAAATTCTCTACCAAAGGCAACACAAAAACAATCATACAATAAACACACATATTGATAAAGAGCACATTTAGGGTTAGGGTAGTGCAAAGATAATTAATATAGTGAATAATAAAGGATGAATATTGAATAGAGTACAATGCTCAATGCAGCAAAACACATTATTTAGTGAAGAATACTGACCCTTGATCTCCTATGTCTCAAGGATTGAGGCAGAGAGTATGAGTTGGAGAGTGGGTTGTACTCTTGACGAATCTTGAAATGCAACGAGGTAGCCTTCAAAGGTGTCTAGCATTAGCAAATGCTGCAATGATATGCCGAATCAGTGGATGGGCAGAAGATAATGTGAAATCAACAAACACAGGTCAAAATGTAGCTTGTCCGGTAGTTGCCAGTTTTTGTAGGTGATTGCTCCTAGCTAGTAAATGCAAGCTAGAGGGTGAAGAATAATGCCAAATGTAGCCTTTGGGATGGGCTGAAAATAGGTGGTGGTTGAAAACAATGTAGACAACAATTGCTTGGTTAGATAGCAATTGTTTGACGGTTGGAAATAGTGGAAAATTGTGGGATAAAGATACACATTAGGCGTTGGATGGTAGAAGACAATGGTAGACATCTTTCGCTAGATATCCTCCACATATCCACATATGGGCTGTGGATAGCAAAGCTCTAGCACTTGGAAACTATGGTTGAGTGGAGGGCAACATACCTATTTATGGAAAGATTGCATCCTTCCAATTAGGGTTTGTGTGTATGGGACACAAACACTCTCTATGAACACATTTCTTTTTATTAAAATATTTAGTTTATTAGGTAATTTAGTTTTGGGGTTATTTTAATAATTCTATTTTTTAAAGCTTAAGGAAAGTGTGCTTAAATGGGATACAAATGATACACGTTCTTACTTCACTCTTCTTTGATGAATTTCTAAAGAGGTTCAACTAACAGTCACCTCTTGCAAGACAGCTTTAGAGGTGTATCATTCATCCTTTGCTTTTTGCTTTTTGCTTTTTTTTGCAACTTCCATGGTTGCGCCTTGGACTCTTAGTGGTTTTTCCCATGCTTTTAGATTTTTTTCGAGCATGTTCTCTTATGAGGCACCTTTTCCTTTTTTCCACCTCGCGCTTGTCCTCTTGATGCCTCTTTTTCCGCTTTCCCTGCTGTGCAATAAACATTAGCGCTTGTCCTCTTGATGCCTTTTTTTCCGCTTTCCCTACTCTATAGTAAACATTACCCCCTCTTGGCCGACAGTCCCATGGCATTGCTGGGTGATGAGTTGGTTGGTGGTGATGGGGTAGTTAGGTGGCTTTTTGAGTTTGTATACAAGCCTTGGTTGAGAATGTGTTGGAGGGATTTATGCTTGGAATTAAAGATGGTGCTGGAGTGAGTCCCTTCGGGGATCCGGTTGTGGGGGAGGTCTGTATTTAAAAGTGAAAATGGTGTTGGGGCGAATCCCCTCTTAAGGTTGGCCAGGTGTGGATAACCCTTGAAATTGAAAATGGTGTTGGGTGGATCCTCCTTGGAGAAGCTGGAGATGGTGGACTTGTCCTCGAGGTTGAGGATGCCATTGGACAGGTTTCCTTCATTGTGTTCTCTCCTTGATGCAGCACAATCTTAACTTGCAAGACAAAGTTCACTTCCTAAGGGGTGTGCATGCCTTACCATGGAGTGCGTGGTGCACGTGCTTGTGGAACTGGGAGTTGGGTCGAACCTTAAGGAAGTCTGTGGTGTTGTCCCACACTTGAGGACCCAGTTTCTGCACAAGGGAGGTGTGGTGCAGGGAGCTTAGGGTGACGTGTCTAACCATATGCAAGAGTTACCTTCCTAAGTATGTCATGCTCTTGATGTGCCCTAAGCACGTGTGGTGGGAAATAAAAAAGGCTAGGGGGTTAGACACGCAGCCGGTCGACTAAGGTCATTGGATGCACCTAAGTTGAGAACCTCTAAGTGCAGTGACTGTGCCTATGTGCAACTTGTTGTGTCTACGTGTGATTTCTCTTTCCATTTTCATTCTTTGTGATTGCCTTTTCTCTTTGTACCTCATCTTTTGTTTATTTTTTTCTTATCTCTTGTCTCCCTCTTCTTTTTCTTTTTCTTCTTTTTTTTGACAGGTTACATAGTCATGATAGAAGTTACTCTTTGTCATCGGAGTGAGATGGAGAAGGGGGACTTAATAGATTTGTTAAGGAATTGGCGGCTTTGGAGATATTCCTTGAGGTTTATGCGAACTTGAAGGTTGGTGGTGGATAGGAATGGATGATTGCAGCGGGTGAAACGTCTATCATTCATATCCTCTAGAAGAGCTAAGCAAAATGAAGGTAGTAGAGTAGCTCACATCATTAGTCGAGCCATTGCGCAACTATCTATAGCATTAGGATCAAAATGGAGGACTGGGAGACCATGCTCCTGCGGAGTGGGGTATTGCCTAAGGAGTATCCTAAGCAGTCTATGGTAATTACAAGTAGTAATAAAGGTGGGGTCAGGGCATGAAGAGAATTCATTTGGTGAAGTGGATTAGGGTATCATACAAATTTTCTGATGTGAAGATGAGGGGATCTTCATATCTAGTACAATGTGGATTATAAACTATTGGGAAATCATAGCGGCTGTGGACATTGGAATCAAAATCCATTCCCACCCTTCGAGGGTAGGGCATAAAAGCTAGGTCATCCTGCTTGAAGGGTTGAGTGTTGCAAAAGGCCATCCAAGAGTCCATGTTGGTATCATAGACCCTTGTTTTGTATGTAGGTTGGCATTCGTAGCTAGGCACAGACCTTGGCAGTTCAAAAACTTTATTATGCCAAAATTCGACATCTTTAGTGCCCCATAGTGTGGGGTTCTGCTCTCTCTCCTCTAGCCACTTCTATCTGAGCTTGCCTCCGATGTCAATCACCTCCTTCACCACCTTGATGGGCAAAACGCTACGCAGGGTGGTGGGGAATTGGAAGTTAAAGTTGAAACGGCTCCTAGTCGTTTCTTGCCTCTCCCAAATTACAAGGTCGACGTGGAAGCTTGCTGGGGAATCATCCTCACATGGTGGGATAGGTGCCTGGGGTGACCTCACTCCCTTGGCATTCCATTTTCTTCTTGTTTCCTCCACCATTTGTTTTCTTATTTCCCTCAGCATCACCTTTCTTTCTGCGGAGGTGTTTGTGTGTTGCTACTCTTCAGGCTCTGGGAAGGAGGCGGTGGGACAAGCTTTTCCTTGTGTGGTCCCATTTCAAAGTTCATATCCACCTCCCTCTCTTGCCTTGGCTCATGTTGCTCTTCTTCGATGAATCCAAGTGTGTCCACTTCCTATGGGGTTAGGCTTGCCAATATGAGATAGTAGCATTGCTATTTGAGGCTTGGGCCAACTCCCCTAGGTTGTGGTGGCATCTGCAGGCCTACTCTCAGGGCTCTAAGAGCCATTCCCAGTTTCTTGTTCATGGTCTTGATTTACTCTTTGTCCTCTGCCTGGGTGATATCCAATAGGGTATTCAGGAAGGTGCATTGCTGCGTTTGGAAGCTCACTTGGGCAGCCTCTACTTTGCTTTCTGCAAGTGTTTTGTCTTTCTCTACTTGAGCTAGGCAGCATGCCAGGGTTCTCACCCTCCCTTCATTGTTGGATGCCCACTCTTCAGTTCTCTTCATCATCTCCTCGAAGCTTTCCCCTGCATGTGTGTTAGGGATGTTATGATCGACTCTTGTTCTTTCCCCTTGTGAGTGAGCTCCTCCTTCTCTTTTTCCAAGTGTTCAATCTCTCTCTCTAGCCTCTCCTACTCATCTATTTCCAAGAATACTGTGATTACAAGTTTTTCGACCTCTCGGTGATGGTCCTCCTATTCACGTTTCCTTTTGCTTCTCTTTTAGCTAGCTCTTCCATGCCCGATTGGATTTTTTGCAATTGACCTTCCAGGTCCTGGTGTTGTAGTATCAAGGTTTTATATTTGTGTTATAGCACCACCAATTCCTAGTTCTCGTCTTCGAGTTGCTACCTCTAGGTTTTCTCATTTTTCTCCATGGCACTGAGTTTGGCCTTTAGCTCACTGATTTCCTTTTGGTACGTGGCCACCTGTCGAGTTTTTTCCAATTGGAGGCCACCATCAACTTTTTCTCGGCTTCCAACTTAGTCATTGTCATTCTTTTCTCCTCATTGGCCTTCTCTAGTTGAGAAAGTAGCTCCACGACATAGTCATCGTAGTTAGTGGGGAGGATGGCGCCATAGTTGTGGGGATGGGAGTCGTGGAGGCCCCTACCTTTTGCCACTTAGGTTTCTACCTTGACTTAGCATCTGCTGCTACTGCCGATCTCTTTTGCCCTACTATTGGGGCTTCCGTGCTCTTTGCCTAAGCTAGCTCTTTGTTGACAAAATACTGCACCCAAGCCATAAGATTAGTGGCATCGACCATGGCTGGGGTGCTTTGGGTGGGTGTTGTCATTGTGAGGGTAGGCACCATGAAGGGCAGAATGGGATCGATGGGGGCTTTGCCCTTGCCTTCTTGTGCAATGGTTGGCATGCCTTCAAGTACCTAAATGCTTGAGCGTGGGTCCTCCTCTCTCCTTGGGCTTAAGGTGTCCATCTTGCCAAGTTCGCCCTGCTGCTCCATTGATCTTTGTTTGGCCAGTGCAATATCTTCCTCTTCCTTCTTTCTCAACTCCTCTTGTTCTGTGGCTTTTCTTCTCCACTCTTCCTCTGCTCTTTTTGACTCACTCTTGGCTTTTCACAGGTCCACTTCCTCCTTTTTCTTCCTCTCTTCCTTTTGTTTTTTCTGCATCGTCTTCTTCTTAGGTGTTCTTGCCCTCCTCTTGCTAGACTGGGCTTCTTGCTCTCCCTTCTCCTCACTAATCGTCCTGTTGCTTGATTGTTCTTTATCCTGCCGAGGAGCTGACCTATCGGGTGTTTCATTTGCTCCCTCTTCTCTATCTTGTGCCTCTTTTATCGCCTCTTGGATAAGGGCGGTCAAGACCCCTCCATACCCTATAAATGAAGCTTTGGCCGAGGGCTTCTTCCTGTCGGTTCCTTTCGATGTTAGGGACTCTCCACTTGCCGGCGGTCTGGTCCCAAGGGCTAGTGCTTTGGCTAATTGGTTTATGGTCTTCCTGACGTAGCCATTCCAATCTACCTCATCCAATGAATGAGCTGCCATGCTCTCTAGCACAGGGCACACCGATCCTATGCATGAGAGAATTGTATCTTTGGTTGGAGAAGAGGGAGTGGATCAAATTGGCTTGCAAAATCTGACCTCTGTGTTGGGAATGTCCTGGATGCTTATGCCATCGTTTTTCAAGATGCTCTCCTTCCTCATCCCTAGCATGGCATAGACATCTCTTCTTTGCCTCTTCTCCACCTTTGGTTCCAATCCCAATGCCTCTTCCACCAAGGACCTACTGAACGGGACCTGCACTTGCTTGATTCCCTCTATGCTTGGCAATGATAGTGTCCACACTCCTTGTCACGGTCATATGTCCTCAGGAATTCCATGCACTTAGTGTGGTTAGGCTCTTGTTCGAACTTCTCGATGTACTTGGCAAAGTTGCACTAGTCTACAATCCTCATGACGGCCTCCTCACTGGTCACTACCTCTTCGATGTTGTGAATGCTCCTAAATTTGAGTTGGCTGTATGCCCAATTCTCAAGGAAGAGGCCATACTTTGCTCTTTCCTCTTCTGTGAAGGGGAGGCGATGGGATCGGTCTTGCTACGACATCTTTAGTGCCTATCATAAGCCATGGTTTGTCATTAGTACTTTTCAGAATGATTACATGTTGGAAGAAAAAATTTCATGCTTGTTGAACTAAAATGTTTTTAGTACAGAAATAGGCTTTCCTTCCAAGCTTTACTTCCAAGTTTGTGGCATTTTCCTTGATCACTATCCAACGTTTTCCTTCCTTTTCTGTTCTTAGATGTGGGCTGAGATTTTTAAGATTTTTTTTATAAATTTTCTTATTTCCTTAGGTGTTTGATTTGATTTTGATTCACCTCACCTCACCTATCCCATCCCCCTTGAGATGAGAATAATCCTTCCTAGGATTAACGAGTTAGAGGGTGAAGGGCTTTCAACACACAGTCTTAGTGTTTTACTTGTGCATGAGCCAAGCATAGAAATTTGGGTCATATTCTAAATTACATAGCTATCCATGTCCAAAGGGTGTATGCCCACATGCATAATAGAAGTGAGGACATCGAGCAAGAAGTCATCGGATTCCACTCAGCTCTAGCGATGTGCAACTCTTCCTTGGTGAGGATGCGATCTAAATAAGGATGTCTCATAATGTGTTCTTTGAGGGGTCAGTTTACAGATGGTAGTCAGCACCCTATAGGAAGTTGGAGCTACATATGTTGGGTCGTATTTTGATGACTTGATTGTGTGTCTCTACTCAACGTTGGTCATGATTTGGCATCCCTCTAGTTCCCATTGCAATCGAAGAGTGTATATTTTTGCAAGAAGAAGGATTCGTTGTCAACAAGTTGTTGCAACCACTCGATTTCTTGGTTTGTGGCCATGACTACGGTTTTGTTATACGACATAATAAGATGATGTGTGGTTCCCTATTCTTTGGATATCTTAGTTGCAATTAACTCCTCATCTACTTTGGGGGCCTTTACGAATACAAATTCCAATTCTTCCTAAGAGCAAGGGAGAGTTCGTACTTTAGTTGCGAGAGGCTCTTCCAAGAGACCTAAGTCTAGTTGATCATAGCTTTTAGCCAGTGTCATGAAGGTAGCATCCAAGCATCTTAGGCAAGCAACCAAGTCGTCCCCCGTATTTTCAGCTAAGTTTGCGGTCAAGCTTAGAATTGATCACCTCTCATAAGAGGGTTTAAGGCCAGCAGGTGGTTAAGGTTTGATGGTAATAGAGAGTTTAGCAACTATTGGTTGCTTTTTGGTTTTCTCTTGAGGTTGTGGCTTGGTCTCCTATTTGATGGGTTTGGTTGTACCTGCGATTGTCACACTATTAGGTACTTTTGTTTGAGGGACACTAGCAAGACTAGATTTGGGAAGTTTGTTAGTAGCATGCTGTGATTTTGGGTGATAGATTTGTTTTGGCCTTGCAACTCTAGGCTTTGAAGGTTCTATGGACTTTGCGGCCTAATTCTCTTGTGGCCTGAGTACCAAACTTGCCAGGATGGTTCGTGTGGTTAAGTTTGAGGGTGGCTTTTGAGGAGTGCCTTTGGCCATCTTGGCTTTAGGTACCCAAACACGGTTGTTACCCTCATTGTAGCATTGTGCTTACAACAAGATCTTCGGGATCCATCATGGCTTGTGGGTCGATATCAGTAGCTTCTAGTATGCCTCCTAGGTTTCGAGTGTAGGTCCTTAGCTTTGCAAGGGCATGGGTGTCTACTTCCAGGTGGCGGTCCTTGATGTTGTTTAGGTACCCATTTGAATTGGGGTTCATGGGCTTCAACATTGGGTTCAACGGGTTGCTGGCATTGAGGCTTGGTGGGAGTCATGACCCTCCTCCTTAGACTTGACAATGGGGGTCTCTACCAGTGGCTTCGCGCACTTGAAAGGAGTCACACCGCCCTTGCTGAAAGTTGTAACTATGCTGATGCTGCCCATGGCTAGGTGGATACACTGTGATTTGTAGTCGACGTGGCAATGAGATTACTTCTTAAAGGTTTATCCTAACAGCAATTCTATGCCTGCATCTTTAGTGTTGGGCAACACATAGAAGATCATCGGCATGCTTTCAAACTCCAAAGAAACTACAACCTTGCACTTTTCCAAAAGTGTGTATGATCAGCCCCCATATGGGCTGAGCTTAGCATTAGTGAGCTGTAAGTGCAGTTTGCCAATTTGGATCCAATGGTCATGACTTAAGACATCAAAGTTAGCTCCCTCATTGATCAATGCATTGATGGTGCATGTGTGCTTGGCATTGACCATTATGCTTAGGTAAGCCTGTTCTATAGCTTCCTCATCCTCATCATCCATCTCAATGATAGTGGCTACTCGTACTTTGATAGGGGATGCTAGCATTGGAGGCTTATGTAGTGGGTGCGTGGGAGGGAAGCACTTCTTTATGCAGCTGCCATTGAAGAAGCCTATGCCCTCACCTTCTAGGGTTTTGAGTTCTACATTGCCACTTCCGCAGATGGTTCAAACCCTAAAAGGACCTAGCCAACTGAAACTTCATTTTTTGCTTATGTCCTTTGACTGAGTACAACAATACTAAGTCGCCCTGTTCAAAGTTGTGCTACTTGACATGCTTGTCAAACCAGGGTTTGTGTCTTGCCTTCTTGCATATTAGCGCATGAGTGGCTAGAAGGCGGGTTTTCGATAAGCGTTCAAGCTCAATTAGGCATTCCATCCATGCCTCCTTCCCGTCCCATCTCTCTTGAAGGGCTATCCTCAGGCTAGGCAGGAAGAACTCTAAGGGTACAATTGCCTTCATACTGTAGGCCAATCTAAAGGAGGTTTATCCTACAGCCATCTTATAAGCTATGCGGTAGATTCACAAGGCTGCCATCAACTTGTTATCCCAATCACTGCATGAAAGAAGTAGATGTGGGAGCTTTCGCTCAACCGCCAAGACCCACGGACCGCTTATTGTTCAAGTGTTCCAAGCGAGCTCTAATGGCTATCTCTCACCTAACCGATGCGCCGTCGATCCTACGAGTGTAGTGAGCTTACCTTGATGTCGATGTGAGTAGCCTCTTCCCTTGCATGCCTCGGTAGCTCCACGATTCTTGATGCTAGCTCAAGCATCCTCAAGCCTCCTCCATCTCAAGCTCCATCCTCCATAGCCATGCGCGCGAGAGAAGAGAAGAGAAGAGAAGAGAAGAAGAGAAGAGGAGATGGTGAAGAGCTTCACCCTCTTGAGGAGCTTCACCCTCTTGATCCCTCACTCCCACACATTCACTCCCTCACACTCTCACACTCCCTCTCTCAAGAGCACACACAAGCAAGAAGGAGAGAAGAAGATGAAGACTCCTTTTGCCACACACCAAAAGAATGAGTTTCCATTCACTTTTTGAACTTTATATACAAACCCTAAAATCCCATGGGCACCCATCCCCTTTTTTACATGACCGGCCATTGTGGAAAGGTCCTTTTCCATTCCCCTCTTCTATCCTTATGTCTCTAGCCTATGCTCGTCTAATATTTTACAATTGGCATAGGAGGGAGCCTGGAGCTCTTTTACAAGAGTTTTCCAAGTTTTTTGAGGCGCCTTTCATTTAAAATTGTGCCTTTGGTCTCGGCTTAGCCTTTAGAGGTTGCCTACGTGTCTTTTCTCTTCTTCCATGCTTTTTCCGCTTTTTCCTTCATTTTTCGCCATTTCAACTTGGGGTTAACATTACCCCCCTCCAAGGACGAGTGCTAGTCCCATGGCACTTTTGTGTTGTTGTAGGGTGGTAGGCACTTGGGCAATGATGGTATAAAGGGGAGGGCCACATGTAGATTCAGGTGCGTGAGGAAGCTGATGTTTGCTGGGGAAGCCAGATGGATAGTGAGTGGTTGACGGGGGCCTTCGAAGTTGGTAGTTTGCCGCTTGTGTGATGCCTGAAAGGAGAAGGTACGGTGCTCTTCCTAAGGGGAGTGTCTACCTTATTGTTGTAGTGCAGTGTGCTCATGCTAGTAGAATGGGGAGGTGGGTCTAATTGCAGACAAGCCTGGGTAATGTCCCACACTTGAGGACCCCATTTGTGTTAAGGGAGGTGCGGTGCAAGTGGCTTAGGGTGACAGAGCGAGTGTTAGCTCCCTAGGTATGTCCTGCCCTTGAGGTGCCCTAAGTATGAAGTGGGGAAGCAAAAAGGGCTAGGGGGTTAGGAGCGGGGCCGCCGGCCGACCAAAGCCACTGGGCATGCCTAGCTTGAAAACCCCTAGGTACAGTGATAGTGCTCTATGTGGTGTTTAAGCGTGTTTGCAAGTGAGTGCTTGTGTGCCTTTCCTTTCATGTTATTCTCTCTCTCTTTTTTTTTCAATTGTGGAATGATAGCCAGGCCTAATTGTCTTCATTTGAATGAGGAGGGGAAGGGGTTGGATAGATTTGCTCAAAAACTGGTGACTTTGCATGTAATCTTTCAAATTCATGCGGATGTGAAGAGAAGTGGTGGAGAGGAAAGGGTGATTGCACCTAGTGAATTGACTGACATTCATATCTTCTAGGAGGGCTAGGCAAAAAGAGGGAAGGAGACTAGCCCTCATCATAAGACAAGCCATGGCGCAGTTGTCAATAGCGTTAGGTTGAAAGAATAGGGGAGGTAGGCCGCGCTTTTGTGGAGTCGGGTCCTGCTTAAGGAGTAGCTTAAGTAACCTAAGATAATTACAAGTTGTTACAAAGGCGGGGTCAGGGCATGAGGAGAAATCCACAAGAAAGTGTGTCATAAAATCATCTAGGCTTTCGGAGGTAAAGAGAAGGGCATGCTCGAAGGATACTACATTAGAGTTATAAATAATAGGGAAGTCGTACCGCTCGTGGAGGGTGGCATCAAAATCCACCTCTACCCTTCGAGGGTATGCCATGTAGGTAGAGTTGTTCCGCTCGAATGGTAGGGTGTTACAAAACGCCATCCAGGTGAGCATACTGATATCGCATACTCGCCTCCTCCACAAGGGTTGGCTTTTGTAGCCCTGTACAGTGTGTGGGACTTCAAAAACTTTGTTCTGCCAGTAATCAACCACTTCTGTGCCCCAAGAGGTCGGGATTCTTTCTCACTCTTCTAGCCATCTTTGCCCCAACTGGCCACCGATCGCGATCACCTCATCCATCACCTTGAGCGGCAAGACCCTCCGCAGACTATTGGGTAGGAGAAAACTAAAGGCGAATGGATCCTTTCCCATCAACCCCTTGCCGATATAATGTACCTGCGATCAAGGCAAACTTTAATGCCTACTGCTTAATTTTCCTTCTCTCAGCTTTAGAAAGTTCGGATCCAACCTCTCTTGTCGATAAATAATGCGTTATTGCAGTGTACTAGGAGGGAATAGACGCTGTATCTATTTTAAATAACAACTCCATGTCACTACCTTCAGCCACAGATTCTTTCGGCTCCCCAAAGTCCACAAGACATTCCACAATACCCTGTAACCTTGGTGGCTTACTCCTGATCTCATAATCATGGGCCGAGTCCCAGAATCGGCCCTCGGCCCTCTTTTGTTCCGCCCACTCGGCCCAAAACCCTAATCGGCCCTCTTTCGTTCGGCCCACTTGGCCCAAAACCCTAATCGGCCCTCTTTCGTTCGGCCCACTTGGCCCAAAACCCTAATCAGCCCTCGGCCCAGACCTACTCGGCCTGTCCGAGTCGACCATTCAGACCATCGACTAATTCGGCCCCTTGGCCCAAGTGCCTCGGCCCGTCCGGGTGACCCACTCGGACCCTGCAATTCGGACCAGCTAGGCCAAGTGTAATTTTTTATCAAATTCTCAAAAATTTGACCTGACCTGGTGAGAGCTCAGCAGCGCAAACTGTCGAAAGTCCTTCTGACGCTCAAAACTTGATTCTGGCACATGGAATAGAAAAAATTGTAGGGAGCAGCCGCTTAGCAGCTTGAAGTAGGCAAGAATGAGACCCAGAGACCTAGACGCAAAGCGCTGAGCAGTTAAAACCTGATTGGCCAAAAACAAATGAGGCAACATATTAGAAAAATCTTGAACCCTGTCAAGGCAGCCAGAATATTGACCAACAAGCCTATCAGGCCCGAAACAAAGCAAGAGTGCGTAAGACGCTTCAAGATTGTTTGCTGTACTCACCTTGAATTTCCGCACTCGAATGCACTTAAGGAAATTGAAAGCCTGATTAAGCACAAGTGCACGAGAAGCGACATGCACAATGAGTGACCATAAATTGAGGATTGTATTCAATAACTGAAGGAACTCACTCAAATAAACCACTCAAGGAACCCACCAATAGGAGAGGACCCAAGACGTAGACAAACCATCAACGTGCGAAGTAGGACCAAGCAGGTGGTGTCAACGACATATATTTGACAAATCTACTCAATCTGATCGACAGCTTGGTGGAGCATGACAACACAACTATGGTAGAAGGAGGCTCAGACCATAGGTCTAATGAGGAACTCGACTTGAACGTCTTCTCGGAGGCTATTCAGCAGCAGCTGGTCAATAGCTACAATGCACACGCCCGGTACGAGCACCACGGCAGGACAGCAGATGCTATCATCGCAGACCTAGAGAAAGAGAGAAAACTAGCCCACAAGGCTTTGCAAAGCATAGTCGAATACAATAGAGACCAGCAGGCTAGGAGCCAAAGGCAAAGCATGGAGTTGAGTGAGGTACAACGAGTGCTGAACTTAGCAGGTAGAAACCGAACAGATCACGAGAGAGCCCGAGAAGGAGACTTGACGTTGAGCGAGCTTCTCATGAAGCAACTGCTAGATAACATGGCAGCAGAGCAAAGTGCTGCGGCACTAGCGACATTGCTGCTCGTAGGATTAGGAGCAAACCAAGGCTCAAAGAGCCAGTCTAAAATCCCTATTGTTGCCAAGTAACTCGACAAATACCAACCCCATGAGGATCCATACAGCTTTGTAGAGCAGTTTGAGCAAGTCTGCGAAGCCAACGGCCTCAACGACCTGACTCAATGCTCTCAAGCATTCGGGCTCTGCTTAGGTGACAAGGGAAGGACTTTGTATACAAGCATAGATGCCGTAGAATGAGCCAACTTCAGTGGCCTCAAGGATCTCTTCACTAAGAGATTTGTGAAGCCTGGATACTCCGATAATCTGCTAGTACACTTGATGAACGTCAAGCAGAAAGAGAAGGAGGACATTCGCGACTACGTAACCCACGTGAGGAGTCTCTTCAAGAGAATCCCTATGGGCAAGCTGAAAGAGCAATTTCGACTGTATTCATCAGCGGAATTCGAGACGAGGAGTTATATAAAGCTTTGGCAGGAAATTTGAGCTTGCAATGAGATGCACTAGCTAGAGTGTTTGAGAAAGCCATCAGAGTCGATGATTAGTTGAAAGAGCGGAGCTCTAGGAGCTCGAACCTAGAAGAGACCAACTTGTAAAGCTCAGAGAGAAAGTCAGTCTCTAGTGAGCGATCAGTCCCATCATCCCAAGATAAGGGGAAGGCCACCGAGACGAACCAAGACTTGGCTGATGTAAAGATGGAGTTAGCCAAGTTGCAAGACATGTTGAGATGACCAACGCGCCCACACATCCAATGCGTGTACTGTGGTGGAAATCACTTGCCAGCCGAGTGTCAAGACCCTAGGTCAAGACCTTGTGCTAACTGCGGTAGGTTCGGTCATGACATCGCGCATTGTAGATTACCAAGAATACTTCTGTACTTGCAACCCTACAGCCAGCCTTACCTAGCGAACAGGCTGGAGCCATTCTTCGAAAGGGGAGCCCCATTGGCCCTTCCTGCGCCTAACAATATTAAGCCAGCTATTCCTAGGATGGAAATAAACCCTACTGGCATACCCAGACCACCTGGTCCTTACGTGACCCATCCACGAGCGATGCTCCAGTCCACTACGTGGAAGAACCAAATGAGGAAGAAACTTACATATGCCCTTACATATCGCATGACGATGAGGGCAACGCTGTCCTCATGGATTATTGCCCCGTGCCGGTGATGGCGTTAGAAAGAGGACGAGGTAGAGGCCTAGGAGGGCAGATGCAGGATCCAATCACCTGTTGGACTTGTGGTCATCTAGGTTGTGTCTCATCACGCTGCCCTGAAAGGGAGCAGCAAAATAGAGACAAGGTTGACCAAAGGTGTGCTGAGTGCAGAATCACTCATCTCTTTGTCGATTTCCCAAAGCGAAAGCCATCTTCTAGCTCAGCCAACGTACCATCTGTCCCATTGGGGCTGTTTGGTGTCGAGAACCTTGATGGGGAGGCTACACTTATCCCATTGCAGGTCATGACCCGTGCCCAGACAAAGCAGGCTGGCATATCAGTGCCAGGACCTAGCAACCTTGACGTAGCTTTGATAGGGAAGAAAAGTCGCAGGCGGAAGAAGAAAAGGTCAGAAGCTAAAATTGCACTAAAAATGGAGAGTGCTACAACTCTATCTGCTAGAAAGAAGGTCTCTGACGCACAAAGGCAGAGACTTCAGCCCCTAAGATGTCCGAAAAGGGAAGTGCTAAGGTAGGGGAATACCCGCATCCGAAGAGATAGTTAGAGGGCATAGAAAAAGTGAAGGAATGGGTGAAGGAGGCTCAAGAGCATCTAAAAGATGCTGAGCCCATCATGGAGGACGAGATCGATAATCTCTCCAGCATAAGCATGCCAATATCACCTCCTCAACCAAGGTCGAGAGAAGCAACTGCACCACAAACAGTGTCGTTAAGGCCAAGCCTTGATGATACAGGGCCGCAGATTAGTCACGGCCATTGGCCAGGACAATCCAGGTTAGGAGAAAGACGAGCACCAATGATCTCCTGACCACGTTGGTGACTACCCCTATAACACTTAGCCTGGGAGATCTTCTTAGGCAGCATCCCATCCTATGACAAGATCTTAAGCAGTGGGTTGAAGGGTCACAAGAGCAGGTCATGGCAAACCCTCATGACCATGATGCAGAGACGCAAATACCGAGTTTGACGCTGCACTCTATGCCTAAATCCTTACACGTCAATGCCTTCTGGGAAGGCTCCGAGATGCATGTGGTCTTATCGGTTCTAGCCCTAGGCGATACAACGAGAAAGGAAATCGTGGACACGGGAGCTAGGGTTAGTGTGCTTAGCTACATGGTGCTTCAGACTTGGGGAAACCCACCTATCGAAACTGCTAGGTTTAATGTCACATTAGTGAACGGTATGAGAGTCAAGCCATTCAGGGTGCTTAAGAATTGGCCAGTGAAGATCGCAGGTGTCCAATTCTCTGTGGACTTTATAGTCATGAAGGGAGTGGACTACGATATCCTATTAGGCTGACCCTGGATGCGCAACGCTAGAGTCATCTAAGATTGGGGTAACGGCTTGATCTTCCGTGGCAATAGAATGGATGCCGTGAGAATAGAGATGGACACTTGGAAGACCTCACCAGTCGACTTAGATGCCATCTCTGCTATGCTCAAGGGTAACACCCAGGTCAAGAAGTCCTATGGGCCCTTGACCAAGTATATCCCATGCCAGAGGACGAGCGGGATTGGATGCACGTCCTTGCTACAATTGAACTGCCGTTCTCAGATCATGAGGCATATGAGCAAGCCATCAAAACAATCGACAAGTCTAATGACACACCCTCCGTACCAGTTTGCATGCTGGCAGGAACCCTTCATGGGAAACCTAAGCCTATCAACTTCCAAGTCCCAACCAACAAAAGGGAAATCCAGGAGATACTGGAATACTTAACAGACAAGCTAGCTGGCAATCCAGCTGCAAACTTCAAACCACTCCAGGATCTCTTAGATAAATCCAAGTCGCAATGGACTAGAGTGCATGACTTAAACCTCATGTATAACTGGGCCCTAGTTCCTGACCAATGACATAATTGCGTGGTGGGGGGACTTGCTCGAGATGATGCGCCAAACACACATAGAATGCACAAGGAGAAGCTCACTCAAGAGACAAGAAGAGAGATGGAGGCCAAAACGTTTTCTTGCTGATTTCTTCTTCTTCTTCCACACACTTTTCAATGTACACAAAGTATAGATAAGATACAACATAAAGGAAAGTGGCCTACTAAGTCAAACAATACATAACCGACTACACTAGTCGACTGGCGCTATAATTATGCCAACTGTAAATAGGTATAACAACCTGAATATAATAAGTAGTGAGTCAGTGGCCATGTGAGAGTCATAATGACCACCAACGTGCTAAGTGTAGACGTGTGGATCCATCTAACCAAGTGGTCCATCATCAATGTCTGCATGTGTTGAGCTTGTCATCTCAACACGACAAGAGATATATCAAGCCCTAGGAGACGGCGAGTAGTCTGACGAAGAGGATTCTAATGATGAATATGAAGACTGCCAATCCTTTAGTGACGAAAGTGAGGGTGAGGTAGATACCATGGAATACGACATTGAAGGACAAGAAATAGAGCAAATACGAGCAGACTCCAAGCCGCAGAAAAAGAGTATCTTCAGGATAGAGCAAGGAGTCATGCGCATGGAATGTGATCGTGCCTGGTTGGGACACGTAGGAGCCATAGACCTTGAGCAAGTAGGCCTAGCCCAGCCAGGAATGACATCAGTGCTTAGGATAGAGTCGCCGTCCCCACCAGGGGAGACCACCTCTTCTAGCGAGGACAGGGAGTTCGACTCTGAGTCGGAGGTTAGTTCGAATAGTGATCCAGAAATCCCTAGGCCACCTGCACCAAGGGGGACCTACCCGTCCACCTGAGGCGTAGACGATTAAGGCAAAAAAAGGCAAAACAACCCAGGGATACACGAACAGAAGAACAACGAAAATCGCAAGACCTCCCTAAACGATTTAGAAATTCAAAAAAGGGGATAGGGTAGTAGTTCTGTTAGGTGCCAAATGTCAAGGGCAAACAAGCAAACCGATCGAGGGACCAACCAAGGTCAAGGAGGTGAACCTAGCTCACGAAGGGGAAACACCTCGACTAGTCTTCATTGCTGATGACTTGACTGAGGAAGAAGAAACGAGTCTTGTCACTCTCTTGTGAGAGTACATAGACGTGCTCGCATGGTCCTTAGAAGAGCTTAAGGGGGTAGATCCGAGTGTCATGACTCACAACATATCCATGACGCCAGACGCAATGCCGGTCAAGCAGCGACTGTACCCTATGAATCCAAAACATGCTCATGCTGTCAAAGAGGAGATTGATAAGCTTATGAGAGTAGGATTCATTTACAAAATTGAACACACAGACTAGGTATCGTCCATAGTCATCGTGATGAAGAAGAATGGAAAAATCCGAGTGTGTGTCAATTACAAGAAGGTGAACACTGCTACTAAGAGGGACAACTATCCATTGACGTACATCGAGCACATGCTTGAGAGAGTGGCAGGCAAGGAAGCCTACAGTTTTTTGGACGGCTTCTCAGGGTACAACCAGGTGCAAGTGCATCCTGCGGAGAGGCACAAGACTACCTTTGCCACTGAATGGGGCGTCTTTGCTTATATAGTCATGCCCTTCGGGTTGACTAATGCCCCTGCCACCTTCCAATGCCTCATGTGCATCATCTTTAAAGACATGCTTTGTAAGGAGTTGGAAGTCTTTGTCGATGACCTCTGTGTCCACTCGACCTGGATCAAACACTTAGACAAACTCCGCGCAGTCTTTCAGCGGTGTCGCTTATATCGTCTCTCCTTGAACCCCTTAAAGTGCTAGTTTTGGGTAAAGCATGGATGCATCCTAGGGCACCTGGTGTCAAAGAATGGCATTGCCACTAACTTCTTGAAAGTCAAGGTTATTGTTGACCTTCCACTCCCAATCAACTACAAGGGAGTTCAATGCTTTCTAGGCCATATGGGGTACTATCGGCGATTTGTACTGAAATATGCATTGATCGCCAGGCCTTTGTACAAGCTGTTGATAATCTTTGAATGGACCGAGGCATGCCAACGAGCATATGAAGAGTTGAAAAAGGCTCTAACCACAACATCAATTCTACGAGCCCCAGATTGGACCATTACTTTCCACGTGCATATCGATGCTTCTAAGTTTGCCGTGGGGGCAGTGTTGTGCTAACCTGGAAAACATAACTTAGACTATCCAGTGAGCTTTGCTAGCAGACAACTCACTAAGATGGAAATGAACTACTCAATGACAGATCGAGAAGGATTAGCCATGGTGTTTGATGTGAAGAAATTCCGGCACTATCTATTGGCCACACCTTTTACCTTTTTTGTGGACCATCAAGCCCTGCTCTATCTAGTAAACAAACCTTGTGCTACAGGATGCATAGCTCAGTGGCTCCTTCTGCTCTTGGAATTCGACTTCTCTGTGGTTGTATGAAAAGGAAAACAACACTACATGGCTGACCATATGTCACGCATTCCCACAGGAGAAGCCGCTGGACAAGGCATTGTTGACGAATTGCCCCAGGCCCATCTATTTAACCTATCCAACGAGAGAGATTTATTCAAGGCTGATCTAACACCATATTGGACGGATGACATAGTCCAAGTGCTTGAACACAGACTATCTGATCGACCGATAGAAAAAGCCCGACTTAGGCAATTAATCCTTAAGATCCAGCCCTATCAGCTGATCACAGGCCAACTCTATAGACTGGGGCAAGACGGATTGCTGCACAGATGCGTATGCAAACATGAGATGCATGATGTGCTCTCAGAGGCACACAACAGCATTGCTGGAGGGCACTTTAGTGGAGATACGACAGCACGAAAGGTATTGCAATCTCAACTATGGTGGCCCACGCTTTTCCACAATGCAGCGCAATTCGTCAAGCATTATGATGAGTGCCAACAGACAAAAGTCTTGATTCGCAAGGATCAAATGGAGCTGACCCCAGTTATTGCACGACAACCCTTCAAAAAATGGGAAATTGACTTCATAGGACCCATCAGTCCTGTGGCACGGTATTCACAGGCCAAGTACATCATTGTGGCCATGGACCACCTCACGAAATGGGCAGAGGCAAGAGCGACACGAAAAAATGATGCTAGGACGACTGCCAAGTTCTTATGGGAGTAAGTGATCTCGTGATTCGGCTGCCCCATCGAACTGGTTAGTGACCAAGGTACACACTTCATCAACGAAGTGATAGTGTATCTCCTGTCCACCTTTCTCATCATCCATCGCAAATCCTCGCCATACTACCTTCAGAAAAATGGTCACGCAGAATCCATGAATAAGATTATTGTCAATGTCCTGACCAAGGTGGTCTTAACCTCATGCAGCGACTAGGACAACAAGCTGATGGTAGCTTTGTGGGCTTACCGCACATCTTATAAAACGGCTGTCGGTCAAACCCCCTTCAGGCTGACCTATGGAACTGAAGCGGTTCTACCATTAGAATTCTTCGTTCCTAGCCTGAGAATAGCACTTCAAGAACGATGGGAAGGGAAGGAGGCATAGATGCAACGCCTGGTCAAACTCGAATGCCTCTCAGAGACTCACGTTCTAGCCACCCATGCGCTTTTATGTGAGAAGGCCCGACGCAAGAGTTGGTTTGACAAGCATGTCAAGCAGCGTGACTTTGAACAGGGGGACTTAGTGCTCCTCTACTCAGTTAAGGGGCATAAGCAGAAAATGAAATTTAGAGGTCTTGGACCTTTCAAAGTTCGTGCGATCAGTCGCACAGGCAATGTCGAGCTCGAGACCTTAGATGGTGAGGGCATAGGCTTCTTCAATGGTAGTCGTGTCAAGAAGTACTACCCTCCCACCCATCCTTTGCACGAGCCCCTGATGTTAGAACCACCTGTCAAGATACGAGTGGCCACAATCACTGAGATTGATGATGAGGATGAGGAAGCTATAGAGCCCACATACCTCCATATCACGGTCACTGCAAAACAAACATGCACTTTCAATGCTTTGATCGACAAGGGAGCAGACTTCAATGTCTTAACTCACAATCATTGGACTCAACTTGGCAGACCACCACTTCAACCCACTAATGCAAAATTAAGCCCATATGGGGCCCATTCCTATGCACTTCTCAACAAGTGCAGAGCTGCCATTTCTATCGAGCCTGAGACTGTCCCAATGATTTTTTACTTGTTGCCAAATGCTAAAAACGCAGACACAGAGTCGCTACTGGGGCAAACTTTCAAAAAGCAAACTCACTGCAATGTTGATTATGAGTTGCAGTGCATCCACCTCACAATAGGCAACGTTTGCATTGTCATAGCTTTCAACAAGGGTTGTACGACCTCATCACTGTCCGCAACGCACCGGTAGAAATATTCGTAACCAAGTCCAAGGAGGGGGGTAGTGTGCGGCCGCCACCTCCCAGATTTCATGAATCACAGCCCACAACAGCAAAACCTAAGGCCCAACAATCTAGATTTCAATGGCAGCCTAAGCAATCACAATCGCCGCCTAGGAGTCGACACTCCTATCCTCATAAAACCAAAAACTCTAAACCTAGGAGGCCAAGACGTAGTCATAGAAAGCGCCGCATAATCAAGAAAAGATGGGTCCCTAAAGCCCTCTTGCATGCGCAAGGCTACTACGTGGGCAACACCTGGCTGTGGATCCCTAAGGCCTACATAGCCAAAGGCACTACTCATACACCGCCCTCAAGCTTAATCAACCCAAGTCCCATAAACCCTCCAAACCATAAGCCGCAGTGCTCTCCAAAACCACAGCCATCCGACTCATCCACGCCCCTCAAGCTTATCAACCCAAGTCCCATAAACCCTCCAAACCATAAGCCACAATGCTCTCCAAAACCACAACCATCTGACTCATCCACGCCTAAACCCAAGAGAGTCACACAAGCCTATCGGCCCAGACAACAGACTCCTTCACAAGAGTCATCACCCAACCAAGTCAATCCGACTCCCCAAATCCAACCTGAATGCAACAGTCCGTCCGTCGTGGCTGTTCCTAATCCACCCATAATCCAAGCAGCCCAACCGTAGACTTAAGAACACTCCCAACCGCAACTCTTCGTTGTCACAGGCTCTAGTTCTAGCAAACCTCGACCACTCGTCAGCCTTACGCCCTCCTATGAATGCAAATTCTTTTTAGCGCTGGCCACTGACCTCGCTGAGGATACCGGGGATTACATGGTGGAATGCATTAAGCGACTAGACACCACCTTCATGTCGCTAGCACTAAGCTACGATCACTTGGACTTAGGACTCTTGGAGGAACCCTTTGCAACTAAAGTTAAAGAGATGCCATGCTCCTAGGAGACCTTTGAATTCGCATTCGCAAAAGCTTCTCGCTCCGCTGCTGAATTGCTCAACAGCGAGATCTCCAAGGAGCAAGCCATCAAACAGCGCCTCATCACGTCATATGATCAGCGAACCACTTCTGCTATCACTGATCAAGAAATCATAGCGTTATCAAAGCTCACTGATACTGACTCCCCGTTCTTGATGCATTGGTACACTCTTAGGCTGTAATGGGAAGTTGAAGGGTGCCGCATAATGACCAACGCTGAGTAGCGCCGTGCTATCAAAACAGCGGAATACGACCCCACATATGTTGCACCAACCTTATATAGAGTGTTAACCACTCTTCGGGGCCGACCCATGGAAGAACACATCAAAGGACACCCCTACCTCGATCGCTTGTTGACTGAGGAAGAGTTACACATTGCTAGCCGTGTCAACTCTGGTGACTTCCTAACAGATGTTCTCGCATACATCATGCAAGTAGGGATTCGACCCTTTGATCTGGACCGCGAAGCTCGCTTAGAATACAACCCCCAGTTCTATGATTGGCTTCTTCACAAGTAACTCCTACACCACCATGTTGAACGCCCTTGCCCTTCTGACCCTAAATCCTAGGAAGGATTCTTCTCAAGCTGGAAGGGAAGCGGGTAAGGTGAATCAAATCAGGCCAATCAAATCAAAATTGGTGAAACACATAAACATATATTATGAAAAACGGATGGGGTAGGAAAAAGGGCATGGAAACTTTGAAGTAAAGGGCAAAAAGTCAAAGTCTGAAAAGGAAAATCTACATTGGTTCTTAATGAATTCATTCAAAAGGCATAGAGTTTTTCTTTTTTAGCAATTAGCAAATTACTATGTGGAAAGCACTAATGAAAATTACAATTTATGACAGGAACATAAAATATTGCAACAAGACCATGCCCACCGACTCCCGTTCACGAAGGAGGAAAGAGCGCTGTATGGCATATCCCTAGAAAACCGCGTACAATCAATTGAAGTTTTGGGCCATCCGGAACATCGAAGAAGTAGTGTCAAAGAAGGAAGCAACCAAGAGAGTTGTCGAGCAGTGCAACCTCACCAAGTACCTAGAGAAATTTGCGTAAGAGCCTGACCACACGAAGTGTGTGGAGTTTCTCGGGACATACAACCCCGACTAGGAGTACGACACCGTGACGGTGGGAAGGGGAGAAAATGCTAAACAGGTACAGGTGCACTTGAACCTAGCCTTGGTGGAGAAGGCGTTGGGATTGGAACCAAAGATAGACAATGTGGGAGCTTTCACTCAATCGCCAAGACCCACGGACCGCTTATTGTTTCAAGCGTTCCAAGCCGAGCACTAATGGCTATCTCTCACTTAGCCAATGCGGCGTCGATCCTACGAGTGTAGTGAGCTTACCTCCATGCTGTTCGAGTTACCTCCTCTCGTACGCACTCTGGTAGCTCCACGATCCAAGTGCAAGCTTCAAGCAAGCTCCATCCTCAAGCTCCACGCTCCAAGCTCCATTGCCGTGAGCAAGACAAGGGAAGAGAAGAGAAGAGAAGAAGAGAGGAGAAGATGGAGAGCTTCTCCTCCTCGGTCCCTCACCCTCACACCCTCACACACTCACTCCCTCACACTCTCACACTCCCTCTCTCAAGCACAAGCTCAAGCAAGCAAGAACAAGAAGAAGAAGAAGAAGAGGAGAGCTACTTTTGGCTACACACAAGAATGAGCTTCTCATTCACTTTTCAACTTTATATACAAAACCCTAAATCCCTTTTGGGCGGTCATCCCCTTTTCCCCTTTCTTACATGGCCGGCCGTAGCCTAGGCCCTTTTTCCCATTGTCCTTCTATCTTCCTAGCTTCCTTTCCACCACCCGTCTACATTTACAAATTGCACGGGTGAGAGCCGGCGCTCCTTGAATTAAACCATGATGCACTTGCGCTCTTTTACAAAAGTTTCGACTTGCCCTTTTCCTTGTGCGCCTTTCTCCCTTATTTAGGACTCTTCTCCTTGTGTGTCTTGGTCTTCCATTTCTCTTTGCCTTGGCCTTTGTCTTTGTCTTCTGCTTTAGCTTTTCCAAATTTTCCACCTTTGTTCTTTTGAGGGTTAATAGACAAAAAACAGAAAAGGGATGTCTACACCATGCTAAAAATGAAACGAGAGGAGGTGCTAACCAATGACGATATCAGCATCCACGACATCCCTGATGCTGAAGCTAGGCTACATGCAAAGCTAGTTCACACACTCTTCTCCAGCCAGCGCTACAACACCTTAATGCATCGAATCAATGTGCCTGTGCTAGAGAATGTAGCAGCCCACACCTTAGATGAAGTTGAGTGGAATGGGTATGTCCGCAAAACCATCGACCAGGCGGCTAAATTACTAGCTTTTGGAAGTATGCCAGCAGGTGGAGAGTCTCCAGCTTCCAAGGCCACAGAAAGGAAGAAGGCCTCGTCCAAGGCCTCATTTATTGGCTACGGAAGCATTTTGACTGCGCTCATCCAGGAGGTAGTAAAGGAGACACAGAATGCAGAAGAAGGAGAAGGAGAAACACTGGATAGGTTGCCCCCTCACTAGGACAAAGAAGGGTCCACTGACAGAACCGAGATCGAGGAAAGAAGGGGAAGAATAGAAAAGCAAGAAGACGACCAAGAAACCCAAGAAGAAAATATCCCAATGGAAGAAAAAGGATGACGAAGGTCGCAAGAAGGAGAAAGAGGACTTGGAAAGGGCCAAAAAAGAATCCCTTAAGGAGGCAAAGGAGAGGGAGAAGAAGAAGAAACGGGAAGAAGAAAAGGAAAAGGAGGAATTACAGAAGGCAAAGAAGGCATCAAAACAGGAGGCTGAGGAGAGAAAAAATAAGAAAAATGAAGAAAAAGACAAAAAGGAGGAAGAACGCCAAAAAACAGAAGCGGAAAGGCAAAGAAAATCCACTGAGAAAGAAGAGGAACTAAGAAGAAAGGAGGAAGAAGACCTGGCTGAGGCTACACGCTGGTCTATAGAACAACAAAGCAGGGCAGATGAATTGGGGAATCTAAGCCCGCAAAGAGAAGAAGGGCTTGGTTCTAACACATAGTTGCCGAAAATCATGCCGCCCGTTGTCATTGATGGCAAGGGCAAAGCTCCAATTCACCTGATTTCTCCCCTCATGGTGCCTCCCACCAAACCAAACACCATCACCCCCAGCATCCCAACCAGTTCCGATGTTTCGAATTTCATAGCATGGATACAATACTTCATCAACAAAGAGATGGCCCAGGGACAAAGCACCGAAACTAAGGCCACAAGGAAAAAGAGATCAGCCAATGATGCAAAATCAAGGCAAGACCCTAAATGGCAGAAGGTGGAAGCCTCGACATCACCAATCCACACAATGATAATGCCATCAGCTAACTACGATAAGTACGTCGCCGAGCTACTCTCCCAATTGGAGAAAGCTAAGGAGGAATGAAAGATAGCTGTGGCTGAGTTGGCGGCTGAAAAGGAGTCAGTAGCTGCCTTCCAACTCGACAAAACTAGAATGATAGCCATGTAGCAAAGGGAGATCTCGGATCTCAAGCAAGAAGTGAAGGCTAAGGGCGATAGGGAAAAGCACTAGAGGTAGCTACTAGACAATGAAACACAAGAACTTATGAAAATGCAGAGAGAACACAAGCTCCTGACCATGTAGTATGAGGAGCTCATTGCAAAAACCACCAAAGTCGAAGCGCTTATGGCTGAGCTCAATGCCAGGGATGAGGAAAGAAAAAAAACCATGGAGCAGCAGTAGTAGAATGAGATCGATCAGCTAAACTCCAAAAAAGAAGAACAGGAGAAACTGGTCAGAGAACGGGAAGACCAAGAACAAAGGCTCATGACCCTGGCTCTAAGGCAAGGAGAGAGCCTAGAAGAGATGAAAAAGAGAGCAAAGGAGTGGGCCACGCAGAATGAAAGAAGGGTGAAGACACTGGCACGGCGCCTTGCTCTGGTGGAAAAAGAGAAGATCATCGTAGAGAACAAGGCAGAAGCCGCCCAGGTGGCCTTCGGTGCCCAACAAAAGGCCTTCCTCAACACAATCATGGACACCACCTGCCCAGAGGAGGGAGAATCATTGGAGATGGCACAAAAGAAGCTTAACATTGCATGTAGAGCCCTGCATGTAGGACTGCAGATGCCACCGTTAGACTGAGCCTGGAAGAGCAAAGGAAATACCTATTGATGGCCGGCCTAACCCCCCAGGAAATAGATGCCATAGGATTTGAAGAGGGAGCACAACAAGGAGACCGATAGGGGGAGGAAGCAGAACTCAAATTTGACATGGGCAGATTTAGAGAGGATGTGATCCCATAACCCCCCTCGCCGTAGTCTCAAGAGCAACAACAGGAGTACCCATCTGCGGAGAGACAAGCCGCACATAAAGAGAGACGTAGGAAGTTAGTCGAAGAAGCTAGGAAGCAATTAAGGGCCAAGCCAGCCGTGCAGCCGTCCGCACCCCTCCCACCTTGCCCTGATGACATCCCAGCTAGATTCCACGCAAAGCTAGTGGTTTGGGAGAGACAAGAAAAAGAAAAGGATCCATTCACCTTTAGCTTTCTCCTGCCCAACAGCCTGCAGAGGGTCTTGCCGCTTAAGGTGATGGAGGAGGTGATCGCGATTGGTGGCTGACTAGGGCAAAAGTGGCTAGAAGAGAGAGAGAAGACCCCCACCTCTTGGGGAACTGAAGAGGCCGACTACTGGAAAAACAAAGTTTTTGAAGTTTCACAAACAGTACAGGGCTATAAAAGCCAACCCCTGTGGAGGAGGCGAGTATGGGACATTAGTATGCTTGCCTGGATGGCATTTTATAACACGCTGCCCTTCGAGAGGAACAACCCCACATACATGGCATACCCTCAAAGGGTAGGTGTGGATTTTGATGCCACCCTCCACGGGCGTTACGACTTTTCCATTATCTATAGCTCCAATGTAGTATCCTTTGAACATGCCCTCCTCTTTAACTCAGAAAGCCTAGATGACTCTATGACGCACTTCCTCACAGATTTCTCTTCATGCCCCGATCCAGCTTTTGTAACTATATGTAACTACCTTAGATTACTTAAGCTATTACTTAAGCAGGACCCGACTCCACAAGAGCGCAGCCTGCCTCCCCTCTTCTTCGACCCTAATGCCATTGACAGTTGTGCCATGGCTTGCCTAATGATGAGGGCTAGTCTTCTCCCCTCTTTTTTCCTAGCCCTCCTAGAAGACATGAATGACAGCCAGTTTACTAGATGCAATCACCCTTTCCTCTCCACCACCTCTCTCCACGTCCGCATGAATCTGAAAGGATACATGCAAAGCTACCAATTTTTGAGCAAATCCATCCGATCCCCTTCCCCTCCTCATTCAGATGAAGAGAATTAGGCCGTTGCTGTCATTCCACTACTGTAACTTCAAAAAAAAAGTAAAAAAAAAGTAAAAGCGAAGAAAAGAACAACATGAAAGGAAAAGCACAAAAAACACTCTCCACTGACTGGACAATATAGCCCACTTGCAGAACCACTTACCACCACATAAAGCACAATCACTGCACCTAGGGTTTCTCAAGTTAGGAGTGCCGGGTGGCTTCAGTCGGCCAGCTCCACTCCTAACCCCCTAGCCCTTTTGCTCCCTCACTTCACGCTTAGGGCACATCAAGGGCAGGACATGCCTAGGGAGGTAACACTCGCCTATGGTTAGACCTGTCACCCTAAGCCACTTGCACCGCACCTCCCTTGGGACAAATGGGGTCCTCAAGTGTGGGACATCACCCAAGCTTGCCTACGGTTAGACCCACCTCCCCATTCCACCAGTACGAGCACAATGCACTAACACAATGAGGTAGGCACTCCCCTTAGGAACAACACTGCACCTTCTCCTTTCAGGTATCACAAAAAGCAACAAACCACCAACTTCGGAGGCCCCCGTCAACCATGCAATATCCATTTGGCTTCTCTGACAAAAATCATTTCATAGCTTCCACAAGCACCTGAGTCTCCAAGTGGCCCTCACCTTTACACCACTTGGCCAATTGCTTGCCAACCTATAACAACATAGAAGTGCCATGGGACTGGCACCCGTCTAGGAGAGGGGTATGTTAACCCCAAGTCGAGATGGCGAAAAAAGGAAGGAAAAAGCAGAACAAAACATGGAAAAAGAGCAAAGACATGCAGGCTACCTCCAAAGCTAAGCCAGGGCAAAAAGCGTAATTTTAAATGAAAGGCACCTCAAAAAACTTGGAAAACTCTTGTAAAAGAGCACCAGGCTCCCTCCTATGCCAATTGTAAAATATTAGATGGGTGTAGGCTAGAGGCATAAGGCTAGAAGAGGGAAATGGAAAAATGACCTTACCACAATGGTCGGTCATGTAAAAAAGGGATGGGTGCCCATGGGATTTTAGGGCTTGTATATAAAGTTCAAAAAATTAATGGAAGCTCATTCTTTGGTGTGTGGCTAACAAGAGCTCTCTTCTTCTTCTCTTCTCCTCATCTTCTTGCTTGTGTGTGCTCTTGAGAGAGGGAGTGTGAAAGTGTGAGGGAGTGAGTGTGTGAGAGTGAGGGATCAAGAGGGTGAAGGTCTTCACCATCTCCTCTTCTCTTCTTCTCTTCTCTTCTCTTTTTTTGCAAGCGCGGCTATGGAGGATGGAGCTTGGAGATGGAGGAGGCTTGAGGATGCTTGAGCTCACATCTAGGATCATGGAGCTACCGGGGTGTGTGAGAGAGGAGGCAACTCGTATCGGCATCAAGCTAAGCTCACTACACTCATAGGATCACTACACTCATAGGATCGACGAAGCGTCCGGCTAGGTGAGAGATAGCCATTAGAGCTCGCTTGAAACGCTTGAAGCAATAAGCGGTCTGTGGGTCTTGGTGGTTGAGCGTGAGCTCCCACTACAAGCATCATGACAAAGGTATCACAAATAGACTTCTAGCCACATTGGTTAACATGCTTGGTTTGACCACCCCTTTGAGGATGATGAGTAATACTTGGATTCAAGAAATACCCGTGGAAGTTTAAAAATCCTCTAAAAAATTCTTATAAATTCTATATCTTTGTCAAATATGATCGTTTATGGAAGTCCATGAAGCTTAAAGAAACCTTCCACAAATTACTCTACAACTTGCTTAGCTTAAAATTGGAATTTGATAGGGATGAACTAAGTTGATTTAGTCAAATTTTCCACCACAATAAATATACTACACCTATTCTTAAATGTTGGTAGCCCCATTATGAAATCCATACTAATATCCATCCATTTTCCTTGAGAAATAGGTAAAGGATGAAGCAATCCCCTAGGCAAAAGAGTGAAATCCTTGTTTTGTTGACAAGACAAACATTGGGAGACATAATCCCTTGACATCATTCCGAATTCCCTTCCAATAAAAGCTCTTATGAATGTTGTCAAAGGTCTTAAACAAAGCATGATGGCCCATTAATGGTCAACAATCCATTTCTTGCAATATATGATGCTTGAAAGTTGTTTATGCTGTCAAATCCCCTCTTCCTTGTATGAACGAAAACCATTATTCCATAAAAATTTTGGACACTCTTCTCCTTGTATTCTTGGTTTTGATGGTATGGCTAATCACTATTGCTTTGTTGTCCATAAGAGGATGATCTAGGAGGCCCTTCATTCCATGAGTTTTGTCTAGGGGCATTTGTCCAAAATGGTTAAGGCCATTTCCATGGGTTGATAGTTGCTCATAAGAGTGGTGCTCCACATTAGCTTGACCAAGAGATGACCTCCTCTCATTGTTCTTGTCTTCATCAATGGGCTAATGGTTGCCTTCAACTCTTCTAGGCATACTTGAGAGCTATGGGTAAAAATATTTATAAAATGGATCATGCCCATGGTAATCTTCATTATGCCTAGGGTTGAATTGAAGCCCTTCATGTTTTTCATTGTTCCTTAGAGTAAATTAAGCTCATACATAATGACTAGCTTGTATTTGAGGTGGTGGATAAGACTTGTAACTCTAGATGGATCACATGTCTCAAAACTTAGTCCATGGTGCTAATTTGTTGGTTTGTGAAAAGTAGGTTAAATTGAAACTACATTTGAAATGGTGGGGACTAATATGGGAGTAAATTTATCACTCAACATGGTAAACACAACTATTAACTTATCAAGCTTTATGTCCATGCTTGTATTGAGTTGGTGAATCCCCGCATTCATGAGCTTTATTTTATTAGACAATTGTTGATAGTCATTAGAGTTATTAGATACATTATTAACCTCATCCAAATGATGGGCATGTTATGCATTTGACATACTAACTTTCACATCCTTTTTCGCATGGTTGATTGCATTATTGGAAAGACTTTTTTCATTTTGAAAGGCCCATACATTTTCATTGATGACATCCATTATCTACACTTTTGTCTTGTTCTTTGCCATAGGTATTAGACTACCAAACGATAAGTTTTTTAATTGAAAACATAGGGTACAATGTCCTCTACAATTTAGTTACTTGAGTTTTCTATTAGAATCACTCTCCTCATTTCTATAATCGCTTTTCTAAAACTATCCATAATAGGATAGCACTTTGTTTTGACACTATTTTTCACCTATAAAAACACGTAACCCTTGTTTTTTGCTTATAAACACTCAGGTAATAGTGTGGGTATATGTAGCGATTGTAATGGCACCTATAGGGTCTATTGGGAACTTGTATGGATCAAAAGAATACTAAAAAATCTTTGCACCAATACATGTGACTCTTATAAACACCATAAACACATGTGAGTATGTGTAGGGCTGTAATAACTTGTTGAGAGCCTTGTAATATATGAATTGCTACATCTTGCCCTCAACATCAAGATGCCTTCAAACTCCACTTGAGTACATGTGGTGAGGAATCTCCTTTTTGTCACTAAACATGGTAAATTTGTAGGTTGATCAATACCTCTTCAATGGTCAACTCCTTATTGAAAGGGGTTGGACCTACTTTTAGCTGTCACTAACCTTTTTACTATGTTTAATTTGTTCCTAACCTTTTTAACACAAGAAATGATTGTAGGGTGGTGGATGAGGCCTAACATGCCACTATGTTTGAAACCACCATGCAAAAAGATGTTGAAGGTTGGCAAAGGAAAATGTATGGAACACCTATGCAAGTGCTAAGAAGGCTTTTCTAAGTCGGTTTCAATAGGATTGTACCAACCCTCAAAAACTAAGGCAACTATCGAGCCTAGATGTTCAGAAATATACGACCATATTCCATACTATGCTTTAATGGATCAGTAATAATAATCCTCCAAGTAAAATGCTACATCCATGTTTATGAAGGTAGCCCTTAGGGTGGAACACATAGCAAGAAGTCAAAAAAATCTTTCAACCCCCCTAGAAAAGGCCAAAAATATCAAAGTAGTGGCTCAAATTCAAATACAATTCAGAGGAAAATAGTAGCAATGATGAGGAGGATGAGGATGAGGATGGGAAGAGGCCCCCAAGAGGAAGGAAAACGGCAAGAATTACTCAAATAGTACTTGCAAATATACAAAGCAAACCCATTGGTGTTCCATGTGTAATACTTCAAGCCACTAGCAACAAATTGTGGTGTGAATTAGAGTGGTGGTGTGGTATATGCAAAACTTCTACTTATACTATTGACAAATCCTAGCATAATGCTCAAAGTCTAATGACCCATAATGATGGTTGGAAAAGCATGAGGATGAATGCACTTGGCAACTAGAATACATCAAGGCCATCTAGGGTATCTGCACCTGCAACATCTTATGCCTAGTAGGATTTTTCTACCTCTTGGAGGCATAGGCTAAGTGGTAGAGGGTGAGGCCAAGGCAAGCAAGAATCCCCTTGATTATCCAGGAAAAAATGTTTCTTGTATATGCAAGAAGGCCACTAGTAGGTGGAATCTCCAAAGGCTCAAGCATATGATGCTAAAAATCACAAAGAGCAAGATAAGGTGCCAATGCCTTCAATGAGCATGGTCATGTTGGAAGAGCTACCCAACCCCACTATGAATATGATTACTCATTCTAGGAAAAGAGAGAAGCTAGCACCAAATAAATCGGCAAGGTTCTCATGATTGAATTTGCCAGTATCAAGTGGCAGAATGGTTCATAATGATTCCACCATGGCTGATTTGTAGGTTATCTTTGTCCCCCATTAGCCCCATCATTCCAAAGGATTATGGCCTATGATGGAAACTCAAATACCACTAGAAGAAAAACCTAGTTTTCTACCTTATTCTATCAATATCCCCTTGGGCTAACTTCTAAATTTGGTTGTGGCCTTTCAAGATCACCTTCTTAAATTTCTTCAATCAAATCAACCAACTCTTCCAATGCCAAAGATGGTCACCATGATAGTGACACTTCCCTTAAACAAATTGAAGAAAGCTCAAGGTGAGCTAGTTCCATCTAGGCTGATCCTACTATCTTGGTGATTTTTGTGTGATGCTAAGCTTGGGCCATTAATGACCTGGTATTGGACAATAGCTTTGGAATAAATATTATCAGGTGGCTACTTCTAAAGAATTTGGGCTAATTCAATGGGAATCGGCATTGTCTATAATTTGGATAGCAAACCAACATAAATTTTTGACCAATGTGTTTATATTTGTTCATTCAAAGACTTATCTCTCATTTCTATCTATCTATCTATCTCTCTCTCTCCTCTTGCATTTCCCACTTTTGAGCACTGTGTGTTTATGCTCGTTGACTCGTAGGCCTAGACACATGTACGTGTGTAAACCTACACAAGAGCATTTAAATTTTAGAGAGAGACCTTCATCTTGGATGTGCGTAGAGCATTTCAAAGCTTTATCATGATGTCCATGTTCAGATATCCAGCAATTAGGACAATCCAAGAGACTACATGTGGTGTTATAAGCTTTTTTTGAACACTTCTTGCACTTTTACAAGCATAGCACACTTAGCATACATGCTCCCTAATGCAGTGCCTAGCACAAAATTGCCATTTTTCTATTAGCCCCAACCTATGAACCTTAGATTCTAACACACTTATCTCATATCCACATCAAACCTTATCAACTCACACTTAAATAATAGTACGGTGGCAACACTACATGGGAATACTCATTATCTCAAGAGAAATACATAAAAAATTGTGCTGGCATAATCTAGAAATAGCAACCTAGCTCATAAAATACTTACTTTGTCTCTTGTGAAGCTTTGAACTCACCCACATTCTCTTGCCTATCATCGTTTCCATTTGTATAGTCAAAATATACATAAACAGTCTCTTGCCTATCATCATTTCCATTTGTATAATCAAAATCTACATAAACATCACTCTTTGGAAAATAAGGTGCAATGTTGCTTTGGAGTAATTACATAACATTTCAAATGCCTTTTTTGCTATTGTTGTCATTCCTTGTATCCAACAAGAGGCACTGGAGAGAGCACACCACATTTCAAGATGATTAGCAAATGGCATCAACATGATCATTTCTTTTGCCATGTATAAGTATTACTCACTTGGAATGAGCTCCTACACTCCAAGGCCAATAGGATGCATATGTAGAAGATATTTTTGCCTTTGATCACAAAGAAGCCATGGAGTTACTATCATCAAGAGAACATTATGGGTTCACACACCTATGAATCAATAGTCATACAAGGGTGTTTCACATAAAGATTAGACTTGTAAATGCTTTTACTTAGCTCTATGCACCCAGGATGGTGCTTCGCACCTAAAGTACAACTTCTAGCCCTCGGCCCTCATTGCTAACTCTAAAAGACTTCAACATCTCTTTCTAGACTTCTCACCTACAAGCCTTTTTCTTTCGTGTCAAATTTCTCCTTCCCTCATCCACAAGTGACTTATAATAAAAAAATAATACCACCACGTATACAAATGTCATTGAAAAAGGTAATACCAAAGTACCTCTATCTTGTTGAGTTTCTTGGAAAACTAGCTACATCTATTTTGGTCCCTAGACCATGTAGTGACTCATGAGTTTCACTTGCACCATGTACTACAAATACGTGTATTCACACAACTATCCCCTTAGCATAGAGCATGAATCTCGATCCTACTAAGGTGTTACTCAACTTAGCTTGAAAGATGTGCATAAAAAGGCTATTCCCTAGTACTCCACAAAAGTTTGTCTCAATCCAAATGGCCAATGTGGAAAAAATGATGGACATCCTTCCTAAAAATCAAGTCCTCATGCGCTTGCTTCTGAACCACATGCCTATACATATTGAAGGATGCCCCATGCAACTGCTAGTCATGACGATTCATACTAAAGATGTTGCCCAAGAAGAATGCTAGAGCACTTAGGCTTATCCCTAGTTGTGCACTTGACAGAAATTTAGGATCAATAAAGTCAACGAAATCAAATAAAAATGCAACTCTCAATGCCTGTTTTAGAAGAAATTGTATATGCATCGAGTTGACAATGCCTGTAGGGATTGTCATTTCATGAGCAATGTAGAGTAGCAATGTACCAACAAAACAATTCAATTGAATCCAACTCATTGCAACAACAACTCTATTCTCTCCATCATTCTCTAATGTAAATTTGTCTACATCCAAAGTTAGAGCATCACCCCCCCTTGTATAAAACCCTACTCGATAAGGAGTTTCACATAGCAAACCACTTGAGGGTCCCAACCTCTTGATCGACATTGTTACTTATCATTGTGTGTTAGTAGCTCAAATATTCGATTTGAATTTTGGATCCTCTTGTTAAGTTAGGTGGGACCTCTTGAGAGATGCTCCATATCAATTTTACTTGAACTATCTCAAATCTAAGCATTAAAGAGAGACTATCACATTTATTTAGGACAAACATAAATGCACCTTTATTGATGACTACTGACTAGGATATGCTACTATTTTCCACAAGAATCTCTCAGTGCTAGTTGAAGTTGAGCCAGCCCAAGAGTGTTGTTGATTGGTCGTAATGTGTTGCTGAAATCTTGGATGTGGACATGGACAGAGTCCTTAGCACCTTGCCGAAATTAGTTTGCTCTTGGATAAACCATTCATTGAAGGGGAGGCATTATTTTTGCTCAAGTTTATGAAGAGGGGAAGTCCCTTAACATTTATGGGTTTTAGGTAGATCTCTCTCTTGCTTTGCAACTTTCAAGATGCATGCTTCAAATATCTGACTAGCTCAAGTTATTGAACCATGAGTATCTCAAACCTTTTGGTTCTAAGAATTGTTTATATGTATGTATGAATACAAGAGTAGATGTAATGCTCAGGAATGTGTGCGTGTGGACTCTGGAGGGGTATGTGTGAGTCATGTGTATGAGTATGTAAAGAAGGAGCAAGGATAAGTAGTATGTAACATGTGTCTATGTATGTATTATGCGTATGAGTACATATGTACATGTGACGAATGTTTCAATATATATCCTATAACTTATAAATATTGTGGCAAATTTAATATATTTCTTTCAATATTTATTTTGCATGAATGGCAAAAGAGCCTTCAAAATCTCAATATACCTTGGAAATTTTGCGGAATAAAAAATTTTGGAGTTATAACTCAACCTACTCAAGTTTCGGAAATAAAAATCTAAAAAAATAAAAGTATAGCTATTTTGCAACATATAGTGATGACACTCAAAAGAAGCATAAAAACAAGGCACAAAAGAATCCAAGCATGCATAATATTCTCATTTTTTGTCAAGAGAATAAAACTACATTGTTACAAAATCACTAAAATAATCTCAAAAGAAGCATACAAACAAGGCACAAAAGAATCCAAGCATGCATCATATTCTCAGTTTTTGTCAAGAGAATAATACTACATTGTTACAAAATCACTAAATAATATCCCACAAAAGGGGGAGGGGGGCCACATCTATTAAAGTCAATGGTATGCTTTCAAGTGTTACTTGCATGCATTTGTAAAGGGTAGGAATACTCAAAATTAAAGGCCAAATGCCTTATAATATCAAGTGTATCAAAGTTTCAAAGAAATAATAAAATACGAAGGGGTGTGCTTTTTGGGGAAGAGGTGGGGTGGAGTGCACGAGTGGTTATGTGCCTCTTTCCCTTCCCTCTCTCTTCTCCAATCGCATATTCCGTTTTTTGGTGGTGTCAAAAATTTGTTCTCTCTCCTCTCTCCTTGATCTTTTGTGCAGAAATTCCTCTTTTCCCTTTTGTTCTTGCAGAATGGTTTAAGATATGGATGAAGATGATGAAGATGGCGAATTGATTCATTATTAAAAAAGAGACTTATGGTTTCTTTTCAGTTTTGAGATTAATGGTAGAGCCATAACATAGATTTTGTGTGCTTTGTCCCTAGTTTTGTGGTTGATTATGTTCGTGGGAGGGTTGTTGTCATTTTGGTGTGCAGTCGGGGAAGAAGTTGATCTAAAAAACTACCTGATTGAGATTATAAATTAACAAGCAATGTTAATGCAACAGTGGAATGAGAAGCCATGGTAGAGCAATTGTGCTGAGAAGAAAAAGAATGATTATGATAAAATTTTGCTGAGACCAATTTGTGCTTCTCAAAGCGAAAAAAAAGAAGAAGAAAATGAAGGAAGACAACTTTAAGAATGGTCGACGCAAATTATGATACTCTGACTACAAGCTCAATTGCCACATCTTTAGATTTCACTGCAACACAGGAAGAGGAGGAAGAGAGAGATGAAAGCAAGAGAGAGAAAGAAGGGAAAATCAGCAACGATAATAGTTTCCAGAAATCAATGCTGATGTGAACAAAGAAGAAGGGGCCTGCTTATGCCCACCTCCTCATCATCATCAAACGGGTCGGCCACCCTTGATTTGCATTGCAACATTCATGGGCAAAAGACGACTGGTTCATCGACTGTTCCTCTTCTTCTCCATGGTAGCCCCACTTATCCTCCTCAACCTTGTCATGGCTTTCACTGTAATTATCAATGCTCTCTCCCCCAATGGCCAGTTCAAGGGCGGAAATGCCCTACCACCACAACACCAGATCAGGATTTACCCTCCCCCCTCCTCAGAAATGACACAATAATGTCCTTCATCTTCTCCATCCATCGATTTCTCCTATTGCACTACCCTCAATCTACATATCTACTGGTGCCTCTTCATCTTTGCCTTCCATCTCGGACACACATGATAGCAACCCCTCGTCTCTTACAACCATGTGTTGATCTCGATTGCAAAGGGGACATACCATAGAAGATGAAACCTGGAGGCGCAGGATGTCCCACCAGGAGGATGACTAGAAGAAGAGGGAGATGGGCTACTTGTCGGCAACCTGACGGCTTTTCCTTTTGGACTGTGCATGATGCATAAGATGGGCTATTAGATGGTACCGGATTCAAAAGACTAGAGAGAGAGAGAGAGAGAGAGAGAGAGAGAGAGAGAGAGAGAGAGAGAGAGAGAGAGAGAGAGAGAGAGAGAGAGAGAGAGAGAGAGAGAGAGAGAGAGAGAGAGAGGTAGAAGACATGCTTGACAGGAACCTGGAGTGATAGAAATCGCGCAATAGGCAAAGAAATTCACCTTTCTGCAACATAAATTTGCCATCTCAGGTGGCTTTGCTATAGCACAAGGAGCATGTCAATGGGGTACATGCACGTCGAGATGGAGAATAATGCATTGCAAGTTATAGCTAGGAGTAAAGGGCTCAGAGGTTGCGTCAAGAGAGAGAGCTCAATGAGTCCATAAGATCCTAGCCATTTCAAGTAGGAATAGAATGGGTGGTAATGAAAATAGGGAGAGAGCCATGGAAGCCGACCTTATAGTAAGTGAGCTACTCACAAAAAGATTGATGAAAAATACCAACACTGATCAAAGCGTGGTAGCCTTGGTGGTATCATTGCTAGTCGGGTTGGTAGTTATCCCAAATGCGATAAGCCAAACAAAAATACACATAGATGCAAAGCAAATCAATAAATACCATGCTTGCAATGACCTCTATAGCTTTGTCGAGCAGTTTGAGTAGGTGTGCGAGGCTAATAACCTCACAGACCCGGCTCAATGAGCAGAAGCATTCTGTTTTTGCTTGAAAGAAAAGGGACAAACTTGGATCACCAATCTAGAAAACCTAGAATGTAATGCCTTCACCCAATTGAAGGATCTCTTCATCAAGAGATTCTCAGAGGCATGATACTCCAACAACCTCATTGTTAAGTTGATGAATGTCAGCTGGAAAGATAGAGAGGACATATGAGACTATGTCACACATGTGAGGAGTCTCCATAAGAGGATACCTAGAGCTAAGCGACCCAATGAGAGAGTGGTTAATTAATTGGACCCACAATGAAGAACTCTATAAGGCCTTTTCAAGCAACTCGAACATTCAAAGGGATGTACTTGCAAGTGTCTTTGAGGGAGCCATATGAGTAGGTGACTTGTTTAGGGAGAGAAGCTCTCGGGTTGTGTCGTAAGGTAGCAATGCAATTAGGAACACTAAGTGAGCTATAGCAACAACTAAACAAGTGGCCCCTAGTGAACAAGAAAAAGTGAAGAGTGTTGACCAGAACCAAGCTATCACCAACCTAAAAGTGGACCTAGCTAGACTACAAGAGTCAATAGGAAGACCAGTATGACCTCATGTGCAGTGAGTGCATTGTGGAGGGAACCATGTGCCTTCTAAATGTCTCGATCCTAGATCAAGGTCCTGTGCCAATTGTAAAAGATTCAGGCATGACACCATGCATTATTGCTGGTTGCCAAGATGATTTCCTTACCCGCAAACTTATACTCAGCCATACTATCCAGGAGTTAGACAATCATATTTTGAAAGGGGAACCCGTTTGGCTCTCCCTGCGCCTAACGATTCAAAGAGAATTTCCTTGAGGATAGACATCAACCCGACAAGAATCCGTAGATCTTCAATACCTATCGTGACCTATCCATCAAGCGAAGCTCTAGTGCACTTTGTGGAGGAACAACTAGCGGAAGATTCTTACTTGAACCCTTATGGCTCTTATGACGAAGAGGAAATCCCATATTGATGGACTATAGGCATGTGCTAGTCACGACCTTAGGCAGAGGAAGAGGTAGAGGCCTAGGAGGAGCTCAGGAACTAGGAACCCAAATCATGGTGGATATGTGGCCATCCACAAGGCATATCTCATCTTGCTGCCCTAAAAATGGGTAAGAAAATAGAGAGAAGGTCGACTTGAGGTGTCCCAAGAGCGAAGTAACACATCTATTCACTGATTGCCCTAAGAAAAAACCCTCCACAAGCTTGGCAATTATGCCATTTGTGCCACTCAAACTCTTTTGTGTTGAGTCACCCAACAATGAAGGCACACCTATTCCCCTAAATGTCATGACACGAGCTCAAACAAAGCAGGTTGGTATCTCATTACCTAGAGCTAGCAACCTCGATGCATCCTCTATAGGGAAAAGGAGTTGATGATAGATGAAAAAGAGAATTGAGCTAAAAATAATGCTCAAGGCCAAGAGTGAGACCACATTGTCAAGAATCGCGTGGTGGGGGGAGATGCTCAAGATGCTGTGCGGAACACACACAGAATGCACAAGGAGAAGCTCACTCAAGAGATAAGAAGAGAGATGGAGGCCAAAACGTTTTCTTGCTGATTTCTTCTTCTTCTTCCACACTCTTTACAATGTACACAAAGTATAGATAAGATACAACATAAAAGGAAAGTGGCCTACTAAGTCAAACAATGCATAACCGACTACACTAGTCGACTGGCGCTATAACTATGCCAGCTGTAAATAGGTGTAACAAACTGAATATAATAAGTAATGAGTCAGTGGCCAAGTGAGATGCATAATGACCACCGACATGCTAAGTGTAGACGTGTGGACCCATCTAACCAGGCAGTCCATCATCAATGTCCGCATGTGTTGAGCTTGTCATCTCAACAATCCCCCTCAAGCTCAACTGCATCTCTGCAACTCCAAGTAAGCTTCGAAACTTTTGAAGCTTCTCTGTACCCAATGCCTTCGTGAAGATGTCAGCTATCTGATCCTGTGTGCTGACATACACCAAGTCAATCTCACCTGCTAGTACCTTCTCTCTCACAAAGTGGTAGTGTACCTCAATATGTTTTGTCCTGGCATGGAACACAGGGTTTCTAGCCAACTGTATACTGCTCATGTTGTCACAATAAATGACAACTGGACCTTCCACCTGCACATCCAAATCAGCCAATAGCTTTTGCAGCCATACTACCTCACATGCTGCAACAGCAGCACCTCTATACTCAGCCTCTGTACTCGACAAAGCAACTGTAGATTGCTTTTTGCTGCTCCATGCAACTGCTGTACTACCAAAAGAGAACATGTATCCACTGGTAGATCTTCTATCAAACATACTACCAGCCCAATCTGCATCTGTGTATCCAAACACATGTACCTCTGTACCTGCCTCATAGAAAAGTCCATAATGTAATGTGGACTTCACATATCTCAATATGCGTCTGACTGCATCCAAATGTGGCTTTCTAGGTACTTGCATAAACTGACTCACAAGACCAACAGCGTAGCTCAAGTCTGGCCTTGTAATGGTCATGTAGATCAAACTCCCCACTATCCTCCTGAACATAGTAGGGTCTTCTATCTCATCCCCAACATCAGCACTCAGCTTTACATTCTGCTCCAACGGGACTGAAAGTGGTTTGCATGCAGTCATACCATACTTGGACAACATATCCAAGCCATACTGTCTTTGGGACAGCCATATACCATCATCACATCTGATCACCTCAATGCCAAGGAAGTACCTTAGCTCACCTAAGTCCTTCATCTCAAACTTCATCTTCAAACAGCCCTTGACTTCAGCAATTCCACTATCACTATCACCTGTAATAATCAAGTCATCCACATAGATGACTATGATGACCAAACCTGCATCTCCCTTTCTCACATAAAGTGAGTGATCAGTATCAGAAACATAAAAGCCAATATTGACAAGATACTCTCTAATCTTGTCAGACCATGCTCTAGGTGCCTGCTTGAGCCCATAGAGTGCCTTCTTCAACCTGCACACACACATGGGATGCTCTAAATCTTCATAACCTGCTGGCTGATCCATATACACTTCTTCCTGCAAATCACCATGCAAGAAGGCATTCTTTACATCCATTTGCTGCAACCTCCAACCTTTGGCTGCTGCCAAAGCAATCACACATCTGACAGTTGCCATCCTAGCAACTGGATTGAAGGTTTCATCATAATCTATGCCATATGTTTGGGCATAGCCTTTTGCAACCAGCCTAGCTTTGTACCTGCTAATAAAACCATCTGCATTGTGCTTAATCTTATAAACCCACTTACATCCAATAGCTTTCTTTCCCTTCGGCAATGATACTAGATCCCAAGTCTTATTAGCCTCTAATGCAGCCATCTCCTCATCCATTGCTGCATCCCAATGAGCATGACCAATAGCCTCCTCAAAACATGTGGGCTCAACATCCTCAACTAGTTTCACCATATAAGCATAATGGTGAGCTGCATAACCCTCAAAACCAAATCTTTTAACAGGGTATCTCACCCTGCTAGACCTGCATACTACTGGATCACTCAATGGAGTCTTTGCATTAACACGTGCTCTCTGCACACCTGGAGTCCTCACTGAAGGAATGCCAAGCTCATCATCCAAGCTCTCTGAGCCACTGGAGTCTCCATCAAGAACTGCATCAATGCCTTCTGACACTTTATTCTTTCCTTTGTCTTTACCTGTAGTGCTACTAAATGCACTCGAAGATGTAGAGGTACTCCTTAGTCTCCCAGACCAAGGACTACCAGATGATGTCTCTGGTCCACTAAGAGTCCGTGATTCTTGCCTTTCAGCCTGCACATGAGTGTCATGATCATCATCAACATCCAATGCATCACCACTAGATGCATACCAATTGCTCATTTCATCAAAGATGACATCCCTGCTCACTCTGAACTTACATGTGACAGGGTTGTAACAGCGATACCCTTTCTGCTCTAAAGAGTATCCAATAAAGACACACTTTTCAGCCTTTGGATCCAGTTTCTTCCGCAACTCATCTGGCACATGAACATACGCAATGCAGCCAAATACTTTCAAGTGTGAAACATCAGGCTTCTTACCTGTAAAACATTCTTCGGGGGTCATACCATGAACTGCAGCTGTGGGAGTTCTGTTCATAATATAAACAGCAGTATGAATAGCCTCAGACCAAAAATGCTTAGGCATATTCTTTTCAGCCATCAAGGCACGTGCAACTTCTGCAATATGCCTGTTTTTCCTTTCTGCAACCCCATTTTGCTGTGGGGTATACCTGCATGTGAGCTGTCTCTTTATCCCATGAGACCTCAGAAAATCACTGAACTCATTTGAGAGGTACTCTCCCCCTCCATCTGACCTCAGGCACTTTACTTTCAAGCCTGTTTCTCTTTCAATTGCAGCCTTGAAAGTTCTAAAGTGCTCAAACGCTTCACTCTTTTCCTTCATAAAATATACCCACAGCTTTCTAGAACAATCATCAATGAATGTGACGAAGTATGAACTACCTCCAAGAGATACATTTTGTGTAGGCCCCCAAATGTCTGTATGCACAACATCAAGGATATTTCTGCTTACATCTCTGTCATGTGAAAAGGGTTGTCTTGCCTGCTTACCAAACTGACATGCTTCACATACCTTTTGAAATTCTGCAACTTTAAATGTAGGCAAACCTGTAACCAACCCTTTGGACTGCATTAATTTCAACCTTTGTACATTTGCATGTCCAATGCTTTTGTGCCAAATTTCAATGTCTGCAACAACACCTTTTCCTTTGGCATACATAGCCGCATTCATAGTAGGAATTCCAGCATCTAGAGTGAACATACGTCCAACTCTACTTCCCTTTGCTACCAACCTGCACTTGTCATTGAAGTCTTCTACAAAGCAGCCCTTTGCATTAAATCTGACTTGCAGCCCTTGCTCTACCATTTGACCGACTGACACCAAGTTCTTTGTAATAGATGGCACATGTAATACATCTGAAAGACTCTTTGTCTTACCATCATGCAAGGACAAGGGAACTTTTCCAATGTGTGAAATTGGGTGGCATGAGTCATCACCCGTCTGCACATAACCTGCATTTTGCAAATCCTGCATCTCTCCAAACCATTCTGCATGGCTGGTCATATGATTGGATGCACCTGAATCAACATACCAAACATATTCATGTGTTCCCTTTCCTGTAACAGCATTCAGCATATGCTGCATAACAAACAAACGTTCATTTTTGTCTTCATTCTGTCGTGAAGACGATGCATAGTTTCCTTGCTGCAACTTACCACTGCGGATATCATCTCTCTTAGCATAACATTGGGCTGCAATATGACCTGTTTTGCCACAGTAGTGGCACACAATACCAGAGTTGTTAGAACCTCTGTTCTGCCATCCACCTCTTCCTCTAAAGCTCCCCCTGCCTCTAAAGTTACCACGACCTCCTGAAACCTGCATATCGCCAAATTGCTGATTCAATCTATTTTGCTGGTTGTCACTACCACGTCCTGTACCACGGCCTCTTGAAGAGAACCTGCCACGTCCCCTTCCTGAACTGGAGTAGAAAGCTTGGACCTGTTCACCGCTTCTTTCAGATGTCTCACTCTGCATGTTGATCTCTTCAGTGATCATAAGGGAGACCAACTCATCGAAATCTGGAAATGGCTTTCTGACGTATACGGAAGTTACAAAAGACTTCCAAGCCTTTTCATTATTAAGTCCACCCAAGGTAGACGACACCAAATCATCATCATCGGGCATTGCATCAATTGCTGCCAAGGCATCTGCAATGCTCCTTACCTTCAATGCATACTTATTGATAGACATCTTCCCTTTCTTCAATGTATTCAACTCTTGCTTGAGTTGAATCTTTCGTGCCTTTGTATTTACAGAAAACATACTTTCAAGTATGGTCCAAGCTGCATATGCATTCTCTGCATTTCTAATGTGTCCCAACATATTATTGTCAATTACTGCAGACAACCAATACATGACCTTCTTATCTTTTGCATTCCATTCCTTTCGTGCCTTTGTCTCTTCTGCAGTTGGAGGATCACTCACCTCCGGCTCCTTTTCTTCACCTGAAACGAACTCGTAGAGGCCTTTTCCAATAAGAAAGTTCGTGACACGAAACTTTCATGAAGGGTAGTTGTTCTTGTCGAGCTTCTCAATGATGGGGCTTCCACTATTCTCTGCCATTATCACAAGAATAATACCAAACAGCAAGCAAATCTTCTGCAACCCTCGACCTGTAGTGCACGGCAATACACCAGACAGCCTTTTTCACTGTCTGCTCAACAATACATGCAATCTGCAACCAGTTTGTAGATAAACCTTGTGTTTACTCACTTTTGATCTTACAGATTTGAAATCTGTAACCTGCGCACCCACTTTCGGTCGATACAGCCGAAGTCACAGCATACCCTGAAACTGCTGTCCGCAACCTTGCGGCTCTAAAACGAGCCCTGAAACGGCCTCAAATGCCCAAAATAACTGCGGATAAGCCCAGCCCTAAAGGGCTTATCTGCAGAATATACAACACTCTTCGCGCACACCAAATCTCACTGCAATCTGAGATTTTTGCTCTGCCCTGCTTCCAGTGCCTCCACAGGCACTATCCAAGAGAAAGAGTGGAAGGATGGGAGAGCTTCTTACCCGTGGCTTGCTTGCTCGAACCTTGCTTCTTCTCCTTTGCTTCAACCTTCGAAATCAGCCTCTCTCAGTGGTGTGGCTCTGATACCATGTCAAGAATCGCGTGGTGGGGGGAGATGCTCAAGATGCTGTGCCGAACACACACAGAATGCACAAGGAGAAGCTCACTCAAGAGACAAGAAGAGAGATGGAGGCCAAAACGTTTTCTTGCTGATTTCTTCTTCTTCTTCCACACTCTTTACAATGTACACAAAGTATAGATAAGATACAACATAAAAGGAAAGTGGCCTACTAAGTCAAACAATGCATAACCGACTAAACTAGTCGACTGGCGCTATAACTATGCCAGCTGTAAATAGGTGTAACAAACTGAATATAATAAGTAATGAGTCAGTGGCCATGTGAGATGCATAATGACCACCGACGTGCTAAGTGTAGACGTGTGGACCCATCTAACCAGGCGGTCCATCATCAATGTCCGCATGTGTTGAGCTTGTCATCTCAACAACATTAACTAAGGAAAAATAGGTCACTGACACTGAATTAGAGACATCTACTCCCAAGGTGAGAGAGAAGAGAAGTGCTAAGGTTGGAGAGTATCCTGACCCCCCAACTAGTAGTTGGGGCTATGAATAAGGTCAAGGAATGGATAAAAGAAGCACAAGATCACCTCCAAGACACCAAACCTATCATTGAGGGATGAGACTAATGGACTCTCAACCTTGAGCCCACCAGCCTCTCCCACATATATGAGGGCAGGAGAGACAACACCACCACGTGAATAGGTGCATGGGTACAATGAGAGGGCCATGGATACACAAACAACTCATAAGCATTGGTAGGGAGCCCATGGAGCTAAGAAGGGAAAGACAGATGTAAAATTTCTAACCTCACTAATAACAACTCCTGTGACATTGTCATTGGGAGAATTGCTTAGGAAAAACTTCACACTTTGGCAAGTTTTGAAGTGATGGGTATAATGCAGTAATGACCATGAGAGCTGCAAGATCTTCTAGACCATAATGCTGTGATACACATACCAAGCCTAACACTGAATCCAATATCTAAGTCCCCACAAGTAAATGCCTTTCGAGAGGGCATTGGCATGCACACAATCTTACTTGTAATTGCCTTAGGGGATACCACATGAAGGGGGATAGTAGATAGGGAAGTAAGGGTTAATATACTTAGTCACCCAATCTTGCAAGCTTGGGGGAACCCACCCATGGAGATCGCAAGGTTCAATGTTACTCTAGTATATGGGATGAAGGTTAGACCATTCAAAGTCTTAAAGGACTAGCCACTAAAGATAGTGGAAATCCAGCTCTTAGTGAGCTTTTTAGTTATGAAAGGGGTGGTGATGGACCTGAAATGGGTCGGCACTGGCTATAGCACTAGCCGGACCTCATGCTCATGACACACAAACACCCTCACGGTCACGCGGACCAGGAGCGTCAATCTATGGGCTGAAGGACAAACCGCCCTAAAGCTTAATTCCTGCGTTTATAGTTTATAGTCCAACATTTCCCTTAAACTCCTCAGAGGGAGATCCCAAAGTACTTAGGCATAACGCCTCGTCACTCACACATAGGAGGCACTCCACCACTAATAGTCGGAGCCCCACTGCAGCTCTCCTACATCTCAAGGATTGGCCCTTTGATGTGCTGCTAAACATATAACACAAACGAGCACAAACTCCTCTCTTTTATATTTCTCGTATTTCCAGGAGATATACCATGCTTCCTCACTTCACAGTCCCTTAGGAAACCGACCCTCTACCCTACGGCAAGGGATAACCTCACACTCTCAATCGTGGGTCAAAGTCCTAAGAAAACAATTGCTATGCAGTCCAGGAGATTTTTCCCTCGATACCATGAACCATGCATAGTGCATAATGTGAATGGTTTAGTGCACAAACAATAGAAAATCAGCATTGTGCATCGTGCGAAACCAATCTTTTCATGATTTCCATGCTAACGTTTATGTATTGAAACAAGGAGAGACACCGAGCCTTACGCTCATGTTGCCTTTTCCTTTATTTTAAAACAATGTTCTATAGCCATGATGCAACACATAAATCAGATTTAATATTGTACTTTGACACTCAAACTCTCCTCTCACCATTCCGTTTAATGTTTTGCAATTGTTGATAGGTATAAGAGTCATTTTATGTGCATTTCTTTGTAGAGAAAGCAATAAATACAGACAAAAACATAGAAAATAGAGTAAACTGAGGCTAACCTCATGCTCTACCTTCATTATACATTACACAAACACTTATGTAATTTTTTGGAATTTTCTCTTTATCGTTTCCTAATTTTCTCCCATTTAAAACCCATTTTCCACCATTTTTTGGTATTTTCTTCTATTATTTTCAATAAAAAATAACTAGAAATTGAAATTGATTATGGACTGTGGCCCTTAGGTTCTTTGATAGCAAAATTTCTGGTTTTATTGGTGTTATATCTCATGTTTTCTCTTTATTTTGCAAAAAAAAAACCCCATTTTGCCTCTCAAACGCGTGTTTTACAGGTTTTATACCATTAATTTCAATCATAACACTTATGATTTTCTGATTTTCTGAGCATAAACTGATCAAACTCATAGCAAACAACAACATAATGCATAATCAGCCCATGGGAACAAATATTCATGAAGAAAATTGCATAAAACATCAATTCCCTTTGTAAAATTAAAATTACCGTTCTTTGCGGGTTGCGGGTTTTTATTTGCCATGTCTCAGGACTGATTTCTAGCAGCCATTAATGTCCAAGACAGTCCGGAATCAGCAATTTATCCTCCTCTTGCATCACGGAGCAATCCCATCTCAGTTGGACAGATCCTTCTTCTTCTCACATGAATTTGCCTCTAGAAGAGAGAGAGGGAGGAGAGAGAAAGACTAGAATCAGAGATTTCCATAGAGACCACCATTTGACGGGCGAAGGGCGGCAATAATACCAGCATCCAGAGGGGATTCACTGCCAATAATCATTGGGGGGGTTGCATTGAGGCTAGAGATCATGATCAACAAGATGTGGGCGAAAAATGCGCCAGCGTGTTGCCACCATCCTCCTCTCTCTCTCCACGTTTTTTGCCAAGAATTTCATGTTACATTTCATCCTTGGGCTCCCAAGGGTCACTTACCCATTTTGGCCAAATTTTGTCCACCTCTTCAAATCTTGACCGGTTTCTTGGCCATTTCCCCGTCCGGACTCCTAATTGAGCTTTGAAAAATCCTAGGCATCCGGCTTGACATCCCACATTGGCCGGTAACTCTTGACAACCCGCAGGGCAATCTGAAAATTGATCAAAAATTAACAAGTGTCGCTCGGGCGCCTTTAAAGCACTTTGCTGCTTAAAATCGTCCTAGATCGAGCCTCCGCCTTCGATTTTGAATATTTTTCCCTTGATATTCATAATTTTTGGTTATTTTTAAGCACTTCTCGGCATCAAAATTCTGCTCTCATTGGCAACCACGGGATAGGTTGACTCAACCCGTCGAATCCCACAATAGATTTGCACAAAACAACCAAAGGAAGCATCAAGCTGATACAAAAATAGATACATACTAAACACAGCACAACGCGCACCTTACCCCCTGACAAAACCAAGGCATGACATCCACAAGGAGTAGGCCTAGCATAATCTGATAAAAGGTCTGAAGCTAGTCACTAACCAACCGCTCCAACACGGCCAAACTAAAAAAAACTATCAAAGAGGTTGCCCCAAGTGGTGGTCTGAACTACCTACCTAACTAAGGACAACACAACTAGGAGCTCCTATTAGGCGAGGACTCCTATAGCTTGATCAAGAAGTATTTCCTTGTAGAGCACTGCTTCTTTTAGGGTTTTGTTTTTAATTTTATTGACATACTTGGGCATGTAAAAAGGAGGGAGCTGAGCGTAGTGACCCAAGGAGAACAGGGCATCGGCCTCAGGTCCTGTCTCGGTACCCAAGAACTTACCAAGCCCTCGCAAGGCGACACTTAATCCTTTTTTGACGCTCACTTTTATTTTCGCTCCAACCTTCCTTAATTTCTTATTTTCCAGCAAGATGCCACCCCTAGGAAGACAAGGCATCGGCCCCGGGTCTGACTCGTCCCTAGGAACCTACCAAGCCCTCGCAAGGCGATGATCAACTGCTTATAAATTTTCCCTTCTTTTCTTTTCTTTGATAGGGGTTAGAACCCCTTTTTACACACCTTTGTATATATTTATTGTCTTTAAGATATTCAAGGTTTCTTTCCTCTTTATCATCAGCATTTTTCCCTTTTTGTAGGCTTCTCTAACTGCCTCACAACTAACAAGAACTCCTGGAACGGCTGCCTAGTAGGCTAGCAGAACAGGGTCACCAAGACTCCCTTCTAAAACAGGTCTTTCAATGCTTGACAATGTCTTTATAGGAGGCAACAACTACTCAAACCTCCCTCAACCATACTGAACATAAACCTGGGACTTCATGCCTTGGATGCCGGTCCCCAATAAGAAACGAAAAACCCCTTAACAAGTACACAAACACATATAGCACAAGAACCATAGTACTCATAAAGGAAAGGTATCACCTGGATAGGGCCACAAGAATCTTCCATGCAACAAAAGGCTCCTTCCAAGCTCTTCTTCGAACCTGTCTAGCACAAAACTAAAACAAGAAACCGTTAACCGCACGTGCACTAAACAGACAACTGGCCCTCTTGGCCTAATGAAATAAAACACTTCCCCACAAAACTTGGTCAGCCCTCTTGGCCTAACGAAATGAAACAGTAACACCTCGCAAAACGGGCCCTCTTGGCCTAATAAAACATAGTAGCATCTACACATCCTCCCCTGAAAGAATCCAAATATACAATAATAGGTTCCTTCCCAAGGAGGAAAAACAGGCTCATAGCCCTAAACTAAATGCATAAGGTTATGACGCATCCCTCCTGCATATATAGCAAGAGGCGTACGCATAACATGTTGTCTAATTAGCCTATGGGTCCAGGATAATAACGGTAGATTGGTCTCGCCTACTCTTTGCATCACCCATATCAACCATCGTCTACCATATATTGTATGCTCTGATAACATTCCCCACAAGCGACCTGGTCCTGTTTCATCATTGATCACAATATCCAAACTAGGACCACAATTAAAGAAGAGGTCTTTTTCATAAGCAAGATTTGCCAATGAATCCGCAAACGGATTCCAATAACGTGGAATCAACTGAAAAGACACTTTCTCAAACTCCTCAAGTAGGGTCATAGCAGTTCGATGATGCATACAAAGAATGGGATTCCACACTGTGTATGTCCCATCTAGCTGATTCAGGATCAACTGGGAATCCCCTTTTACTAACAACCGACGAATACCACCTTGTTTGGCAATATGCAGTCCCATAATCAAGGCTTTATACTCTGCCATATTGTTAGTGAATCCTACCCCGAGATAAGCAGTTAACTTCATCGTAACTCTACATCGGGGATCTCGGATTACTACTCCAACACTCTCTTTTTTATTAGGGCCCCTGGATGCTCCGTCAAAATATAATGTGTACGTCTACAATGGGTTTACACACCCTGCCATCACAAACTCCTCTATTCGTAATTATGGTAATCAAAGTTTAGCATGTTGAGAGGATGAACTAATGGCTCCATCCCACCTTCTTCATTGAACTCAACAGGGATACTCGTCAACAGTCATAAGCAGTGATGGCAGAAGACTTTAATCTCCCACACAAAGGTCCCATCTTCTTGCTCAATCACTTTATATCCTTTGCTCTACCAGATAAGTTTCCCCTGATGGTATCTTTGCTCCACATATGGGTGATCCAAATAAGGGATTAGCCGACCCATCAACCGACTTTTAAGCTCTTTTGCAGGTCTCAAATCATCCCCAGCATGGACCTGCAATGCATTTCTCTATATTAGCATACTTAGAAATAATAAGGTTTAATCTTATTAAGATTAACCTTATTTTTAAACTCTACTCCCTGCAGATCAGCTAATAGGACTGTAGACCTATTTTTCCCTAACCTGACAATCTTGTAGGGACCATCCCATTTAGGTTTTAGCTTCCTTGGAAATAGCTCCCTACGCGCATCATAATAGAGGACTAATTGCCCTTTTTTAAAGGTATATTTCTTCGCTCTAAGGTCATGCAACCGCTTCATCCGACGTTTAGCTACCTCCTGGTGTAATAAGCTCTGCAACTTCAGCTCATCCAAGTGGGCTATAGTTGTGAAACGTTCAAAAAGGGAATCCTTATCTCCTAAGGAGTGGTTAATTGCAAACCGTATGGTTGGCAATTCAATCTCAAGGGGTAACACACACTCTTTCCCATAAACCAATTTGAATGGAGTATGGCCGGTAGCGCGCTTGAATGTTGTATTGTATGCCCATACTGCCACATACAACTTCCTATCCCAGTCTCGTTTCTTCTCAGAGACTATTTTAGACAAGATACCCACAAGCTGTTTATTAGTACTTTCCACCTGCCCATTTGCTTGCGGATTATAAGGAGTCATTTTATTGTGCTTGATTTGCCAAGCTTCTATCAGGCTTTTGATCACTTTGTTCAAAAAATGGGTTAAACGGTCCGACACTAATTCTTTTGGTGGACCAAAACGGCAGATAATCTGCTCTTAAAGGAAACTTGCAGTCTCTTTTGCATTGTCTTGCCTAGTCGCCCGCGCTTCTGATCATTTTGTGAAATAATCAGTGGCCACTATAATATACCTCTTTTGGGTAGTAGACGACGGAGTAATAGGACCCACAAAGTCAATGCCCCACTTCTCAAATGGAAGGATATCCATGATAGGCGTAAGTGGCCATTTCCTATTCTCTCTACTGTCATGTCTTTGACATGTATCACATTTCTTAACATACTCAAAAGAATCTTGAAAGATAGATGGCCACCAATATCCAACTCGTAAAGCTTTCTGCACCATCAACCGTCCCGCAAAGTGCCCTCCACATGCAGAGTCATGACACTCCTCCAGGATAAAAGGAACCTCGTTAGGCATCACACATCGGTGGTAGATATGATCAACACCCTGCCGATATAGTGTCCCTGCGATCAAGGAAAACTTCAATGCCTACTGTTTGATTTTCCTCTTTTCAAACTTTGACAAACCAGCTCCAGTCTCTCCTATTGATAGATAATGCGTAATAGTAGCATACCAAGATGGGATAGAAGCTGTATCAATTTTAAACATTTCTTCAATATCACTTCCTTCAGCCAAAGTATCTTTCGACTGCCCGAAATCCACAAGGCATTCCACAATACCATGCAACCTCGGTGGCTTACTCTTAATCCCATAATCGAACTCCTGCAAAGTGATTAACCACTTTGCCAAACGATCAAGCGGTTGCAGCTTGTTCATAAGCAATCTCAGCCCTTCCGCCTTCGTATAAAAAACTACCTTCTCATAGAGGATATAGTGCCTAAATTTCTTAGTTCCAAAGACCATCGCAAGACACAACTTCTCCATGTAGGTATAGTTAACCTCTGAAATGCCCAATTTTTGACTAGCAAAAGCTATCAGATGATACCACTTTTCCTCCCAAATTTGGGCTAAACAGTAGCTGATACTATGCATGGTGGTTGCAGAAAATATGTAGAACACCTCGCCCCTTTTAGGTGCTTTTAAAACGGGTGCTTTTACTAGCTCCTGTTTCACATCGTCGAAAGCTACCTTACAAGGGTCGCTCCATTCAAATGAACAGCTAAAAGATAATAAATTTGTTAATGGCAACGCTCTTTCTACCAAGGCATTGATAAACCTTCGATAGTACCCTATCGACGACAGAAAGCTATGAACCTCTTTCGGAGTGTGCGGTGGACTCATAGCGACTATAACCTTGATCTTTTCAGGGTCAGTTGCTATCCCTACTGAATGACCACATGGCCTAGCAATAGACCATAAGGTACTCCAAAGACACACTTCCATGGGTTAAGAGCGATACAAAATTGTCTGCAATGCTCAAAGCACTTTCTCAAAATAATCAACATCCTTTCCCTTATAGTGGCTGCCCCCAAGTAATCAATAAATACTTTCAACTCATCTGGGGAGATGTCACCAAAGGTCTTGTCTGCTGTTCGTTGCCACGATCTAGGTGCATTGCATAAACCAAAGGCCATCACATGGTACACAAAAGTACCAAAGACAGTAATAAAAGTTGTTTTCAACTTGTCCTCTTCTGCAATTGCCATCTGATTATATCCTGCAAAGCAATCCATGAATGAATATATTTCCCTACCCGCCAATTGATCCAAAATCTGGTCAATAAATGGCAACGGGTAGTAATCCTTAACTGTTTGCTTATTCAGCTCCCTAAAATCTACACATAGTCGGATCTGGTTATTTTTCTTCTTCCTGATAACAACTAGTGAACACCATTTTGTGTGTTGTACAGGGAAGATTAACCCAGCTTTCCTTAACTTCTACAACTCCTCAAACAGCCCGTCCCTCAATTCAAAAGGCATACGCCTTACCTTCTGATGCATAGGATGACTACCTGCTTTTACAGAAATAGTATGAACAGCCAGGCTGGGAGGGATGCCTCTCAGCTCATCATAACTCCAAGCAAAGATATCGCAGAATTCTTGAATCAAGGACACATAGTCCTCCCTTTCTACTGAATTGAGCATGGAGCCTAATTTAATTGGCCGCGAATCATTCGGTGTGCCAAGGTCTAACTCAATCACATCCGCATCTCTTATCCTATCTTGCGGCTCTATCAACTCATTTAGAGTTATCTGATAGATATCCTTTGTAGTGGACCCCTCCTTAGATTCATCACTGGATGATGTCTCACTACCAGATGGATCGTCTGATGTCTCACTACCAGATGGATCATCACTGGATGATGTCTCACTACCAGATGGATCGTCTGTGCTGTCTCTAATTCAGTAGAAGATAAAGGAGCTCTCTCACTTTGAGGAGACTCAGGATAAGCATCGACTATTAATCGATTAGCACCTCTACCTAGAACCACTCGACCGGCGGGTATATCGATTTGACAGTCTATTTGTAAGATCCAAGGCCTACCTAGCAAAATTCGATAGCTAGGGCGTCCTGCAAATCTTATCACCCTAAAGTCCAAAAAACATTCTACACTCGCAATTGTAACATGGACCTTAGTAACGCAACCTTCCGGTTGTCTTAAACTATCATCAGCCATTCTCAGAAGGGTGGAGCTATCTTTCTGGATGCCTAGACCCAGTCTCTCCATCAATTCTGAACTCATGATATTGACGGAGGATCCAGTGTCTACAATGGCATGTTCCACTAATATTCCATCCACATAAGCTGGAACCCTAGGGTAGTTCTTTTTAGCATGGTCAAACCAATCTTCCCCTACTCGTGCTATGCCTAGAGGTTCCACAATATACCCGATACGTAGGATCTTCTTAAATTCCTTGTGTACTCCTGGAGATAATTTGATCAATTGCAAGAGGTTCACATCTGGTTTGACTTCGCAAAGAGAACTTGCTAAATCAAAGTCATGATAAGTAGCCAAAGCTCTCTTTTCTCACCAAACCATCCTCTCTTTTGGTCTTTGGACCGGTTTTGGTGCTTCTTTCTTGGCTCTTGCCTTCTTTCTTGGCACTTCCTCATCCTTCTTAGGGTCATCTTTATTAACCTCTTTAGCCTTTTGGCCTCTTGTCATAGCTCTTAAGTTAGAGGTTTCAGCATCATGGACTCATACAGCCTCAATAAGGTTGACCCCATTGCCTTGTGGCAACTCTTCTATATTTGCTTTTCCCCTCTGCAATATTTGTCTTGGTGCATCATTCTACTGCAAGTTATTTCCTTGCGCTCTATGATTCACTGGGCCCGGTTGTTTACTCCCTTGTTGGAGAGAACTAATCTTACTCCAACAGGTAGCAGCTAAATGGCCTGACTTCCCACAAATGTCACATTTCACATTTGGACAGTTTCTGGGGAAGTGCTGTCCACCATACCATTTACAACTGAATCTAGAAGGTCCACCCTCTTCAGGGCATCGACTCCCTATCAAATTTTGTTGCTTCTTCAAAAAATTAACGTCGACGGCTATTTGTCGATATTGTTCGGAAATCATATCAGTATAATGCTTCATCATGTCCTTAACTTTGCCAAGGACATTAAATGCACTCGACTCGTAGCCTCGATCGTCAGCCCGTCGTTCCATTGGCCTAACAATCTGATTTGGCATTGGTTGTTGACCCATAGGAACAACATTAGAACTTGAAACTTGGCCTCCAACATTTGGTGGAGCCAACTAACTTGCCATGGGCATAGTCACACTAGGAGGAGCCGATAATAAAGGTACATTTGAAACTATACTCCCTCTCCCAATAGGATTAGTCATAGGCATCCCTTGACTTCCATTCGTCAATGTTGGATTGCCACTAGGTACTAAACCCCCATTAACATTCATTCGAGAGGAGTAGGCCATTTGTAATCATGCTTCTACTCCCTCTGCCCGCGTAATAGCGGTATCTATATCTGCTAAGGCCACACTGCTCAATTGTACTTGGATATTAAAATCCAACCCATGCAAAAAATATTGCAATTGGGCAGCCGGCGGAATGGGAATGTAAGTCTGTAACTTACAGAATACTTCCTTCAGCTTCTTGGCATATGCTTTTACATTCTCATGAAGATCTTGACGTGTTACATTCAAGACCCGCAACCAATATTGGCCACCTCTTTCAGGGGCATATTCTGCTCGAAAAGCTGCATAGAATTGATCAATGGTGGTTATGGTTCCAGACTCTATGCTGTGATACCATACCGCAGCCCTTCCTTTTAACGTCATATTGAAGAACATCATGAGATGTCCCTCGTCTTGGATGCGATAATTGAACATCAATCTCTGAAATTCACAAATGTGAAATTCTGCGTCCTCTTCCGCTAACCCATTAAAAATGGGCAAGGAAAATCCTAAGGTTGGTAAATCTGGTGTCCCTGCAGGAATCGCAATAGGCTGTGCCATGGTGACAATCGGATTAGCAATAGGAGCTTGAAATGACAGATTCACACCCCCACTTGAAGTGGGTAGACTTGGTGGAGGAGAGAAAGATCTTACACTTCCTCCTGCACCTAATGGAATAGGTGGAGTAGTTAAATGACTAAGACCACTGCTTCGTATATGTACTGGACTATTCCTTTGAGGAGAATAACGACTTACGATCTCTAACCGCTGTCTAGCCCTCTCAGCATGTTCTACTTTCTGGATTTCGGCTTGACGGTCCTTGTCAGAGGACATAAACCAACTTCCTTTTGGTCCCTAGAAACCCTAAATCCGAAAACCACCACTTATAAGTGGCTCCCGGCAGATGCACCACTGATGGGACCTGAAATGGGCCGGCACTGGCTATAGCACTAGTTGGACCTCATGCTCATGACACACAAACACCCTCACAGCCTCGCGGACCAGGAGCGTCAATCTACCGCGGCGGCTGAAGGACAAATCGCCCTAAATCTTAATTCCTGCATTTATAGTTTATAGTCCAACATTTCCCTTAAACTTCTCCAAGGGAGATCCCAAAGTACTGTTGAGATATCGAGCTCCACTCGTGATATGCCAGGGTGACCATTGTGCATTTATGTCATCGACTTGTCAGTTGTTGCAGATGCGGTTGGTACACCGCCCATGAATAATAGCTAGGTGACAGCTATCCTTATCTACTCTAGTTCGTGGCTCAGTTAGTATGCCACCTTAGTTAGTTGAGTTTGGTTTGAGACCCATATATAGGGTTCTTCTATTTCTATGTACTAGAGTTCTTTTTGGCTTACACAACTAAGAAGAGGAAAACTGTTTTCAGCCTCCACCTTTGTGTGTATTCCCCCATTGTGCAAGCAAGAAAGCTACAAGTGAGACTCCTTCCTTCTCTCCCACAATCTTGACATGGTATCAGAGCCTTGTTCATGGTAAGGAGCTCAAGAAAGCAAACCAAGTTCGTGGTGTTCTGGTAAGAGGACTAGTGTTTCTTTCATTTTTCGAGTTTGGGAGCAAGTCTCTGTAGAGGTAGCACAGCCGGAAAGTGTAAGAGTGCAGTGTCTTAGATTGAGACGCCCTTCGCGGTGTAGCAAGAGCGCAGTATATGCTGCGAGTAAGGGCTTTAGCCCTTGATTGCCCTGTTTTTTTGATTTGAGGCCATTTCGGGGCTTGTTTTGGAGGCGGAAGTTTTTCGGATGGACTCAGGAAAAAGCGCTTTTTTTGCTATGCGACCACTGTTATACAGGTCGGTGAAAAGTTACTGTAGAAATCGCATCGTATGCCTATGCTTAGAGACATTGGGAGTTACAGAATCATCCTTGTTGCCTATTGATGCAAAATCGTCACTAGGAAGTGACTGTGTGGTCAAATACCACTTTCATCAGTTTTGCAGATTTGCCCTTGTGAGGCTGAAGCTGTGTTTTTTGTAGTGACAGAATTTTTTGCAGTGTTTCATAATGGCGTCTGATTCTCTTTCATAGATTGTCACTGAAAATCTTGACAAGAACAACTTCCAAGCATGGAAGTTTAGAATGACGAATTTCATTATGGGAAAAGGATATTGGGAATTCGTTGCAGGAAATGAAGAAGAACCAGTTCTTCCTTATGTTCCCAATCAACAGCAAATGCAGGCATTTAAAGGATGGCATTAGAGATCCAGAAAAGTATGTACTGGCTGTCTATCAGTATTTCAGACTCTATGATTGTGCATATTTAGGATGCAAGTACGCCAAAGGAGGCATGGAATACTTTGTCAAAAATGTATAGCACAAATACGCAAGCCAGGAAAATGCAGCTCAAGCAAGAGTTGCACAATGTGCAAAGAGAAAGTATGAGCATCAATGACTACCACATGAAGGTGAAAAAGATTGCAGATGCACTTGCTTCCATTGGGTCGCCAGTGGAAGATGATGATTTAGTTTATGTGACCTTGAATGGTCTAGGAAAGGATTATGCACAATTCCGAACATCGATTTCCGTCCGCGAAAGATTTCCTAATTTTGAGGAGTTGATTGCTCTTCTAATTTTTGAGGAGTGGAGAAATGGTGGTACATCTTCTTTAGGAGGAACTTCAAAAGAAGCTGTCTTCTACTCAAATCCTGGAAGAGGTAGAGGCAGAGGTAGAGGAGTCCGATCTGGAGGCCGTGGTAGAAATCAGAATATGCAGCAAACTCAAGAAAACCAGTCCTATGGAGGAGGACGTGGTAACTCTAGAGGCAGGGGGAGCCAAAGAGGTCGTGGTGGATAGCAAAGAGGCCAAAATGTGAACAACAATGTTGAATGCTACTACTGTGGTAAAATGGGTCATATGGCTAAAGATTGCTATAAAAAGCAGAATGACATCATGAATGAAAAATTGCAACAAGGGAATTATGCATCTTTTAGTAGATAGGGTGATGACAGAAATGAGCATTTGTTTATGGTGCAGCACATGACCAATTCTGTGACAAGTGTAAAAGAAAGCAACGATGTGTGGTATGTTGACTCAGGTGCATCAAACCACATGACAGGTCATGCAGAATGGATGCAGGATGCAAGGAAAATGGAAAAACCAGGATTTGTGGAGACTGGTGATGATACTACACATCCTATTGTGCAGATTGGAAATATTCCTTTGTCTATGTAGGATGGGAAAAAGAAATACCTGTTGGATGTATTTCATGTCCCGAATATCACCAAGAACCTGGTTTCTGTTGGTCAAATGGTTGAGCAGGGCTTGCAGGTCAGATTTAATTCTCATGGATGCTTTGTTGAGGATATGAAAAATAAAGGTCGCTTGATAGCAAAAGGAAAGAAGAAGGGCAGAATGTTTACGTTGGATGCAGACATGCCTGAATTGAGTGCAGCAATATTTGCACATGGGACCGGTGTAGTTGCAGACATTGATAGCTGGCATAAACGCATTGGTCATGTTAATGTACAGTGAATTAAATCAATGCAAGCCCAAAATATTGTTGTAGGATTGCCTAAATTCAAGGTTGCAAAAATGCATAAGGTATGTGAAGCCTGTCAATTTGGAAAACAGGCAAAGAAACCATTTTCTAGACATGTTCAAGAGAGTAAAAAGCCATTGGAATTAATCCACTCTGATGTGTGGACTAGTAAAACTGTATCTATTGGAGGCTATCATTATTTTGTCACTTTTATTGATGACTATAGCAGAAAAGTTTGGGTGCATTTTATGAAAAAGAAAAGTGAAGTTTTTGGGCATTTCAAAACTCTTAAAGCTATGGTTGAAAAAGAAACAGGCCTGCAAATAAAATGCCTAAGGTCAGATGGAGGGAGAGAGTACCTCTCAAATGAGTTTGCATGGTTCTTGCAGGAGCATGGCATAAAGCAGCAATATTCATGTAGTCATACCCCCACAGCAAAATGGAATTGCAGAAAGAAAAAACAGGCATATTGGAGAAGTATCTCGTGCCATGCTCAATGAAAAAGACCTGCCATATTTTTACTGGACTGAGGCAGTTGCTATAGCAGTCTACATAATGAACAGAACTCCCACTGCAGCAATACATGGCATGACTCCAGAGGAGAGGTATACTGGTAGGAAACTAGATATTTCTCATTTGAAAATTTTAGGTTGCATTGCCTATGTTTATGTTCCAGATGAGTTGAGATCCAAGTTGGATCCAAAAGCTGAGAAGTGCATCTTTATTGGTTACTCTCTGCAACAGCAAAAAGAATATAGATGTTATAACCCTTCTACTCGTAAGTTTACAATGAGCAGAGATGTTGTTTTTGATGAGATGAGTAGCTGGTATAAACCAGTAAATGTGATTGATAATGTAGATGCACAAAATGGTAATGCTACACAAAATTCACTGCAGCAGTCACAAGATATTAGTGGACCTGGAGCGTCCTCTAGCAGTGGTTCACATTCTTCGGCATGGACAGGCAGATTGAGATAAGGAGAATCTTCTCAAAGCAATGCAGATAGTGGTATGCAGCTATCATGAAAAGGAAAAGAGAAGGTAGATCAGCCCATGTTTGATGTGAATGCAGGTCACTCTTATGTGGATGGTGAATCCAGTGGCTCAGAACAGAGCATTGATGATGAGTTGGGTATTCCTTCTATTGTTACACCTGGAGTAAGGAAGACCAAGGATGTTTTGAGAGCACCTGGGAGTGAACCTACTTTGCGCAGGTCTACTAGAGCTAGGTATCCTGTGCATAGACTGAAATATGATGGATTTATAGCCATTCACTATGCCTATATGGTCAAAGTAATACAAGAACCAGAACCCGCTTCTTTTGAGCAAGCCATGGGAAAAGAAAAATGGGAGAAATCCATGGATGAAGAAATGGACGCATTGGAAGAAAATGCTACATGGGAATTGGTACCTTTGCCTAAAGGTAAGAATGCAATTGGTTGTAAGTGGGTTTATAAGGTGAAGCACAATGCAGATGGTTTTGTGAACAGATACAAGGCAAGATTAGGAATCAAGGGGTATGCACAAACATATGGCATTGATTATGAAGAAACATTCAGTCCGGTTGCAAGGATGGTAACCTAAGAGCAGTCATTGCTATGGCTGCATCAAAGGAATGGTCTTTACATCAGATGGATGTAAAGAATGCCTTCTTGCATGGTGATTTGTAAGAAGAGGTATATATAGAGCAACCACGAGGTTATGTGCATGTTGTTCATCCTGAGTTTGTTTGCAGGTTGAAGGAAGCCTTGTATGGCTTGAAGCAAGCACCTAGAGCATGGTCTGACAAGATAGGACAATATCTTGTCACTATTGGCTTTCAGATTTTCAAGGCAGATTTCTCACTTTATGTGAGAAAAACAGAGAAAGATATTATGCTGCTTGTCATTTATGTTGATGATTTGATTATCAGAGGTGATAGTGATGAAGATATCCTTCATGTGAAAATGCTATTGAAGCAGAAGTTTGAGAAGAAGGATTTGGGAGAGCTACATTACTTCTTGGGCATTGAGGTGATTAGATCACCAATGGGATATGGCTCTTGCAGAGGCAGTATGGATTGGACATGCTATCCAAATATGGGATGATAGGCTGTAAGCCTATTTCAGTTCCTTTGGAGCAGAATGTGAAGTTGAGCATAGATGCAGGTGAGCTTCTCGAAGATCCTACTATGTAAGACGCATAGTAGGAAGTTTGATTTATATGACTATTACCAGGCCAGATTTGAGCTATGATGTTGGATTGGTAAGTCAGTTATGCAGGCTCCAAGGAAACCGCATTTGGATGCAGTTAGACGCATACTCAGGTATGTGAAGTCCACATTGTAATATGGACTATTTTATGAGACTGGGATTCAGATACAGTTGCATGGATACACTGATGCTGATTGGGCTGGTAGTATTTCTAATAGATGATCTACCAGTGGATATGTGTTCTCTTTTGGAAGTGCTGCAGTCACTTGGAGCAGCAAGAAACAGCCTACAGTTGCCTTGTCGAGCACAGAGGCTGAGTACAGGGGTGCAGGAATGGCTGCATGTGAGGTAGCTTGGTTGCATAAGCTACTTTATGATATGCATCAGCCTCCCTACAGATGGGCCAGTTGTCATTTATTGTGACAACATGAGTAGTATACACTTGGCAAATAACCCAGTCTATCATGCTAGAACAAAGCACATTGAGATGCATTATCACTATGTGTGGGAGAGGGTTTTACTAGGTCTTGTTGATCTAGTTTATGTCAGCACAAAGGATCAAGTAGCTGACATATTCACGAAGGCATTGGGCGCAGAGAAGCTACGCAAGTTCAGAGACCTGCTTGGTGTGCAGGAATTGGGATTGAGCTCTAGGGGGAGTGTTGAGATATCAAGCTCCACTTGTGATATGCCAGGGTGACCGTTGTGCATTTATGTCACCGACTTGTCAGTTGTGCAGATGTGGTTGGTACACTGCCTATGAATAATAGCTAGATGACAGCTATCCTTTTCTACTCTAGTTCATGGCTCAATTAGTATGCCACCTTAGTTAGTTGAGTTTGGTTTGAGACCCATATATAGGGTTCTTCTATTTCTATGTACTAGAGTTCTTTTTGGCTTACACAACTAAGAAGAGGAAAAAAATTTTTAGCCTCCACCTTTGTGTGTATTCCCCCATTGTGCAAGCAAGAAAGCTACAAGTGAGACTCCTTCCTTCTCTCCCACAATCTTGACAAGTACTTAGGCATAATGCCTCGTCACTCACACATAGGAGGCACTCCACCGACTAATAGTCGGAGCCCCACTGCAGCTCTCCTACATCTCAGGGATTGGCCCTTTGATGCGCTGCTAAACATATAACACAAACGAGCACAAACTCCTCTCTTTTATATTTCTTGTATTTCTAGAAGATATACCATGCTTCCACACTTCACAGTCCCTTAGGAAACCGACCCTCTACCCTACGGCAAGGGATAACCTCACACTTCTCAATTGTGGGTCAAAGTCCTAAGAAAACAATTGCCATGCACTCCAGGAGATTTTTCCTTCGATACCATGAACCATGCATAGTGCATAATGTGAATGGTTTAGTGCACAAACAATAGAAAATCAGCATTGTGCATCGTGCGAAACCAATCTTTTCATGATTTCCATGCTAACGTTTATGTATTGAAACGAGGAGAGACACCGAGCCTTACGCTCATGTTGCCTTTTCCTTTATTTTAAAACAATGTTCTATAGCCATGATGCAACACATAAATCAGATTTAAGATTGTACTTTGACACTTAAACTCTCCTCTCACCCTTTCGTTTAATGTTTTGCAATCATTGATAGGTGTAAGAGTCATTTTATGTGTATTTCTTTGTAGAGAAAGCAATAAATACGGAAAAAAACATAGAAATGAGGATAAACTGATGCTAACCTCGTGCTCTACCTTCATTATACATTGCACAAACACTTATGTAATTTTTTGGAATTTTCTCTTTATCGTTTCCTAATTTTCTCCCATTTAAAACTCATTTTCCACCATTTTTTGGTATTTTTCTTCTATATTTTCAATAAAAAATAACTAGAAATTGAAATTGATTATGAGCTGTGGCTCGTAGGTTCTTTGACAGCAAAATTTCAGATTTTATTGATGTTACATCTCATGTTTCCCCTTTATTTTAAAAAAAACCCCATTTTACCTCTCAAACGCGTGTTTTACGAGTTTTATACCATTAATTTCAGCCATAACACTTATGATTTTCTAATTTTCTGAGCATAAACTGATCAAACTCATAGCAAACAACAACATAATGCATAATCAGCCCATGGGAACAAATATTCATGAAGCAAATTGCATAAAACATCAATTCCCTTTGTAAAAATAAAATTACCGTTCTTTGCAAGTTGTGGATTTTTATTTGCCATGTCTCGGGACTGATTTCCAGCAGCCATTAATGTCCATGACAGTCCAGAATCAGCAGTCTACCCTCCTCTTGCATCACGGAGCAATCCCATCTCGGTTGGACAAGCATCCGATCCTTCTTCTTCCCACATGAATCTGCCTCTAGAAGAGAGAGAGGGAGGAGAGAGAAAGACTAGAATCAGAGATTTCCATAGAGACCAGCGAAGGGCGACGATAAGACCAGCATCCAGAGGGGATTCACTGCCAATAATCATTGGGGGGGGTTGCATTGAGGCTGGAGATCATGATCAACAAGATGTGGGCGAAAAATGCACCAGCGTGCTGCCGCCATCCTCCTCTCTCTCTCTCCACGTTTTTTGCCAAGAATTTCATGTTACATTTCATTCTTGGGCTCCCAAGGGTCACTTACCCATTTTGGCCAAATTTTGTCCACCTCTTCAAATTTTGACTGGTTTCTTGGCCATTTCCCCGTCCGAACTTCGAATTGAGCTCTGAAAATCCTGGGCGTCCGGCTTGACATCCCGCATTGGCCGGTAACTCTTGACAACCCGCACGGCAGTCTGAAAATTTATCAAAAATTAACAAGTGTCGCTCGGGCGCCTTTAAAGCACTTTGCCGCTTAAAATCATCCTAGATTGAGCTACCGCCTTCGACTTTGAATATTTTTCCCTTGATATTCATAATTTTTGGCTATTTTTAAGCACTTCTCGGCATCAAAATTCTGCTCTCACGTGGATTATGATATCCTGCTTGTTGGCAGACCTTGGATGAGAAATGCTAGAGTAATAGAGGATTGGGGTAATGGCATGATATTCTTGGGTAATAGATCATAGAAGTAGTTTGAGTAGAGATGGACACATGGAAAACCTCACCGATGGACTTAGATGCCATCTCTACCCTACTAAAGGGTGACTCAAGGTCTAGAAGAAATTATGGACCTCTAACAAGGTACATTCCTTGCCCTGAGGATGAGCAACACTGAATGCACATATTGGAAACCATTGATGTTCTGTTCTCAAAGGATGAGGGTGATCCAAGCAAGCTATAGACTCAGCTAGCAAACCTAAGATTTCCCTCATTTCTAATCCGCCCGCATGGTACCCTTCTCCATGATGGCTAGGAGTTCCATGGGTCAACCAACACCAAGCACTTATCATGCCCCAGGCAACAAATTAGAACTCCACAATATCCTCAAGCACCTGTCAAGTCAGCTTACGGGTAACCCAATTGCCAACTTAAAGACTCTCAAGGATCTTATGGAAAGCAGAGAGTGGAAATGGAATGAGACATATGCATGACCTAAATTTTTTATATAACTGGAGTCTCATGACAAGTGTGGCAAAGCTCAGAAGTAGGAACCCTACTAGCAACATACAATCCAAGTATAAGGATTTTGACGACTGTTAACCCCAAGTCAAGAAGGCAGAAAAATGAATGAAAAAACGTAAAAATGATGGAAAAAGAGCAAAGACACGCAAGCGCAAGCGGCCTCTAAAGCTAAGCTGGGGCCAAAAGCATAATTTTAAATGAAAGGCACCTCAAAAAACTCCAAAAGCTCATGTAAAAGAGCGCTAGGCTTCCTCCTGTGCCAATTGTAAAATATTAGACGGGTGTAGACTAGAGGCATAAGGCTAGAAGAGGAAATAGAGAAAGGACCTTGCCACAACAGCCGGTCATGTAAAAAAATAGATGGGTGCCCATGGGATTTTAGGGCTTGTATATAAAGTTCAAAAAGTGAATGGAAGCTCATTCTTTGGTGTGTGGCTAACAAGAGTTCTCTTCTTCTCTTTTCCTTTCTTGTGTGTGCTCTTGAGAGAGGGAGTGTGAGAGAGTGAGTGTGTGGGAGTGAGGGATCAAGAGGGCGAAGCTCTTCACCTTCTCCTCTTCTCTTCTTCTCTTCTCTTCTCTTCTCTTTTCTCGCACACATGGCTATGGTGGATGGAGCTTGGAGATGGAGGAGGCTTGAGGATGCTTGAGCTAGCACCTAGGATCACAGAGCTACCGATGTGTGCGAGAGAGGAGGCAACTCATATCGGCATCATAGTAAGCTCACTACAATCATAGGATCCCTACGACCGATTGAAAGAGTAGTTTCAACTGTATTCATCAATGAAATTTGAAACAAGGAACTGTATAAGGATTTGGCAAGTAACTCAAGCTTGCAGCGAGATGCACTAGCTAGGGTTTTTGAGGAAGCCATCATAGTTGACGATTAGCTAAAAGAGTAGAGCTCCAGGAGCTCAAACTTAGAAGAAACCAACTCGCGAAGTTCAGAGAGAGCGTCAACCTCTAGTGAACGATCAGTCCCATCATCCCAAGATAAGGGGAATGCCATCAAGACAAACCAAGACTTGGCTAATATCAAGATGGAGATAGCCAAGCTGCAAGACATGTTGAGATGACCAACATGCCCACACGTCCAATGCGTGTATTGTGGCAGAAACCACTTGCTAGCCGAGTGTCAAGACCCTAGATCAAGACCTTGTGCTAATTGCGGCAGGTTCGATCACGACGTCGTGCATTGTAGATTGCCGAGAAGACTTCCGTACTCACAACCATATAGCCAGCCTTACCTAGCAAACATGCCGCAGCCACTCTTCGGAAGGGGAGCCCCATTGGCTCTTCCTGAGCCTAAGACATTAAGCCGGTTGTTCCTAGGATGGACATAAACTTTAGAGGCATACCTAGACCGCCTAGTCCCTACATGACCCATCCACCGAGTGAGACTCCAATCCACTACGTGGAAGAGCCAAATGAGGAAGATACTTACATATACCCTTATGTCTCTCACAATGACAAGGGCAACGCAGTCCCTATGGACTATCGACTAGTACTGGTGATGGCGATAGGGAGAGGACGAGGTAGAGGCCTAGGAGGGCAAACACAGGATCTAATCATCTGTTGGACTTGTAGTCACCTAGGTCATGTCTCATCATGTTGCCTTGAGAGGGAGCAGCAGAACAAAGACAAAGCTAACCTAGGGTGCATTGAGTGCGGAATCACCCATCTCTTCGTCGATTGCCCAAAGTGGAAACCTTCTTCAAGTTCAGCCAACGTACCATCTATCCCATTGGGACTATTTGATGTCGAGAACCTTGATGGGGAGGCCACACCTATCCCATTGCGGGTCATGACTCATGCCCAGACAAAGCAGGCCGGCATATCACTGCTAGGACCTAGCAACCTCGATGTAGCCTTGATAGGGAAGAAGAGCCGCAAGCAGAGAAAGAAGAGGTCGCAAGCTAAGATTTCACTGAAAATTGAGAGTGCTACAACTCTGCCTGTTGGAAATAAGGTCACGGATGCAGAGGTAGAAACTTCAGTCCCTAAGACGGCCGAAAAGGAAAGTGCCAAGGTAGGGGAATACCCGCATCCGAAGCGCCAACTAGAGGCCATAGAGAAGTTGAAGGACTGGGTGAAAGAGACACAAGAGCACTTAAGGGACACTGAGCCCATCCTAGAGGACGAGATCAATGATCTTCCCAGCATAAGCACGCCAGTCTCACCCCCTCGATCAAAGTCAGGAGATGCGACTGCACCACAAGTAGCACCGCTTAGGCCAAGCCTTGATGCTACAGGACCGCAAATCAGTCACGACCATTGGCTAGGACAATCCAGTTTAGGAGAGAGATGAGCAGCCAATGACCTCCTTACCATGCTAGTGACCATCCCTGTGATGTTAAGCCTGGGAGACCTGCTTAAGCAGCATCCCACCCTATGGCAAGACCTGAAGCAGTGGGTTGAGGGGTCACAAGAACAAGCTACTAATCTGCATGACCATGATGTAGAAACACAAATACCGAGTCTAACACTGCACTCTGTGCCAAAATCCTTGCACGTTAATGCTTTTTGGGAAGGCGCTGAGATGCATGTAGTATTATCGGCCCTAGCCTTAGGCGATACGATGAGAAAGGGGATCATAGACATGGGAGTTGGGTTAGTGTGATGAGCCATGCAGTACTTCAGACTTGGGAAACCCACCTATCGAGACCGCTCAATTTGATGTCACATTAGCAAACGGCATGAGAGTGAAGCCATTCGGGATACTTAAAAACTGGCTAGTGAAAATCGCAGGTGTCCAGTTCTCTATCGACTTTATAGTCATGAAGGGAGTGGACTACGATATCCTATTAGGCCGATCCTGGATGCGCAATGCCAGAGTTATCGAAGATTGGGGTAACGGCTTGATCTTCCTAGGCAATAGAACGGAAGTTGTGAGGATAGAGATGGACACTTGGAAGACCTCACCAGTCGACTTGGATGCCATCTCTGCGATGCTCAAAGGTAACACTCAAGTCAAGAAGTGTTATGGGCCCTTGACCAAGTATATCCCAAGCCCAGAAGATGAGCGAGATTGGATGCATGTCCTTGCTACAATCGACATGCCGTTCTCAGATCATGAGGCATATGAGCAAGCCATCAAGATGATGGGCAAGTCCAACGGCACGCCCTCCGTACCAGTTTGCATGATGGCAGGAACCCTTCATGGGAGACCTAACCCCATCACCTTCCAAGTGCCAAACAAAAAAAGAGAACTCCAAAAGATTGTGGAATACTTAACGGAAAAGCTAGCTGACAATCCAGTAGCAAACTTCAAACCACTCCAGAATCTCTTAGACGAATCCAAGTGGAAATGGACTAGGGTGCATGACTTAAACCTCATGTACAATTGGGCCCTAGTCCCTGATCAATGACAAGAGATATACCAATCCCTAGGAGACGATGAGCAGTCTGACAGAGAGGACTCTAATGATGAGTACGAAGACTACCAATCCTTCAGTGTGACGAAAGTGAGGGTGAGATAGATACCGTAGAATACGACACTGAGGAACATGAAATAGAATAAATACGGGCAAACTCCAAGCCACAGAAAAAGAGTGTCTTCAGGATAGAGCGAGGGGTCATGTGCATGGATTGTGATCGCGCATGGTTAGAGCACATAGGAGCCATATACTTTGAGCAAGCAGGTCTATCCCAACCGGGAACGACACCAGTACTTAGGACAGAATCACCATCTGAACTGGAACCACCAGGGGAGACCACCTCTTCTAGTGAAGACAGGGAGTTTGACTCTAAGTCGGAGGTAAGTTCGGATAGCAACCCAAAAATACCTAGGCTACCCAAGACCCGACGCACCAAGGGGGACCTACCCATCCACCTGAGGCACAGACAATTGAAGCAGGAAAGGGCGAAACAATCTAGGGACACACGAACAAACAAACAATGAAAAACGCAGGACCTCCATAAAAGATTTACAAAATTCAAAAAAGGGAGATAGGATAGTGATCTTGTTGGGTGCCAAACGGCAAGGGAAAACGAGCGAACCAATCGAGGGACCAGCCAAGGTCAAGGAGGTGAACCTAGCCCATGAAGGAGAGACACCCCGACCAGCCTTCATTGTTGATGACTTGACTAAGGGGGAGAAGAAACAAGTCTTATCGCTCTCTTGTGAGAGTACTAGACGTATTCGCTTGGTCCTTGGAAGAGATCAAAGGGGTAGATCCGAGTGTAGTGACTCATAATATACCCATGACACCAAATGCAATGTCGATGAAGCAATGATCGTACCCTATGAATCCAAAACACGCTCATGCTATCAAGGAAGAGATTGATAAGCTGATGAGAGCGGGATTCGTTTACGAAATTAAGCACATGGATTGGGTATCACCCATAGTCATTGTGATGAAGAAAAATGAAAAAATCAGAGTGTGTATCAATTACAAGAAGGTAAATGTTGCTACTAAGAGGGACAATTACCCATTGCCATACACTGAGCACATGCTTGAAAGAGTGCCGGGCAAGGAGGCCTACAGTTTTCTAGATGGCTTCTCAAGATACAATCAGGTGCAAGTGCATCCTACTTACAGGCATAAGACTGCCTTCGCCACTAAGTGGGGCATCTTTGCTTACATAGTCATGCCTTTCGAGTTGACTAATGCCCGTGCCACTTTCCAATACCTCATGTGCACCATATTTAAAAACATGCTTCGCAAAGAGTTGGAAGTCTTTGTCGATGACCTCTGCATTCACTTGACCTGGATGGAACACTTAGACAAACTCCAAGCAGTCTTTGAGCGGTGTCGCCTATATCGTCTCTCCTTGAACCCCTTAAAATGCTAGTTTTGGGTTAAGCATGGATGCATCCTAGGCCACATGGTGTCGAAGAACGGCATTGCCACTGACTTCTTGAAAGTCAGGGTTATTGTTGACCTTCCACCCCCAATCAACTATAAGGGCATCCAATGCTTCTTAGGCCATACGAGATACTATCAGTGATTTGTGTTGAATTACGCATTGATGGCCAGACCTTTATACAAGCTGTTGATTGTCTTTGAATGGACTAAAGCATGCCAACGAGCATATGAAGAGTTGAAGAAGGCTCTAACCACAACACCAATTCTACGAGCCCCAGATTGGACTATTACCTTCCATGTGCATATCGATGCTTCTAAATTTGTTGTGGGGGCAGTGTTGTGCCAACCTGGCAAACACAACCTAGACTATCCAGTGAGCTTTGCTAGCAGACAACTCACTGAGATGGAAATTAACTACTCAACAGAAAGAGAGGGCTTGGCCATGGTGTTTGCTATGAAGAAGTTCGGGCATTATCTATTTGCTACACCCTTTACCTTTTTCGTGGACCATCAAGCCTTGCTATATCTCGTGAATAAACCTTGTGCTACAGGACTCATAGCTCGGTGGCGCCTTCTGCTTTTGGAGTTTGACTTCTTTGTATTTGTACGGAAGGAAAAATAGCACTACATGGTTGACCATATGTCACGCATCCCCATAGGAGAAGCCGCTGGAGAAGGCATTGTTGATGAATTGCCAGATGCCCACCATCTCTTTAACCTTTCTAGCGAGAGAGATTTATTCAAGGCCAATCTAACACCATATTGGGCAGATGACATAGTCCAAGTGCTTGAGCACGGACTACCTGAGCGACCGATAGAGAAGGCAAGACTTAGGCGACTCATTCTCAAGATCCAACCCTACCAGTTGATAACAAGCCAACTGTATCACCTAGGGCAAGATGGATTGCTGCGCAGATACATGTGCCAGCATGAGATGCATGACATGCTCTTAGAGGCACACAGTGGAATTGCTGGTGGACACTTTAGCGGAGAAACGACAACCCGCAAGGTGCTGCAGTCTCAACTATGGTGGCCAATGCTATTTCGTGATGCAACACGATTTGTTAAGCATTATGATGAGTGTCAGCAAACAAAGGTCCCGATTCGCAAGGATCAAATGGAGTTGGCCCCAATCATTGCACGACAACCTTTCAAAAAATGGGGAATCGACTTTATAGGACCCATCAGCCCTACTGCACAGTATTTGCAGGCCAAATACATCATTGTGGCCACAGACTACCTAACGAAATGGGCAGAGGCGAGAGCAACATGAAAGAACGATGCTCGAAGGACTGTTAAGTTCTTGTGGGAGCAGGTAATCTCACGATTTGACTGCCCCATCAAACTAGTCAGTGACCAGGGTACACACTTCATCAATGAAGTGATAGTGCATCTCCTATCCACCTTCCGAATTATCCATCAGAAATCCTCTCCATACTATCCTCAAGCAAACGGCTTGGCAGAATCCACGAATAAGATTCTTGTCAACATCCTGACCAAGATAGTCTCTACCTTGCACAACGACTGGGATAATAAGCTAATGGCAACCTTGTTGTGGGCTTACCGCACATCTTATAAAATAGCTGTCGGCCAAATCCCCTTTAGGTTGACCTACGGAACAGAAGCAATTCTCCCTGTAGAATTCTTTGTGCCTAGCCTGAGAATAGCACTTTAGGAATGATGGGAAGGAAAGGAGGCATGGATGCAACACCTAGTTGAACTCAAACGCATCTCGGAGAGTCGCCTTCTAGCCACTCATGCGCTCATATGTGAGAAGGCACAACGCAAGAGCTTGTTTGACAAGCATGTCAAGCAACGTGACTTCAAATAGGGTGACTTAGTGCTCCTATACTTAGTTAAGGGGCATAACAAAAAAATGAAGTTTGGAGGTCTTGGACCTTTCAAAGTTCGTGCCATCAGTCGAATAGGTAATGTCGAGCTCAAGACTCTAGACGGCAAGGGAATAGGCTTCTTCAATGGCAGTCATGTCAAGAAGTACTACCCTCCCACGCATCCTTTGCATGAGCCACCAATGTTGGAACCGTATGTCAAAGTATGAGTAGCCACAATCACTAAAATTGATGATGAGGATGAGGAAGCCGTAGAGCCCGCATACTTGTACATCACGGTCACTGCCAAGCGAACATGCGCCTTCAATGCCTTGATCGATGAGAGAGCAGACTTCAATGTCTTGACTCACGATCATTGGACCCAACTTGGCAAACCACCATTACAGCCCACTAACGCCAAATTAAGCCCATATGGAGGCCGCTCATATGCACTTCTTGGCAAGTGCAGAGCTGCCATTTCTATCGAGTCTGAGACTGTACCAAAGATCTTCTATGTGTTGCCAAATGCCAAAGACGTAGGCATGGAGTCACTGCTAGGGCGAACCTTCAAAAAGCAAACTCATTGCAACGTTGATTATGAGTTATAGTGCATCCACCTCGCCATAGGCAACGTTCGCATTGTTACATCTTTTAGCAAGGGCTGCACGACCTCATCACAGTCCGCAAGGCCACCGACAGAAGTATTAGCAGCCAAATCTAAGGAGGGGGTAGTGCTCGGCCACCACCCACCAATTCTCAAGAACCGGTGCTCATAGCAGGAAAAGCTAAGGCCCAACAGCCTAGGATTCAACAGCCGCAACCACCACCTAGGAGTCGACGCACACATCCTCATAAGATCCGAGACTCTAAACCTAGGAAACCAAGACGTAGTCATAGAAATTGACGCATGATCAAGCAAAGATGGGTCCCTAAAGCCCTCTTGCATGCGCAAGGCTACTATGAGGCAAATGCATGGATATGGATCCCTAGAGCCCACATGTCCAAAGGCATTACTCGTATGCCGCCCTCAAGCTTCATCACCCCAAGTCCCATAGAACCTCAAAACCATAAGCCACAGTGTTTTCCAGACCCACATCCATCAAGCTCATCCAGGCACTTGTCCAAGAGAGTCGAACAAGTCTATCGGCCCAAACGACAGACATCGTCACATGAGTCATCACCCACTAGAGCCAATCCAACTACCTTGATCCATTCTGAAGGCAACAGTCCATCAAACGTCACTGCTACTTCCCCATCCCTAATCCAAGAGGTCCAACCGCAATCTCAAGCAACCGCAACTATTCATTGTCCAAGGCTCTAGTGCTATTAAACCCCAACCACCAGCACGTCTTAAACCCTCCTATGAGCGAAAATCATTTTTGACACTGGCCTCAGATCTAGCCAAAGATATGGGGGATGATGTGGTTGATTGCATTAGACAACTAGATGCCACTTTCAGAGAGCTAGCTCTGAGCTATAACTGCTTGGACTTAGGCCTGTTTCTCGAACCATTTGCAACCGAAGTTCGTATGATGCCTTGTTATTGGGAGACGTTTGAACTTGCCTTCGCAAAAGCAGCTAGCTCCACTCCTGAATTGCTCAACAGTGAGATCTCCAAGGAGCAAGCCCTCAAACAACGCCTCATCATGTCATATGATCAGCGAACCACTTCTACCATCACTGACCAAGAAATTGCAGAATTATCAAAACTTGTTGATACTGAATCCCTGTTCTTGAGGCACTGGTACACTCTTAGGTTGCAATGGGAAGTTGAAGGGTACCAAGTCATGACAAATGTTGAGCAGTGTCATGCAATCAAAACAGCGGAGTATGACCCCACTTACGTCACGCCAACCTCGTATAGAGTGTTAACCACTCTTCATGGCCGGAAGAGCACATCAAAGGACACCCTTACCTTGATTGCCTATTGACTGAAGAAGAGTTACATATTGCTAGCCGCGTCACTTTCGGTGACTTTCTAATAGGTGGTCTCACTTACATCACACACGTGGGTATTCGACCTTTTGATCTAGATCGTGAAGCTTAGTTAGAGTACAACCCCGATTTCTACACTTGGTTCCTACGTCGGTAACTCCTAGACCCATTGCAGAATGCCCTTGACCTCCTAACCTTCAATCCTAGGAAGTTTTCTTCTTGAGCTGGAAGAGGAGGGGGGTGAGGTGAATCAAATTAAAACCAAGGAAAATCAAGCAAAATGCATAAACACATAAACAACAAGTGATGTAGGAAAAATGGCACGAGAACTTTGAAATAAAGAGCAAAAAGTTAAAGTCTGAAGGGAAGATTCTATATTGGATTGGATTTTAATGCTTTCATTCAATAAACATATAGAGTCTTTCTTTTCCAACAAATTATGACTTTTTCAGCAAATTATTATTTTGAAAGCACTAATGGAAACTTGGGATCATGACAGGAACAAAAGATGTCTCAGCAAGACCACTCCCACTAACTTCTGTTCACGAAGGAGGAAAGAATGCAATACTACATCACCCTTGAAAACTACGCCTACAACTAGCTCAAGTTCCAAACCATTCATAACATAGAGGGTGTGGTGGCCAAGGAGGAAGCGTCCAAGAGAGTCATCGAGTAGTGCAACCTCACCAAGTACCTTGAGAAATTTGCGCAAGAGCCTGACCACATGAAGTGTGTGGAGTTTCTCAGGACATACGACCCTGACCAGGAGTGTGGCACCGTGACGATGGGAAGGCGAGAAAATGATAAACAGGTGCAGGTTCACTTAAACCCAGCCTTGGTGGAGAAGGCGTTGGGATTGGAGCCGAAGATAGAGAAAAAGCATAAGAGGGATGTTTATGTCATGCTGAAAATGAAAAGGGAGGATGTGCTAAGTAATGACGACATCAACATCCAGGACATTCTTGATACGGAAGCCAGACTACAAGCGAAGCTAGTGCATGTGCTCTCCAGCACTACAAATCCTTAATGCATCGAATCAGCATGCATGTGGTGCTGGAGAATGTGGCAGCTCACACCTTGGATGAAGTCGACTGGAACAGATATGTACACAAAACCATTGACCAGGCGACTAAAGCACTAGCTTTAAAAAGTACACCAGCAGGTGGGGAGTCCCCAGCTTCCAAGGCCACAGAAGGAAAGAAGGCCTTGTCCAAGGCCTCATTCATTGGCTATGGAAGCATTTTGATTATGCTCATCCAAGAGGCAGTGAAGGAGACACAAGGTGTAGAAGGAAGAAGGAGGAGGACTTGGCCGAAGCTACACGTTGGTCAATCGAGCAGCAGAGCATGGCCGATAATCTGGGAGCCTTGAGCCCGTTGAGGTAAGAAGGGCCCAGCACGCAAGTACCAGAAATCACACCGCCTACTGTCCTTGAAGGCAAAGGCAAGGCTCTTATCCACCCTATCCCTACCCTCATGGTGCCTCCCACCGAACCAACCACCCTCACCCTTAGCATCCCCACCAGCGCAAATGTCTCCAACTTCGTGGTATGGATGCAGTATTTTATTAATAAAGAAATGGCTCAGGGAAAGAGCACGGAGAGTAGGGCCACGGGGCAAAAGAGACCAGCCATAGATGCTAAGTCGAGACAGGACCAGAAACGTCAGAAAGTGGAGGCCTCGACCACTCCAATCCATACAACAGTGACGCCACCAGCCAATTATGACAAGTACGTCACCGAGCTGCTCTCCAAACTGGAGAAGGCTAAGGAGGAAAAGAAGATAGCTGTGGCTGAGTTGGTGGCAAAAAAGGAGTTGATAGCTGCATTCCAGCTCAAAAAGACCCGCATAATAGCCATGCAGCAAAGAGGGATCTTTTATCTCAAACAAGAATTGAAGGCCAAGGAGGACATGGAGGAGAGCTATAAGCAGCAGGCTGGAGGATGAAAATCAGGAATTGATGCAGATGCAGAGAGAGTATAAGCTCCTCCTGATGAAACATGGAAAATTGGAGGCGAAAACTGTCAACATTGAGAAAATGATGGAGAAATTGAATCCCAACAAAGAAGAAGAGAGAAAGCAGGAGATAGAGCAGCAGCAAAACGAGATCGAGTCTATGATCCGATCAGCTACACTTGGGAAAGAAAGAGCAAAAGAACATGAGTAGGGAACTGAAAGACCAAGAGTAGAAGCTTGTAACCTTGGTATAGAAGCAAGGAGAGAGCATGGAAGAGATGAACAAGAGAGCAGAGGAATGGACAGTGCAGAACAAAAAAAGGGTGAAGACAGTGGCACGGCGCCTCGCTCTGGTAGAGAAAGAAAAGATCCTCATAAAGAGAAAAGCAGAAGCTGCTGAGACAACCTTCAGTGCCCTACAAAGGGCCTTCATTAACACATTATTGGACACCACCCGCCCAGAAGGAGGAGAGTCATTGGAGGTGGTACAGAAAAAACTCAATATCGCATGCAGAGCTCTGCACGCAAGGCTGCAGATGCCACCCCAACCTGCAGAGGTTAGGCTGAGCCTAGAAGAGCAATGAAAGTACCTGCTACTGGCTGGCCTAACCCCCTAGGAAATTGATGCAATGGGCTTTGAAGAAGGAGCACAACAAGAAGACTGGCAGGGGGAGGAGGTTGAGCTTGAATTCAATATGGGGAGATTCAAAGAAGAGGTGATCCCACAACCCCCCTCGCCGCATTCCCAAGAGAAACAATAGGTTGATCCATCTGTGGAGAGATAAGCCATGCTTAGGGAAAGATGAAGAAAGTTAGTCGAAGAAACCAGAAAGCAACTAAGGGCCAAGCCAGTCTTGCAATCATCTGCACCTCTCCCATCATGCCCCCCATGATGACATTCCCGCTGGATTCCATGTAGAGTTGGTAGTTTGGAAGTGGTAGGAAAGAGAAAAAGACCCATTCACATTCAGCTTCCTCATGCCCAATAGCCTGCGAAGGGTCTTACCGCTCAAGGTGGTGGAGGAGGTGATCGCGATTGGTAGCCAACTAGGACAAAAGTGATTGGAGGAAAGGGAGAAGATCCCCACTCTTTGGGGAAATGAAGAAGTTGAGTTTTGGCAAAACAAAGTGTTTGAAGTACCACATACCGTACAGGGATATAACTACCCCCTATGGAGGAGGCGGGTATGCGACATCAACATGCTCGCCTATATGGCTTTTTGCAACACAATGACCTACAAGAGGAACAACCCCACGTTCATGGCGTACCCTCATAGGGTAGGTGTGGATTTTGATGCCACCCTCCATGGGTGTTATGATTTTCCTATCATCTACAACTCTAATGTTGTCTCCTTCGAACATGCCCTCCTCTTCAACTCGGAAAGCTTGGATGACTCCATGATGCATTTTCTCGCGGATTTCTCTTCATGCCCTGATCCAGCTTTCATAACTACATGTAATTATCTTAGGTTACTTAAATTACTACTTAAGTAAGACCCGACTCTACAAGAACATGGCCTGCCTCCCCTCTTCTTTGACCCTAACGCCATCAACAGCTGTGCCATGGCGCGTCTGATGATGAGGGCTAGCCTCCTCTCCTCTTTTTGCCTAGCTCTCCTGGAAGACATGAACAACATCCAGTTCATTGGATACAATCATCCTTTCCTCTCCACCATCTCCCTCCACATCCACATGAATCTGAAAGGATACATGCAAAGCTATCAATTTTTTAGCAAATCCATCCGGCCCCCTTCTCCGCCTAGTTCAGACGATGAGAATTAGGCACTAGCTGTCATTCTACTAGTGTAATACTATTATTAAAATTAAAAAAAAACAAAAAATAGAAAAATAAGAAAGAAAAAAAAAGCATGAAAGGAAAAGCAAGAAGAACATTACACACTGAATGGACAAAACAACTCACTTGCAGAAGCACTTAGCACCATATAAAGCACGATCACTCCACCTAGGGGTCCTCAAGTTAGGCATGCCCAGTGGCTTCGGTCGACTAGCTCCGCTCCTAACCCTCTAGCCATTTTTTCTCCCCCACTTCACTCTTAGGGCCCATCAAGGGCAAGACATACCTAGGGAGGTAACACTCACCTATGGTTAGACCTGTCACCCTAAGCTACTTGTAGCGCACCTCCCTTTGCATGAATGGGGTCCTCAAGTGTGGGACATCACCCAGACTAGCCTATGGTTAGATCCAATTCCCCATTCCACCAGCAAGAGCACAATGCACTACACAATAAGGTAGACACCCCCCTTAGGTAGAGCACCGCACCTTTTTCTTTCAAGCATCACAAAGGCGACAAACCATCGACTTCGCAGGCCCCCATCATCCACTTACTATCCATTTGGCTTCTCCAACAAACATCATTACCAAGCTTCCACAAGTACTTGAGTTTACATGTGGCCCTATCCTCACATGACTACTTTGCCAACTGCCTATTAAACCCCAACAGCAGCCAAAAGTGCCATGGGACTGGCACCCGTCTCAGAGGGGGTAATGTTAACCCCAAGTCAAGAAGGCATAAAAATGAATGAAAAATCAGAAAAATGATGGAAAAAGAGCAAAGACACACAGGCAGCCTCTAGAGCTAGTTGGGACCAAAAGCGTAATTTTAAATGAAAGGCGCCTTTAAAAAAACTCCAAAAACTCATTTAAAAGAGCAGCAAGCTCCCTCCTATGCCAATTGTAAAATACTAGATGGGTCTAGACTAGAGGCATAAGGCTAGAAGAGGAAATAGAGAAAGGGCCTTGCCACAACAGCCAGTCATGTAAAAAAGGGATGGGCGCCCATGGGATTTTAGGGCTTGTATATAAAGTTCAAAAAGTGAATTGAAGCTCATTCTTTGGTGTATGGCTAACAAGAGTTCTCTTCTTCTTCTCTTCTTCTCTTCTCCTTGCTTGTATGTGCTCTTGAGAGAGGGAGTGTGAGAGTGTGAGAGAGTGAGTGTGTGGGAGTGAGGGATCAAGAGGGTGAAGCCCTTCACCATCTCCTCTTCTCTTCTTCTCTTCTCTTCTCTTCTCTTTTCTTGCGCGCACGGCTATGGTGGATGGAGCTTGGAGATGGAGGAGGCTTGAGGATGCTTGAGCTAGCACCTAGGATCATGGAGCTACCGGTGTGTGTGAGAGAGGAGGCAACTCATATCGGCATCAAGGTAAGCTCACTATACTCGTAGGATCGACAATGCGTTAGCTAGGTGAGAGATAGCCATTAGAGCTCGCTTGAAATGCTTGAAACAATAAGTGGTCCGTGGGTCTTGGCAGTTGAGCGTGAGCTCCCTCTACAACGACGAGTACGAAGACTATTACTCCATTAGTAGTGTGAGGAGAGCAAAGAGGAAATAGAGACCATAGAATATGCCATAGAGGGAAAGAGTGATTGAGCAAATCAGAGCGGTTACTAAACCGCAAGAGGTCAACATGATTCAAGTGAGGAAAGGAGTTGCTAAGATACATTGTGATCCAGCTTGGTTAGAATTTCTTGAGGTGGTAGATTATGACCTAGCAAGACTAGCTCGTCCCTTGCACCGCACCATTATTTGGAGTAGGGTCAGCTTTAGAGTTGTGAACACCAGGAGAGATAGCCTCTTCTAATGGGGATGACGAGTACAATTCCGAGTTAGAGGTGAACTTTGATAGTGATCTCGAGATACCTCGACCACTTGGAACCCAATGCACCAAGGGGGACCTTCCAATCCACCTAAGGCACAGAAGGCTAAGGGAGGAGAAAAGGAAATAGTTAAGGTCTTCAAAAGTTGAATGGTAAAAGAAACCCTAGGACTTGCCCAAGCACTTCACGAAGTATAAACAAGGTGATAGAATAGTGGTGTTGGTAGGAGCCAAACAGGAAGGGCAAGCTAGTGAACCCATCAAAGGAATAACCAAGGTTAAGGAGGTTAACCTGGCATGAGGGGAGGACAAACTTCGATGCGTGTACATAGTAGATGACCTAACCAAGAAGAAGGAGCATGATCTCATAAATCTCCTAAGGGAATTTGATGATGTGTTTGCATGGTCCTTAGATGAGTTGAAGGGAATAGATCCAAGTATTGTGACTCATAACATTCCCATGACCCCTAATGCAACACTAGTCAAGCAATGACCATATGTAATGAATTCTAAGCATGCACATGCCATAAAAGAGGAGATTGATAAGTTATTGAAGGTAGGATTCATTTACAAGATAGAGCATACGGACTAGGTGTCACCCATAGTCATAGTCATGAAAAAGAATGGGAAGATTCAAGTGTGCTTAAACTATAAGAAGGTCAACGTAGCCACCAAGAAAGACAATTACCCACTACCATACACCGAGGATTTACTAGAGAAAGTGGTAGAAAAGGAAGATTACAACTTTATGGATGGCTTCTTAGGCTACAACCAAGTGCAAGTCCATCTAGATTACAGACACAAAATGGCATTTGACACTAAATGGGGGGTGTTTGCCTATATAGTCATGCCATTTGGACTTATTAATGCTCTTGCTACCTTTCAACACCTTATGTGTGATATTTTCAAGGACATTCTCAAGAAATGGTTGGAAGTCTTTGTCCATGACCTATGTGTCCACACCAAATGGGAAGAGCACTTGGAAAAACTATGAATAATATTTGAATGATGTCGACGATATGGTCTCTCATTGATCCCCTTAAAGTGCGAGTTTTAGGTGAAGCATGGTTACATCTTAGGGCACGTTGTGTGGATGCATGGGATAGCTACAAACTTTCCTACAGTCAAGGTGATTATAGACCTTCCCCCTCTGACCAAATTTAGGGGAGTTCAATGTTTCTTAGGCTACATAGGATACTATCGGTAGTTTGTATTGAATTATGTGTTGTGATTACTAGACCCTTGTACAAGATACTAATAGTATACAAGCTACTAATAGTATTTGAGTGGACCCAAGAATGTCAACACGGCTATGAAAGGCTTAAACATGCTCTAACTTTAGCTCCTATCTTAAGATCCCCAAATTGGTCCATTACCTTTCATGTGCACATAGATGCATCAAAATTTGATGTGGGGGCAGTGTTGTGCCGCCTTACTGAACATAACCTAGACTATCCAGTGAGTTTTACTAACAAACAACTAATTGAGACAAAAATGAGCTACTCTAAACTGAAGAGGGAAGGCTTAGTCATGGTGTTCGCCATAAAGAAGTTCAGACACTATCTTCTTTGTTGGGGGTAAAGGCGCCTCCACCTAGCCGCTTGTGTATTACTACACTGACAGTACCCGCCACTTCACATTGCAGGTGGCGGGTGCCCGTCACAGTCACTTATTCTTTATTCATTTAGTGAAAATTTGAATAAAGGAAGGCCCAACCACACATTTGTGGTTGTTGGAGTTCCCACTTTTGAGTCTCTCTCTCTCTCTTGGCTCTTGCTCTCCATCCGCCATAGCTCTCACTGCCAAGCTCCTTCCTCCTGGGTTCCACTTTCCTTTCAATTGGTATCAGAGCAAAGGCATTGGAGCTTGTCCGGCATTCTCTTCAGCTTGGATTTGAAGAGCTTCAACCCGAGCTTCAATGGCAGCCATGGCACCTTCATTTGCAGGTATGTTTTGATCTCCCGCCTCCTCCCCGAGCTTCCCAACTTTCATTAGCTTCTTCTAGGGTTGCATTGGAGCCCCCTCGACATTGCCAAGTGCCCTAAACCATGTTGAAGACCCCCCAACCCCCAAGAATATCTAGTGCAAATTTCCACGCATTTTTAGGGGGGATGGGCTGACCTGCTCTTGGCATTTCCTTGCTCTTCCTTGGCTTCTCAGCACTCTTGGCAACCTTTCTGATCACATTGTTGGACTCCCCGGCATTTGCGCTTGGCTCTGGATGATCGGTTCAAGTGCTTTCCCCTTCATCCCTTGTTGTATACACAGTTCCAGGACTGTCAAAACAGGGAAGCACTTGACATTTACTGTTTGATGCTTCTTGGCATTGCCTATTTGATGTCGTGATGGACCTAAAAACGGGCCGGCACTGGCTCATGCACTAGCCGGACCTCGTCACTACGCACAAGACAACCCCTCGGCCTCGCGGCCAGGAGCGTCTATGAAAATCTCTGCCTTCCTAAGCATTGCGTTTGTAATACGTTGTAGTCCAACTGATCCTAACCCAATATTACTCCTCAGAGGGAGTCCCTTTCACATAGCCAAAAGGCTCGAATCACATACACATGGGGTTCCTCCTACGGCTGAATGCCGTCAACCCTCTTGCGACTCTCCTACACCTTGGGGATTGGCCCCTCGATGCGCCGCTCAACATTTAGACATTTCGCACAAACGTCGCTCAAGGTACCAAATAAACGTATCCAGGAATGTACCATTGTCCTTACTTAATTTCCCCTTTAGGATCCCACGACTAGCCTACAGCATAGGAACCTCACGCTCTCAACGGTGGGTCACAGGCCTACTGAAAACAATTGCTATGCATATCCAGGAGCTAACTCTGATACTTTTAATTTCCTCTAAATGATCATGCAAAGAGGTGGATGCCTAGTGCTCAAACATTTTAAAAACCACCAGCGTGCAAGTGCAAAACATCTCTTTCATGCTTTTCTTTCTAACCGCTTTGTGCTTCGTTGCAACACCTAGCACCGAAGTGATCTTCGTGCTACTAGGTTTTAATTTTTATCATTATTATTCCGTCCTAGTTGCAATGCATATAAAATCAGCAAATTATTCCTCATGCTCAGCGGCATTTAACCATTTTTTCCACAACTCTACCCTTCCCCGTTGATAGGGCATCATTGCATTCATTTCTTTTAGGGTTTCCTTGTCATTTTATGTGGAGAAAGGAAGGAAACACACACTACAACATATAAACAAGGCTGAACTGAAGCATAACTTCATGCCCCAGCCTTGCTATACATCAACAAACATAAATCCTATTTTTCTATATTTTTCGTAGCCCCAAATGTATTTTTCCCCTATTTTCCATGGTGTTTTTATCATTTTCCCGCCATTTTTCCATTTTCTTGTATTTTTTTAAATTGCTGAAAATGAAAACCAGTTTATGGGCTGTGGCCCTTAGTTCATTTGCAACAAAATTGAAAGATTAGTTGATGTGTATCGACGGTTTTCCCTATTTATACGCCCAAAACCCTTGTTTTTCCCCATTTTTCATGGTTTTCGGGTTTCTTAACATTATTTCAAGCCATGAAATGCATGTTTTTCATAATTTCTGGTTATAAACAGTAAGAACTCAGAAGAATCAGCAACATAATCAAATCTTAGTCCATATGAACGGCATTCCATCAATCAAAAGCATAAAACACTAAATTTCCTTTGTAATTTTTTAGTTTACCGCTTAAACGCGTGTTTCGGGTTTTGTGTCCATGGCTGTAGATTTGGAAAACAGCAACCCTTCATGTCCAGCAACATCACAAATCACCATTCTCAGCCCGTGTAGCAATCCGGTCCATGCCGGACAAGCCTCCATCATTCTTTCTTCATTGCTCCTTCTTCCCACATGATCTTCCTCTTAGAAGAGAGAGAGGGAGGAGAGAGAAAGACTAGAATCAGAAATTTCAAACCAGGCCATCATCCCACGGGCGAAGGGCGGCGATATGATCAGCATACGGAGGGGATTCACTGCCAATGATCACTCGGGGGGGTTGTGTGCAGGCTGAAGATTGCAAGATCAACATGATGGCGCAAATTTCGGGCGCAGTTTCTCCACGCTTCCTCCACGTTTTTTTGTCATGCCATCTCTCCCAAACTTTTCATGTGACATTTAAATTTGGGCCCCAAGGGTCACTTGCCCATTTTGGCCAAATTTTGTCCACCTCTTCAAATCTTGACCGGTTTGTTGGCCATTTCCCCGTCCGGACTCCGAATTGAGCTCTGAAAAATCCTGGGCGTCCCACTTAGCATCCCGCATTGGCCAATAGCTTGTGTCAACCCGCACGACTGTCTGAAAAATTATGAAAAATCAACAAGTGTCGCTCGGGCGCCTTTAAAGCACTTTGGCGCTTAAAATCGTCCTAGATCGAGCCGCCGCCTTTGACGGTGAATATTTTTCCCTTGATCTTCATAATTTTTAGCTATTTTTAAGCACTTCCCGTCTCCTAAATTCCGCTCTCATTGGCGACCACGGGATAGGGCGACTCAGCCCGTCGAATCCACGAACATATCTGCACATAAACAACGAAAGAAGCATCAAACTGATACAAAACAATTATCATCATAAAACTCAGCACAATGCTTCCCCTGCCCCTAGACAGAACCAAGGCATGACATCCACAAGGAGTAGGCCTAGCATCATCTAATAGATGATCCGAAGTGAGTCACTAACCAACTGCTCCAACACAGCCAAACTAAAAAGAACTGCCAAAGAGGTTGCCCTAAGTGGTAGTCTGAACTACTGACCAACTAAAGACAACACAACTAGGAGCTCCTACAAGGCGAGGACTCCTATAGCCTGAGTAAAGGATAATTTCTTTCAGTACATGTCTTCTTTTAGGATTTTGATTGGATGAACATACTTGGCATGTAAAAAGGAGGGAGCTGAGCGTAGTGACCCAAGGAGAACAGGGCATCGGTCTCAGGACCTGTCTCGGCACCCAAGAACCTACCAAGCCCTCGCAAGGCAACACTGAATCCTTTTCTAACGCTCACTTTTATTTTCGCTCCAACCTTCCTGGTTTTGATATTATTTTTTCCAGCAAGAAGCCACCCCTAGGAAGACAAGGTATCGGCCCCGGGTCTGACTCGTCCCCAGGAACCTACCAGGCCTTCGCAAGGCAATGATCAACTGCTTATATCTTTTCATTTCTTTTCTTTTCATTGATAGGGGTTAGAACCCCTTTTTACACACCTTCGTATTTATATTCATCTTTTAGGATATTCAGGATTTCTTGGCATCATTATTATTATCTTCTAGCAGGCTTCTCTAACTGCCTCACTACTAACAAGAACTCCTAGAACGGCTGCCTAGCAGGTTAGCAGAACAGAGCCACTAGGACTTCCTTCTAAAACAGATCTTTCAATGTCTAACAATGTCTTTACAGGAGGCAATGACTACTCGACCTCCCTCAAACATACGTAGCCTAAACCTGGGACTTCATGCCTTGGTCGCCGGTCCCCAACAAAAAGTATCCCCTCAACAAGTACAAATACACATATAACAGGAAAGAAAGGTACTCGTAAAGGAGAAATATCACCTGGATTGGCCCAAAAAGAAGCTTCCATCGCAGCAAAGGCTCCTCCAGGCTCCACAAAATTCCACAACCCGCAAAACCTGTCCAGCACAACACTAAACAAAAACCCAATTAAACGCACCCGCACTAGACAGGGAAATGGCCCTCTTGGCCTAATGAAATCAGACATGACTTTGCCACAAAACTGAATCGGCCCTCTTGGCCTAATGAAATCAAACAATACTATGCAGAACATCCACCTGGAAACAACCATGATAGACATCAAAGCATACTATTCCCAGGGGAACAGAGGCTCGTAGCCCTAAACTAGGTGCATTAAATTATGACCTATCCCTCCTGCGTACATTGCAAGAGGTGTGCGCATCACATGTCGTCGAATCAGTCTGTGGGTCTGAGATAATAAAGGTAGATGAGTCTCGCTTACCCTCTGCATCACCCAAATCAACCATCGTCTGCCAAAGAGGGCATGTTCAGAAAGCATACCCCACAAACGACCAGGTCCTGTCTCACCATCAATAGATATATCGGGACAAGGGCCACAATTAAAGAAGAGGTCCTCTTCATACGCAAGATTAGCCAATGAATCGACAAACTGATTCCAATTCCGTGGAATCAGCTGAAAAGACACTCTATCGAATTCGTCTAGCAGGGCTATGGCAGTATGATGGTACATACAAAGGATCGGGTTCCTCACCATGTACGTCCCATTGAGTTGATTTAAAACCAACTGAGAGTCCCCTTTCACCAACAACTGGCAGATACCACCCTTCTTTGCAATATTCAAACCCATAATCAGGGCTTTGTATTCTGCCATATTATTGGTAAAATTCACCCCAAGATAAGCAGCTAACTTCATGACAATGCGTCGTCGGGGGTCTCGGATGACAACTCCTACACTTCCTTTTTTGCATGCACCCCTGGACGCCCCATCAAAGTACAAGGTGTACGTCCATAAAGGGTTTACATATTCTACCATCCTGAACTCTACTCGTAATTATGGTAATCGAAATTCAGCATATTCAACGGGTGGACTATAGGCTCCATCCCTCCATCATCATTGAATGCAACAGGGATGCTCGTCAAAATTTGTAGGCAGTGATGGCAGAAGACCTTGATTTTCCAAATAAATGTCCCGCCTTCTTGCTCAATCACCTTGTATCCTTTGCTCCACCAAATGAGCTTCCCCTGATGATACCTCTGTTCTAAATATGGGTGTTCTAAATAAGGGATCAGACGACCCATCAACCTCTATCACGATTTCCTTGCAGATGTTTGATCAATCTTGCCTAGACCTGCAAGGCAGTCATAGCATTAGTACAATCAAAAGTAATAAGGTTTAATCTTATTAAGATTAACCTTATTTTTAAATTCTATCCCCTCAAGGTCAGCTAACAACACTGTAGATTTATTCTTGCCTATCCTAACGATCTTATAGGGTCCATCCCATTTGGGTTCTAGCTTGCCTGGGAATAATTCACGTCGTGCGTCATAATACAGAACAAGCTGTCCTTTCTTGAAGGTGTACTTCTTGGCTTTAAGGTCATGTAGCTTCTTCATTCGGCGCTTCGCCACTTCTTGGTGCAATAAGCTCTGCAACTTAAGCTCATCTAAATGTGCCAGTGTCGTCAAGCGCTCAAAAAGAGCGTCTTCATCGCTCAAAGAATGATTGATGGCAAACCGAATAGTCGGCAGCTCAATTTCTAAAGGCAAGACACACTCCTCCCCATATACTAACTTGAACGGGGTATGGCCAGTGGCTCGTTTGAAGGTCGTATTATAGGCCCACACTGCCACGTATAACTTTTTATCCCAATCCCGTTTCTTTTCCGACACAATTTTGGACAGGATGCCTACAAGCTGCTTGTTGGTGCTTTCGACTTGACCATTGGCTTGCGGATTATATGGGGTTGTCTTGTTATGCTTGATGTTCCACAACTCTGTCAAACCTTTGATCACCTTATTCAGGAAATGAGTTCCGCGGTCCGACACTAATTCTTTCGGTGGACCAAACCGGCATATTATCTGCTCTAAAAGGAAACTAGCAGTTTCTTTAGCATCATCTTTCCTTGTTGCACGTGCTTCGGACCACTTTGTGAAGTAGTCAGTTGCTACAATGATGTACCTCTTTTGCGTAGTCGATGACGGAGTAATAGGACCCACAAAGTCTATTCCCCACTTCTCAAATGGAAGTATCGCCATAATAGGGGTGAGTGGTCGTTTCCTATTCTCTCGACTATCATGTCGTTGGCAAATATCGCATCGCTTAACATACGCAAACGCATCCTGGAAGATGGCAGGCCACCAATAACCTGCTCTTAAAGCCTTTTGTGCTGTAAGCCGTCCAGCAAAATGGCCACCGCAAGCAGAATCATGGCACTCTTCCAAAATGAATGGCACCTCGTCAGGCATCACACATCGGCGATAGATGTCATCAACCCCTTGCCGATATAATGTACCTGCGATCAAGGCAAACTTTAGCGCTTGCTGCTTAATTTTCCTTTTCTCAGCCTTAGATAGTTCTGATCCCACCTCTCCCGTTGATAAATAATGCGTTATTGCAGCATACCAGGAGGGAATAGATGCCGTATCTATTTTAAATATCATCTCTATGTCACTACCTTCAGCCACAGATTCTTTCGGCTCCCCAAAGTCCACTAGACATTCCACGATGCCTTGCAACCTTGGTGGCTTACTCTTGATTTCATAATCAAATTCCTGCAAAGTGATCAACCACTTCGCCAGACGATCAGGCGGCTGTAGCTTATTCAGCAACAATCGAAGTCCCTCCGCCTTCGTATAAAGCACGACTTTCTCATAGAGAATATAATGCCTGAATTTCTTGGTCCCAAAGACCATCGCTAGACACAGCTTCTCCATGTAGGTGTAATTGATTTCGGATACCCCCAGCTTCCGACTAGCAAAAGCAATCGGGTGGTACCACTTCTCTTCCCAAATTTGGGCTAAACAGCAGCTGATACTATACATGGTGGCTGCTGAAAATATATAGAACACCTCACCTCTTTTAGGTGCTTTTAAAACGGGCGCTCTTGCTAGCTCTTGTTTCACATCCTCGAATGCTACCTTACAAGGGTCACCCCATACAAACGAACAGCTAAAGGACAATAAATTTGTAAGTGGCAACGTTCTTTCTGCTAAGGCGTTAATGAATCTACGGTAGTAACCAACCGAAGACAGAAAGCTATGAACTTCTTTCGGAGTGCGTGGTGGACCCATGGCAACTATAACTTTGACCTTCTCGGGGTCTGTCGCAATTCCTACCGAACTGACCACATGACCCAGCAATAGCCCATAAGGTACTCCAAAAGCACACTTCCGTGGGTTTAGGGCGATGCAAAATTGTCTACAGCGCTCAAAGCATTTTCTCAAAATGATCAACTGCCTTTCTCTCACGGTGGCAGCCCCTAAGTCATCAATAAACACCCTCAACTCTTCAGGGGATATGTCATCGAATGTCTTATCAGCTGTTCGTTGCCACGAACCAGGCGCATTGCATAAACCAAAAGCCATCACGTGGTAAGCAAAAGTGCCAAATACAGTGATAAAAGTTGTTTTCAACTTGTCCTCTTCTGCAATTGCCATTTGGTTGTATCCTGCAAAGCAATCCATAAACGAATATATCTCCCTACCCGCTAATTGATCCAAAATCTGGTCAATAAATGGCAACGGGTAGTAGTCCTTAACTGTCTGCTTATTCAGCTCCCTAAAATCTACACATAAACGGATCTGATTATTCTTCTTCTTTCTAATCACAACTGGCGAACACCATTCCGTGTGTTGCACAGGAAAAATCAAACCCGCTTTTCGAAGCTTCTCTAACTCCTCAAACAGCCCGTCCCTCAATTCGAAAGGCATACGCCTTACTTTCTGCCGTACAGGACGACTGCCCTCTTTTAACGGAATTGTATGAACAGCAAGACTGGGAGGAATGCCTCTCAACTCATCATAACTCCAGGCAAAGATATCACGGAATTCCTGGATCAAGGCCACATAGTCCTCCCTTTCTGCTGTGCTGAGCATAGAGCCTAATTTGATTGGCCGCGAATCATCAGGCGTACCAAGGTCTAGCTCGATAACATCTGCATCTCTTATACGATCTTGGGCCTCTATCGGCTCGTTCAAAGTGATCTGATAGATGTCCTCTGTGGTGGATCCCTCTTTGGACTCATCACTCGATGATGTCTCACTAGCAGATAAATCTTCTAATGTCTCCAATTCTGTAGAAGATAGAGGAGCTCTCTCACTCTGCGGGGACTCAGGATAAGCATCAACCACCACACACTGGGCACCTCTGCCAAATATTAATCGACCGGCGGGTATATCCACTTGGCAATCCGCTTGCAAGATCCAAGGTCGTCCAAGTAATACTTGGTAACTTGGCCGCCCTGCAAAACGAATCACCCTAAAGTCCAACAGGCATTCTACATTTGCAACAGTGACATGGACCTTAGTAATGCAGCCTTCCGGCTGTCTCAAACTGTCATCTGCCATTCTGAGAATTGTGGAGGTATCTTTTTGGATCGCAAGGCCCAACCTTTCCATCAGTTCAGAACTCATAATGTTAACAGATGATCCTGTGTCGACAATGGCATAATCTACTAATATCCCATCGACATAGGCTGCAACCCTTGGGCAATGCTTCTCGGCATGCTCGAACCAGTCATCACCAACTCGCGCAATACCCAAAGGTTCTACAATATACCCGGTACGTAGGATCTTTCTAAATTCCTTACGTACTCCTAGGGAAAGCTTAATAAGCTGCAAAAGGTTCACATCCGGCTTGACTTCGCAAAGAGAGCCCGCCAAATCGAATTCATGATAGTTCGAAAGAGCTCGCTTTTCACGCCAAATCATCCGCTCTTTAGGTCGCTGAGCTGGCTTTATTGCCTCTTTCTTAACTTTCACCTTCTTCTTTGGTGCTTCCTTATCGGCTTTACTCTCTACGGGCTTCAAAGGTCCCCCTTCTAGGGCAGGATCCAAAACTTGCGTTCCTTTGTCGCCTTGTTTAGGGTTTCCGTCGACAGGCTTATCCATGTCGGCTTCTCTACCCTTTTTACCTCTTGTAAGGACAGCTCGTAGATTAGAGGTTTCAGCATCATTAACGCGTACAGCCTCAATCAAACTAACCCCACTACCACTTGGTAGCTCCTCCACTGTAGTCTTTGATCGTTGAAGTATTTGTTTAGGCCCATCCTCTCGCTGGGAATCATTTCCTTGAGCACGATGATTGACAGGCCCTGGTTGCCGACTTCCTCGCTGGAGGGAACTGATCTTACTCCAGCAAGTAGCTGCTAAATGCCCAGATTTTCCGCAAATGTCGCACTTAACATTTGGGCAATTTCTTGGATAGTGCTGCCCGCCACACCATTTGCAACTAAACCTCGACGGTGCACCCTCCTCTGGGTATCTACTTCCTATTAAATTTTGTTGTTTTTTAAGGAAGTTGACATCAACAGCTATTTGTCGATACTGCTCCGTAATCATGTCGGTATAATGCTTCATCATGTCCTTAACCTCGCCAAGAACATTGGAAGAACTCGACTCATAGCCTTGGTCATTACCATGTCGCTCCATCGGCCTAACAATCCGATTAGGCACAGGTTGTTGAGCCACAGGCATGGTATTAGAATTGACCGCCTGGCCTCCACCATTTGGAGCCATTTGACTGCCCGTAGGCATCGACATGCTAGGGGGAGCTGGTAATAAAGGCACATTCTGCATCATGTTCCCTCTCCCATTAGGGTTAGCCATCGCTATCCCTTGGCCACTACTGCCATTGGCTATTGCCATATTGTTGCCCAAGACTAGACCCATGTTCGAATTGCCTCTAGAAGCATAGGCTGCTTGTAGTCGGGATTCCACCTCTTGTGCTCGTGTAATGGCAGTATCTATATCCCCCAAGGGGACACTACTCAACTGCAATTGGATATTAAAGTCCAACCCATGTAGGAAATATTGCAATTGGGCAGCTGCGGGGATAGGAATAGAGGTATCCAACTTACGGAAAACTTCTTTTATCTTCTTCGCATAAGCACGAATATCCTCGTGTGGATCTTGGCGGGTCACGTTGAGTACACGCAACCAATATTGCCCACCCCTTTCAGGGGCAAACTCCCTTCGAAAAGCTCCATAAAATGCATCAATGTTCAATATGGTTCCGGCTTCTAAACCATGATACCATATAGCGGCTCTTCCTTTGAGAGTCATGTTGAAGAACATCATTAAATGTCCTTCTTCTTGAATGCGACAGTTAAACATCAACTTTTGAAACTCCCTAATGTGGAGTTCCGCATCTTCCTCAACTAGCCCATTAAAAATGGGTAGCGGGTAACCTAGAGCCGGCAAATCCGTCGTTCCTGCTGGAATTGCAATAGGCTGCGCCATGACGTGGATTGGATTTGCACTAGGAATAGAGAACGGTGGGGTTACACCTCCCGCAATTGACGTGGATTGGCTTATGGCAGGAAGGGGAGCACTAGAGCTTCCACCTTCTCCTAACTTACTGCTTGTGGTCCTAAGACCACTAGATCCACTCCCTCGTAAGGGTTCAGCACCGCTACGCTTAGGGGAATATCTCCTAAAAATTTCAGCACGTCGCCTAGCTCTTTCGTCTCTTTCTTGCTTTTGGATTTCTGCTAGACGATGCTTATCAATAAATAACGGGTCAAGCTCAGTATCCTCTGGCATAAACTGCTAGTTGGTCCTTAAACAACCAGGATTCGAGAACCGCCACTTTTAAGCAGCTCCCGGCAGACGCACCACTGATGGACCTAAAAACGGGCCGGCACTGGCTCATGCACTAGCCGGACCTCGTCACTACGCACAAGACAACCCCTCGGCCTCGCGGCCAGGAGCGTCTATGAAAATCTCTGCCTTCCTAAGCATTGCGTTTGTAATACGTTGTAGTCCAACTGATCCTAACCCAATATTACTCCTCAGAGGGAGTCCCTTTCACATAGCCAAAAGGCTCGAATCACATACACATGGGGTTCCTCCTACGGCTGAATGCCGTCAACCCTCTTGCGACTCTCCTACACCTTGGGGATTGGCCCCTCGATGCGCCGCTCAACATTTAGACATTTCGCACAAACGTCGCTCAAGGTACCAAATAAACGTATCCAGGAATGTACCATTGTCCTTACTTAATTTCCCCTTTAGGATCCCACGACTAGCCTACAGCATAGGAACCTCACGCTCTCAACGGTGGGTCACAGGCCTACTGAAAACAATTGCTATGCATATCCAGGAGCTAACTCTGATACTTTTAATTTCCTCTAAATGATCATGCAAAGAGGTGGATGCCTAGTGCTCAAACATTTTAAAAACCACCAGCGTGCAAGTGCAAAACATCTCTTTCATGCTTTTCTTTCTAACCGCTTTGTGCTTCGTTGCAACACCTAGCACCGAAGTGATCTTCGTGCTACTAGGTTTTAATTTTTATCATTATTATTCCGTCCTAGTTGCAATGCATATAAAATCAGCAAATTATTCCTCATGCTCAGCGGCATTTAACCATTTTTTCCACAACTCTACCCTTCCCCGTTGATAGGGCATCATTGCATTCATTTCTTTTAGGGTTTCCTTGTCATTTTATGTGGAGAAAGGAAGGAAACACACACTACAACATATAAACAAGGCTGAACTGAAGCATAACTTCATGCCCCAGCCTTGCTATACATCAACAAACATAAATCCTATTTTTCTATATTTTTCGTAGCCCCAAATGTATTTTTCCCCTATTTTCCATGGTGTTTTTATCATTTTCCCGCCATTTTTCCATTTTCTTGTATTTTTTTAAATTGCTGAAAATGAAAACCAGTTTATGGGCTGTGGCCCTTAGTTCATTTGCAACAAAATTGAAAGATTAGTTGATGTGTATCGACGGTTTTCCCTATTTATACGCCCAAAACCCTTGTTTTTCCCCATTTTTCATGGTTTTCGGGTTTCTTAACATTATTTCAAGCCATGAAATGCATGTTTTTCATAATTTCTGGTTATAAACAGTAAGAACTCAGAAGAATCAGCAACATAATCAAATCTTAGTCCATATGAACGGCATTCCATCAATCAAAAGCATAAAACACTAAATTTCCTTTGTAATTTTTTAGTTTACCGCTTAAACGCGTGTTTCGGGTTTTGTGTCCATGGCTGTAGATTTGGAAAACAGCAACCCTTCATGTCCAGCAACATCACAAATCACCATTCTCAGCCCGTGTAGCAATCCGGTCCATGCCGGACAAGCCTCCATCATTCTTTCTTCATTGCTCCTTCTTCCCACATGATCTTCCTCTTAGAAGAGAGAGAGGGAGGAGAGAGAAAGACTAGAATCAGAAATTTCAAACCAGGCCATCATCCCACGGGCGAAGGGCGGCGATATGATCAGCATACGGAGGGGATTCACTGCCAATGATCACTCGGGGGGGTTGTGTGCAGGCTGAAGATTGCAAGATCAACATGATGGCGCAAATTTCGGGCGCAGTTTCTCCACGCTTCCTCCACGTTTTTTTGTCATGCCATCTCTCCCAAACTTTTCATGTGACATTTAAATTTGGGCCCCAAGGGTCACTTGCCCATTTTGGCCAAATTTTGTCCACCTCTTCAAATCTTGACCGGTTTGTTGGCCATTTCCCCGTCCGGACTCCGAATTGAGCTCTGAAAAATCCTGGGCGTCCCACTTAGCATCCCGCATTGGCCAATAGCTTGTGTCAACCCGCACGACTGTCTGAAAAATTATGAAAAATCAACAAGTGTCGCTCGGGCGCCTTTAAAGCACTTTGGCGCTTAAAATCGTCCTAGATCGAGCCGCCGCCTTTGACGGTGAATATTTTTCCCTTGATCTTCATAATTTTTAGCTATTTTTAAGCACTTCCCGTCTCCTAAATTCCGCTCTCATGTCGGGTGATGCCTAGATGTTATGGGATGCTATGTCTATGATTTGGGGCTGATTTGGAGCAGATTTGGGCACCGTTTGACATTCATTTAATAGTAAATATGCTACTATAATACAGTGGTCTGAAGCTCATTTACTTAGTGTATGCATTGGTTCTTGGATACGGGGTGCTTACTGGAGGTTTGGATGATCATATAGATGTATTTGGAGACTGTCAGATGCTTCTTTTTAGTTTTGGAATGCTTCCGAGCTTGGAATAGGCTCCACCTTGGTCGTCATTCATTGGCATTTGGCTTCAATTTTGGCATGCTTTGGACCAATTTATGCCTATTGTCACTACTTGACATTTAGGCTTCTTGGATTTATGCTTTGGTCAGATATGGATGCCACTTGGTTTGCCCATGCTTGATAGTTACTTGGAGCTTCGTCTTCACATGTATTTGAGCATTTTGGATCTATTAGGCATTACATTTGGTTGTCAATTACATGCTCTTTGAATGCTTTTAGGCTTATACTTTACAGGTCTGAGATAGTTTGGAATTTATGCTCCGAATGTACCCTACTAGGATTTGGCATATCTGATGCTATGTATTCGATGTATTAGAGCGTTGCTTGCTCTCTTTGCATCTAACTTCACTTCCAGTGGGAGCCTCTTGGTATATTCGAATGTACACAAAGTCTTATTTACACTTGAGCTTGAGCTTGTGGGACAGTTACATGTATTTGCTCTCTTGAGAGCTTTATGTCTGCAGTTAGTCTGTAGTGGGCTGATTTGATACGCCTATTGGGGCAGGCACCTATCTCTGTCATCACAAGTTTGTCAGTTTTGTATGCATCTTGGATGGTTTTGTATTGAGCTTCTTGCTCTATCAGTTGTACTTATGCTTGGTCTCTTCTCTTATCCCGAGACCCATTACATACATGACTTCTAGACCTATGAGATGTCTCTTGCCTGACAGGTTATTGGTTTGACAGTTCTTTGTACCTTCTTGCCTCTTGACACTCACTGTTGGATGTATCTTGCTACCTGGCAATTGCAGTGACATATGTATCAGTGATTGCGTCATTTTGGGACAGTTTTACATACTGCTGTCATTTATTACAGCAAGCTAAAATTTGCAGATTTTGAGCACTTTTATGGGGGTAATGCTTACTATTTGATGTTATCTTAGTCATATTTGGTGGACAGGTGCTTCTCTTGGTGATATCCACTCTTTCAACCAGTTTTAGCAATGGTTTTAGTGTATTTTCTGCTAATTATAGCAACATGAAATTTTACCTTTTTACTTTGATTTGGGACAGTATGGCTGGTCATCTGAAAGACACAGCTCTCTTTAACATTACCAAGTTGGATGGTACCAACTATGGGTATTGGAAGTCCCAGATATGGCAGGTTTTGGTGAAAAATTTGCAGATTAAACCCTTGCATTTCAAGGGTGTTAAACCCAAGGATATGGATGATGATGTTTGGATGGAAGTTGATGAGCTATGCAAGTCTACCATTATCTTGTCACTCTCAAAAGAGGTCCATCATAATGTTGTTGAAGATGAAAATCAGAGTGCATGGGATTTATGGGAGAAGATTCAGGAGTTTTATGTGCAGTAGAGTCTTGTGTCACAGATGTATTGGTTGAAGCAGTTAATGGACCTTTGCATGAAAGAGGGGACCTCCGTTTCATCTCATTTCAGTCAGTTTCATGCTATCATGAAGAGTCTGTTGTCATAGGGTATTGAGTTCAAAGACAAATTGCACCTGTTGTTTCTTCTTGACACCTTGCCTAAATCATGGGATGTCTTTCGTACTGCCATATGCATGAACAAGATAAATGGGCTGAAAATCAAAGATGTTGAGAGTGCTTTATTGATTCAGGAAATCAACAGGAGAAACAATGATGCTTCCCACTCTTCACATGCATTGACCGTTAGAGGTGGTAGATATGGCAAGCATGATAATGATCATAAAAGCAGGGACTCTCAGAAGTCCAGGTCCAAGTCATGTGGTCACAGTAAGTCCCGTGGACAAAAGTCTGATCTTACATGTCATTATTGTGGAAAGCAGGACATATTAGGCCGCATTTCCGTAATATGCACGATGATAAGCGCAAAGAAAAGGGAAAAGAGAAAGTGCAGGAAAAGTCTTATGAGCGCAGTATTGTACTTGCAAAGTCCAATGTGAAGATAGAAGAGGTTAATGTCATGTAGGCCACTGATTCAGATGATGATTACATACTTGCAGCTTCTTCATGTGATGCCTTATAGGCTTCTGAGATACATTCTATGTATGCGCAATGCTGGCTCTTGGATTCGGGTGCGTCATTTCATGTGACACCCGGTAGAGTTTGGTTTCATACCTATCGTACCATGTCTAGTTCTGTGCGTCTCGGTGATGACAAGTCTCTTGACATTGTGGGCATTTGAGATGTTAGGTTGCAGTTTCCTTATGGCAATTCTTTTGTTTTGCATGATGTATGCCATGTACCTATGTTGAGTTGCAGCCTTATGTCAGCTAGATAGCTTGATGATGCAGGGGTCCACGAGCTCTCCGATAGCTCCACAATCTAAGAAGCAAGATCAAGCAAGCTTGAACCTCAAGCTCCAAGATCCAAGCTCCATTGCCATGCATGAGACAAGAGAAGAGAAGAGAAGAGAAGAAGAAGATAGGAGAAGATGGAGAGCTTCTCCACCATAGTCCTTCACCCTCACACACTCACTCCCTCACACTCCCCCACTCAAGTACAAGCACAAGCAAGAACAAGAAGGAGAAGAAGAAGAAGAGAGCTAGTTTTGGCCACACACAAGAATGAGCTTCTCTATTCACTTTTTGCCTTTTATACATATCCTACCTCCTTCTTGGGAACCCATCCTTTTTTTACATGACTGACCATTTTAGCCTAGGTCCTCTTTCCCTATTCCCTTCCTATTTACATTGTTCCTTCACCCATGCCTATTTACATTTATAAATTGCATGGGAGGGATCTTGGCGCTCTTTTACAAGGATTTAGGGTGCACTTTTATATTTAAGATGCACCTTTCCCCTTTTGCACTGGCCCTGGACTTTTAAATTTGCTCATTGTGCTTTTGGCCCTTTTTCTCCTATTTTTTCCATTGTGCCACCCTTTTTTGCTTTGTTCTACATCTTTTTATTTTCTTTCACTTTCTTTTTCACTTTCTTTGCACCGAGGTTAACATTACTCCCCTCCTAGCCAAGTGCCATTCCCATGGCACTTATTGGTGAGGACTCCGGTAGTTGAAGGTTTGCCATGTAGGTCAATGATGGGGCTTTAAGGAGATTGGCTGTGGAGAAGCATAACAAAATGGATGAGAAGTTGCACAGGTGAAGGATAGATTACATGGGTAATGGGGGCCTCCAAGGTCGGTGGTTGATTGTGGGTTGTCAAATGTACTTGAAAAGAAAAAGGAAGTGTACTACTTAGGGGTGTTTCTACCTCACCATATAGTGCATGTTGTCCATGCTTGCCAGTGGAACTGGGAGTTGGGTCGAACCTCAGGAAAAAGCCCATTGTGTTGTCCCACCCTTGAGGAACTAGTTTGTGTGCAAGGGGAGGTGTTGTGGGTGTGAAGTGAGGGAAGATGCTAGGGATATAATTGTCCCTAGGTGTAGTCTCTATGGAACTCTGATGGTATATGATAATTCCATTTTGTTCTTTTCTTGTGCTTCATCTTTTTCCTTTCTTTGCCTTCTTTCTTTCTTTTTCTCTTCTCTTTTTTTTTTGTTTGTTTTTTTATTTATCTTTTTTATATTTAATACATTAGGAGCGAGCGTGCTAGACATCATCCCCATTCTCTTCCAGGGTACATTACTAGGGGGGCTAAGAGACTTGGTAAGGAATGGTTTGCTCTTCTACAAGTAGCCCTTTATGTTAGTGCATACATTTAGGGGTGTCATTGATAAGAAGGGGTGGTTGCATTTGGTGGAGTGGTTATTGTTCATATATTCAAGGACGTCCATACAAAAGGAAGGGAGGAGCATGGCCCTCATCATAATATAGGCCATTGTGCAGCTATCAATTCCTGCATTTAGATTTTTAAAAAAAGAGTGGTAGTAGTCAGACCTCTTTCGCTCTAGGATTTTTCTTGAGCAAAATCCTAAGTACCCTAAGATAATTACATGTAGTAATAAAGGTGGGGCTAGGGCAGGATGAAAACTCATTGAGGAAGTGCATGATGGAGGGGTGGATGTTCTACTCACTGAAGATTAGACACTCCTCTAGGCTCTTTGCATTCACGTTGTGTAGATCCTTTGGAAATCATACCTACCATGCACATCCGGGTTATAATCTACCCCTATTCTCTGTAGATATGGCATATAGGTGGGATCATTGTGTGTCTCTGGTATGGTGCTATAGAAGGCCATCCAAACATCAAGATTGGAGTCCCAGACACGTTGCTGCCATTTCAGTTGGTCTTCATATTTTCTAATGGTCTTTGGGATCTCCCAAACCTTGTCTTGCCAATAGCCTGCAAGCTCCCTTTGCCACTTTGTAGGGTATCTTGCTCTTTCCTCTATCCATCTATTCCCTAGTCATTGGGCAAGCCTAATCATCTACTCCACCACTCTTGGAGACAAGACCTTATCTAAGGAGCAAGGGTAATGGAAGGATAATTCGAAAGGTTGGCGTTTGTTCTCCCACTACTCTCAAATAGCTATTTCCTAGCCCCAGTTTACCAGATAGCATTCTTCTCTTTGCAGGATCTGGACCTCAGGAACTTGCTGTGGCTTTGGTTGGAGTCTCCTTCGTGCTAGCTCCACCTGCTCTCTCTACTTGCACTTCCTTTCCACAACTCTCTCAGGGGTGGCTTCCTCACCCTACTCTTCTATTTGTGCTTACATCTGTTGTGGTGGGCTCGACTCATGTGGCTACTCTTCTTCGTATTGGCTTTTCTCAAAAGTCTGGCCCTTTCAACACCCCTCCAAAGCCTATCATCATGATTGATGATTCAATTGTTTTATAGACATAGGCATTCAAATTCACTTCATCTAGGGCTCCTGTTGTGTTGCTTTCAAGCATCCGTACTTATATTTGGGTCATGAGTGTGTTGTACCAGTGCACCTTCTTTGCCTGTAACTAGACGATGGGGTCATCGATGTCTGCTAAACTAATCCCATCATTGGTGTGCACCTTTTTCTTTGACATCTTCAGCATGCCATATACATCCCTCTTCAATCTCTTTCACTATGTGATTGCCAAATCTAATACCTTCTCCACTATTTCAGGGCTAAGTACAACTTCTATCCTTTTGGCTAGGTGAGGCTCCTTGTTGCTTTATGGTTATTGCACCACTATTCTTTCTTGCATTGAAAGATCTTAAGAACTCAGTGTATTTATTGTGGTCAATTTTTTGGCCAACCTTCTCTATGTATTTGTGGAGATTGCATTGATCAACTACTTGCTTCACCACATCTTCCTTGGTCACTAGCTCTTCCAAATTGCTGATGCTACAATACTTTAGGTTGTTTTAGACTTGTGTCTCAGTGGCCAATCGGTACCTATTGTGATCTTCCTCCAAGAATGAAAGTTTTCCTATCATCTCGAGTTCCTGTTATGGCACAACAGCTTACAATTAGCTCATTTGAGAGTACTTTTTTAATAAAGAGAAAAAGGTTACGAGCAAACACTATGGAATGGTACAATGTTCCGATATGGAATGTAAATTTTTTATACTTCAATCAATCCACACATTCCAACCACGAATTCCATTAAAATTTTCCTCAACCAGAAGTTCACTCTTTTTTGCTTTTGAAATTTGATTTGAAGTTTTGAAGTTCAAGTCATGTTTTCTTTTCCACCTTACCCCTTCTCCCCCCCCCCCCAAGAATGATGAAGATCCTTCCTAGAATTGGAGGATGGAAGGGTTAAGGGCATTAAGTGCCTACTTGTTGTGCTTTATTTCTTCATGAGCTAATCATAGAATTGTGGGTTACACTCTAAGTGGGCATGATGGTCCATGTTTTGATGCCTAATACATATGGTAGGTTAGGACATCGGTTAGAAGTCATCAGTGTTCATCCTACTAGCAATGTGCACTTCTTTCTCAATCAAGAGTCAATCCAAATAGGGATGGGCCATAACATGCTCTTCTAAAGGTCAATTGTGCGTGATGGCCAATACTCTCACTGAAGTAGAAGTCACATAGGTTGGATCATACTCAAACATTTTGATTGCATGTCTCTACTTGGCATTGTTCATAATTAGGCAACCCTCTTATTCCCATTGGATATGGAGAACATATCATTTTCGCAAAAAGGAAGAGTCAAAGTCAGCTAATTGTTTCAACTCTTCTCATTCCTGGGTTGTTGTAGAGACTTTCCTCTTGCTATAGGAGATGAGCAATCACTGTTTCAAATCTTGCTCTCAAGAAATCTCATTGGCAATCAAGTCCTTGGCCACCTCGTGAATCATGATGAATATGAATTCATATTCCTCCTAAGTGCATGACAAGGAGCATACATCCATTGCTAATGGCTTGTCGAGGAGACCTAAATCCAACCTTTGTAGCTTTTAACAAACATGGTGAAGGTGGCATCCAAGCATCTAATGCACGTGACTAGGTCATCTCCCATATTTGTGGCTATGTCTGAGGCCAAAGTAAGGATAGATCTATGCTTATAGGAGGGTCTTAAGCTTGAGGGAGGTTGGGGTTTGGTTGCACTGGATTGTCAAGATTGTGGGAGAGAAGGAAGGAGTCTCACTTGTAGCTTTCTTGCTTGCACAATGGGGGAATACACACAAAGATGGAGGCTGAAAACAGTTTTCCTCTTCTTAGTTGTGTAAGCCAAAAGAACTCTAGTACATAGAAATAGAAGAACCCTATATATGGGTCTCAAACCAAACTCAACTACCTAAGGTGGCATACTAACTGAGCCACGAACTAGAGTAGATAAGGATAGCTATCATCTAGCTATTATTCATGGGCGGTGTACCAACCGCATCTACAACTGACAAGTCGGTGACATAAATGCACAACGGTCACCCTGGCATATCACGAGTGGAGCTCGATATCTCAACACTCCCCCTCAAGCTCAATCCCAATTCCTGCACACCAAGCAGGTCTCTGAACTTGTGTAGCTTCTCTGTGCCCAATGCCTTCGTGAACATGTCAGCTACCTGATCCTCTGTACTGACATAAACTAGATCAATAAGACCTAGTAAAACCCTCTCCTGCACATAGTGATAATGCACCTCAATGTGCTTTGTTTTAGCATGATAGACTGGTTTATTTTCCAAGTGTATACTACTCATGTTGTCACAATAAATGACAACTGGCCCATCTGTAGGCTGATGCATATCATAAAGTAGCTTATGCAACCAAGCTACCTCACATACAGCCATTGCTGCACCCCTGTACTCAGCCTCTATGCTCGACAAGGCAACTGTAGGCTGTTTCTTGCTGCTCCAAGTGACTGCAGCACTCCCAAAAGAGAACACATATCCACTGGTAGATCGTCTATCAGAAATACTACCAGCCCAATCAGCATCAGTGTATCCATGCAACTGTATCTGAACCCCAGTCTCATAAAGTAGTCCATACTGCAATGTGGACTTCACATACCTAAGTATGCGTCTAGCCGCATCCAAATGCGGTTTCCTTGGAGCCTGCATAAACTGACTTACCAATCCAACAGCATAGCTTAAATATGGCTTGGTAATAGTCATATAAATCAAACTTCCTACTATGCGTCTATACATAGTAGGGTCTTCCAGAAGCTCACTTGCATCTGCGCTCAGCTTCACATTCTGCTCCAAAGGAACTGAAATAGGCTTACAGCCTGTCATCCCATATTTGGACAGCATGTCCAATCCATACTGCCTCTGCAAGAGCCGTATCCCACTTGGTGATCTAATCACCTCAATGCCCAAGAAATAACGCAGCTCTCCCAAATCCTTCATCTCAAACTTCTGCTTCAATAGCATTTTCACATGAAGGATATCTTCATCGATGTCACCTATCATAATCAAATCATCAACATAAATGACAAGTAGCATAATACCTTTCTCTATTTTTCTCACATAAAGTGAGAAATCTGCCTTGGAAATCTGAAAGCCAATAGTGACAAGATACTATCCTATCTTGTCAGACCATGCTCTAGGTGTTTGCTTCAAGCCATACAAGGCTTTCTTCAACCTGCAAACAAACTCAGGATGAACAGCATGCACATAACCTGGTGGCTGCTCCATATAGACCTCTTCTTGCAAATCACCATGCAAGAAGGCATTCTTTACATCCATCTTATGTAAAGACCATCCCTTTGATGCAGCCATAACAATGACTGCTCTTACGGTTGCCATCCTTGCAACCGGACTGAATGTTTCTTCATAATCAATGCCATATGTTTGTGCATATCCCTTGACTACTAATCTTGCCTTGTATCTATTCATGGAACCATCTGCATTGTGTTTCACCTTATAAACCCACTTACAGCCAATTGCATTCTTACATTTAGGCAATGGTACCAATTCCCATGTAGCATTTATTTCCAAGGCATCCATTTCTTCATCCATGGCTTTCTCCCATTTTTCTTTTCCCATGGCTTGCTCAAAAGAAGTGGGTTCTGGTTCCTGTATCACTTTGACCATATATGCATAGTGAATGGCTATAAATCCATCATATTTCACCCTATCCACAGGATACCTAGCTCTAGTAGACCTGCGCAAAGTAGATTCACTCCCAGGTGCTCTCAAAACATCCCTGGTCTTCCTTACTCTAGGTGTAACAATAGAAGGAATACCCAACTCATCATCAATGCTTTGTTTTAAGCCACTGGATTCACCATCCACATAAGAGTGACCTGCATTCACATCAAACATGGGCTGATCTATCTTCTCTTTTTCTTTTCGTGATACCTGCATACCACTATCTGCATTGCTTTGAGAAGATTCTCCTAATCTCAATCTGCCTGTCCATGGCGAAGAATGTGAACCACTACTAGAGGATGCTCCAGGTCCACTAATATCTTGTGACTGCTATTGTGAATTCTGTGCAGCATTACCGTTTTGTGCATCTACATCATCAATCACATTTACTGGTTTATACCAGCTACTCATCTCATCAAAAACATCTCTGCTCACTGTAAACTTACGAGTAGAAGGGTTATAACATCTATACCCTTTCTGCTTGCAGAGAGTAACCAATAAAGATGCACTTCTCAGCTTTTGGATCCAACTTGGATCTCAACTCATCTGGCACATGAACATAGGCAATGCAACCAAAAATCTTCAAATGAGAAATATCTGGTTTCCTACCAGTATACCTCTTTTCTGGAGTCATTCCATGTATTGCTACAGTGGGAGTCCTGTTCATTATGTAGACTGCTGTAGCAACTGCTTCAGCCCAATAAAAATCTGGCAGGTCTTTTTCATTGAGCATGGCACGAGATACCTCTCCAATATGCCTGTTTTTTCTTTCTGCAATTCCATTTTGCTGTGGGGTATGACTGCATGAATATTGCTGCTTTATGCCATGCTCTTGCAAGAACCTTGCAAACTCATTTGAGAGGTACTCTCCCCCTCCATCTGACCTTAGGCATTTTATTTACAGGCCTGTTTCTTTTTCAACCACTGCTTTAAGAGTTTTGAAATGTCCAAAAACTTCACTTTTCTTTTTCATAAAATACACCCAAACTTTTCTGCTATAGTCATCAATAAAAGTGACAAAATAATGACATCCTCCAAGAGATGTAGCTTTAGTAGTCCACACATCAGAGTGGATTAATTCCAATGGCTTCTTACTCTCTTGAACATGTCTAGGAAATGGTTTCCTTGCTTGTTTTCCAAACTGACAAGCTTCACATATCTTATGCATTTCTGCAACCTTGAATTTTGGCAATCCTGCAACAATATTTTGGGCCTACATTGATTTAAGTCGATGTACATTAACATGACCAATGCGTTTATGCCAGATATCAATATCTGCAACTACACCGGTCCCATGTGCAAACATTGCTGCACTCAATTCAGGCATGTCTGCATCCAATGTAAACATTCTGTCCTTCTTATTTCCTTTTGCTATCAAGCGACCTTTATTTTTCATATCCTCAACAAAGCATCCATGGGAATTAAATCTGACTTGCAAGCCCTGCTCAACCATTTGACCAACAGAAACCAGGTTCTTGGTGATATTCGGAACATGAAATACATCCGACAGGTATTTCTTTTTCCCATCCTGCATAGACAAAGGAATATTTCCAATTTGCACAATAGGATGTACAGTATCATCACCAGTCTCCACAAATCCTAGTTTTTCCATTTTCCTTGCATCCTGCATCCATTCTGCATGACCTGTCATGTGGTTTGATGCACCTGAGTCAACATACCACACATCGTTACTTTCTTCTGCACTTGTCACAGAATTGGTCATGTGCTACACCATAAACAAATGCTCATTTCTGTCATCACCCTGTCTACTAGAAGATGCATAATTTCCTTGTTGCAGTTTTCCATTCATGATGTCATTCTGCTTTTTATAGCAGTCTTTAGCCATATGACCCATTTTACCACAGTAGTAGCATTCAACATTGCTGTTTGCATTTTGCCCTCTTTGCCATCCACCACGACCTCTTTGGCTCCCCCTGCCTCTAGAGTTACCATGTCCTCCTCCATAGGACTGGTTTTCTTGAGTTTGTTGCATATTCTGATTTCTACCACGGTCTCCAGATCAGCCTCTTCTACCTCTGCCTCTACCTCTTCCAGGATTTGAGTAGAAGACAGCTTCTTTTGAAGTTCCTCCTGAAGAAGATGCACCACCATTTCTCTGCTCCTCAGAAATTAGAAGAGCAATCAACTCCTCAAAATCGGGAAATCTTTCACGGACGGAAATGGATGTTCGAAACTGTGCATAATCCTTTCCTAGACCATTCAAGGTCACAGAAACTAAATCATCATCTTCCACTGGCGACCCAATGGAAGCAAGTACATCTGCAATCTTCTTCACCTTCATGTGGTAGTCATTGATTCTCATATTTTCTCTTTGCACATTATGCAACTCTTGCTTGAGCTGCATTTTCCTGGCTTGCGTATTTGTGCTATACATTTTTGACAAAGTATCCCATGCCTCTTTTGGCGTACTTACATCTTGAATATGCACAATTATAGAGTCTGAAATACTGATAGACAGTCAGTACAAAACTTTCCTGGCTCTCTCATACCATGCTTTAAATGCCTGCATTTGCTGTTGATTGGGAACATCAGGAAGAATCGGTTCTTCTTCATTTCCTGCAACAAATTCCCAATATCTTTTTTCCATAAGGAAATTCGTCATTCTAAACTTCCATGCTTGGAAGTTGTTCTTGTCAAGCTTTTCAGTGACAATCTGTGAAAGAGAATCAGACGCCATTACAGAACACTGCAAAAAATTCTGTCACTGCAAAGAACACAACTTCAGCCTCACAAGGGCTAATCTGCAAAACTGACGAAAGTGGTATTTGACCACACAGTCACTTCCTAGTGACGATTTTGCATCAACAAACAACAGGGATGATTCTGTAACTCCCAATGTCTCTGCGCACAGGTATACGATGCAATTTCTATAGTAACTTTTCACCGACCTGTAGAACAGTGGTCGCACAGCATAAAATAGGGCCTTTTCCTGAGTGTGTGCAGAAAACTTCCGCCTCCAAAACAGGCCCCGAAATGGCCTCAAATCAAAAAAATAGGGCCACCCATGGCTAAAGCCCTTGTCCGCAGCATATACTACCCTCTTGCTTCACCGCAAAGGGCGTCTCAACCTGAGACAATGCACTCTTGCAATTTCCAGCTGTGCTACTTGCAAAGATCTGCTCCCAAAACAGAAAATGAAAGCAACACTGCTCCTCTTACCAGAACACTGCGAACTTGGTTTGCTTTCTTGAGCTCCTTACCATGAACAAGGCTCTGATACCATGTCAAGATTGTGGGAGAGAAGGAAGGAGTCTCACTTGTAGCTTTCTTGCTTGCACAATGGGGGAATACACACAAAGGTGGAGGCTGAAAACAGTTTTCCTCTTCTTAGTTGTGTAAGCCAAAAGAACTCTAGTACATAGAAATAGAAGAACCCTATATATGTGTCTCAAACCAAACTCAACTAACTAAGGTAGCATACTAACTGAGCCACGAACTAGAGTAGATAAGGATAGCTGTCATCTAGCTATTATTCATGGGCGGTGTACCAACCGCATCTGCAACTGACAAGTCGGTGACATAAATGCACAATGGTCACCCTGGCATATCACGAGTGGAGCTCGATATCTCAACATGGATAACTTAGCTATTGATGCCTACTACATGGGTTGGTCAGTGGGGTGTCTATCAACCACTTGTGAAATGGTTTGATCTTATGATTCAGTTGATGTGTTGCTTTCTACTTGTAGAGCAGTTGAAACAGTGGAAGTGTCAGGTTAAGTTGGTTCAAATGTAGCGGGCTACAATTTTGGTCGATGGATTTGTTGAGACTCAATGGCTTTGATTCCTTTTGGGTTAATTTTTTTATCATACCTAGCTAGCTTACAATCTCATGGGGATGGGCTAGAAGGCAATGGCTAAGAAACATGCATGCCACTCGTGGACTTGGGTAACCAAATCCAATTGTTGCCTTCGTACTAGCTTTGAGTGTGCAATAGGGCTTTGGACACCCATCGTAGCTGGACTATTTGTTGACTTCTATAGCGCCAGCTTTGTTTCCTAAGCCTAGGGTGTGAGGTTTTGGGGTTATGAGTTCGTGCGGTTTGGCTTCTAGGAAACTGTGATTGTCGTCTGGGTATCCATTTAAGCTATTGTTTAGTGACTTTGGGTGCATTTGCTGGGGGTTGTGACCGGTTTGTTGTGGTGGGTTGGGATAATTCACGACCCCCCTCCTTAGGCTTGGCACTAAGTTTCTCTACCGGTGGTGCTGTGACCTTTGATGGAGTAACATTGCCCTTGCTAAAAGTCGTCACTATTTGAACATTGCCAATAGTAAGGTAAATACACTATGAGTCGTAGTCAACATTGCAGTGTGCATGTTTCTTGAATGCACATCCTAGCAATGATTCCTTACCGGCCTTGGTGTTAGGGAACACATAGAAGATCATTGATAGGATTTCAGTCTCAATAAAGAGTGCTATCTTGCACTTCCCTAGCAGTGAATAAGATTGCCCCCCAAATAGGTCGAGTTTAGCATTAATATGTCCAATGATTGTGTGTAGGGATATTAAAGTCAACTCCCTCATCAATGAGTGCATCAAAGGTATATGCCTTGTGGCCAATGACTAATATGTGTAAGTATGCAAGTGCCATTGCTTCCTCATCCTCGTCCTCTATCTTAGTGATGGTGGCTACTCTTATGTTCACAGGCGGGTCAAGCATTAGAGGCTCATACAATGGGTGCATTAGAGGCTCATACAATGGGTTCCTTCCCCTCCTCCAACGTAAGAAAATTCTGATGAGGAGATGAACCTCCTACTAGGGTGATCCATAGGAAACACTTTGACCTACAAAATTTTTCTTGCTCTATTCATATTCTTGATTCTTCTCCTGTATGGGCTCTTGTGCTTGTTGTTTCTACTAGTTCCCTTCCTACATTCCTTTCTTGTACTAATCTATTTGTAGCGCAAAGGGATGGGAAACTTGATCCTCAAACTCTATCATTTTTTGTAATAGTATTGTCTGAGCCTATGCTTTTACAAATGGTCTCCAATGTCCAAGAAACATTAGAAACAATGATGGCATCTTCTCCCCAAGTTGTGTATATAGAAGTTTATACCTCTTTGCAAGAAAATATGGATTCCTTGACTAGCCAATTGAGTAAATATTTGGAGGATTTAGAATCAGAAAGAGCCACTCTAAGTGATATTCACAAAGAGATGACCAAAGCTATGGGTGTGTTGGGTGGCTAGAAAGCAAACATTGCTTTGATGAGAGATAAGTTAGTTGCTGCTAAATGTGTTCAAGCATGCTTGGTAGAGGAGCATGATTTTTCCCTATTTGAGATGGTGGTTTTAACTTCTAAGTTGGGTACTTGTGAGGGTGCGCTACAACATTCCAAAGAAACTATTGTAGCACAATAGAAGATAATTGAGGAGCTGAAATGGAAAGTAACTCAACTTTCTATTCCTCCCCTTGTTCTTATAGTCTCTTCTATTCAATCTTCCACAAAAGGAGTTGGAAAGCCTGAAGTAACAAGACAAATTAAGTGATGCTCTTTCTCCCAAGTGTATTGATTATTTGCATCAAGACTTCCTTTGCTTTGGTAAACTTATATAACCTCCCCCTATCTTTTGGATTGAATACCAACATCAAAAATTTTCCTTGTATGTGTCTCTTAGCATTACTAAGTTGGAAGAACCAGAAGAGGGGTGGCATAACCTTTGTTCTGCTAATTTATTGAAATTAGTATTTGATTATGCTCTTGATGATCTATTTCACCATGAGGCACATTATTATCATTCATGTATATCAATGGAGACTTATAGATTCCTAATGAGGAGGATATCAATCTTTATATTGGGGGCTATTATTCTACAAACAACCATGTATGTTCATGTTAAATATGCTCAATGCCCCACCCTCATAAGGTATCACCAATTATCCATGGTGCTCTAAGTTATAAGGCCCCCATTATGAGGAGAAGCCATGTGTGAGCATGGATGTTGGGTGGGTCCTAACTTATATGTCAGATGGCAAAAATATGCTTGGGAGGGTATCCGTGACCAAGAGAGGATTATCTAATGTTATTATTTGTTATTCTCATGTACTATTGAGAGATAATATATGTGAGAGAGATAGTATATGAGAGATAGTAAATTTTTATGAAGAAATATTGTAACTACATGAGAGAGATTGAGAGAAAGGCTATGAAGACTATGAAAATGATTAAATATGAATAATATGTAATGAATTCCATTGAAAATTAATTTCCTTTGCGATTTCAAGTTGATCAATGTGGTGGATTAAGGTTTCATCCAGGTGCAACATTTTGATGGCTTGGGCTCTTTCATCATCTTCGACATCTATAGGGTTGGATGGGTCAATGGCTTTGGTTCTTTTGATGAAGAACCAATAACCCCTCTCCATCATTTTATATTTCATTAATACCTACCATGGGTGAAAGTCTCTTCCATTGCTCTTGCATCTTGTCTTTTCACATACTAGTATATGGGTTGCTAGGAGTTAGGTTTCAGAGAGGCAATCTAGCTCCACCAAGCATTCCATCCATGCTTTCTTTCCATCCCATCTCTCTTGTACTGCCACTCTTAAGCTTGGAACAAAGAACTCCAATGGAAAGATTACTTTGGTCCATAGATAAACTTGAATGGTGTCTGCCCTACGGCTGTCTTATAAGCTATCATATAGGCCCATAGCGTTGCCATGAGCTTATTGTCCTAGTCAGTGCATGAGGTGGAGACTACCTTAGTCAGAACATTTACTAGAATCTTATTCATAGATTCCCTTTGATTGTTAGCTTGAGGGTAATATGGTGAGGATTTCCTATGGATGATCAAGGTGGATAGTAAATGGGCAATCACTTCATCAATAAAGTGTGTGTCTTAATCACTAACTAGTTTGATGGGGCAGTCAAATCGCGAGATCACCTGCTCCTAGAGGAACTTAGTCATGGCCCTAGTGTCATTCTCCCTGGTAGCCCAAGCTTCAGTCCATTTCATGAGATAATCCATTGCCACAATTATGCACTCCACCTGTGAGTACTATGCTATGGGACTAATTGATAGATGATTTTTTATGCCAAGAAGTACTTAAAAATAGCCAAAAATTATGAATTACAGGGGAAAAATAGACTTCATCGAAGGGGGTGGTGGCAATCAATATGATTTTAAGCGGCATTTCCCAGAAAAGACTTAAAAGACCCACTTGACAACAGTTGATGAATTTTCATAATTATTTGGTATGTTAGATGAGACCCTGGGAGATGCCCGGTAGTAGGGGACTTCAAGACGAATGCTCAAAATTTTTCGAATCGTAATTTGGACACCGAACGCGGAGGAGGGAGTGCTCGGGAGGCCAAGGTCCAAAGGAAGTGTAAATGGACTTAAAGGATGCCAAAGGTTATGACCTTCCCCCCAAAATTTTCGTGTGAGGGGGGGGTGTGATAAACCTGCACTCATTACGCACTCAACACAACACAGAAAGGTAACACGATATATGAGCTCAAGGTATACTCTTGTATTATTCAATCCAAAAAGCGGGACAACATAGACACATCCCAGGACTACACCCTTATGACGCCGCACATAAGAGGGTTCACCACTGGGTATAAGGAATCACACATAGAGTGGAAACAAGGCAGGGCTTTGAGTCACTACTACTCCCTATATAGGTGCATTTGGTAGCAATGGCATGGTATAGCTACAAAGCCCTTACACTCACCCCCGCTTCCCCCGCTTACTGGATTGTTGTCCTCAGCAATCTAAGGGTAGCGTTTGTTGTTTGACTCATCCGGGGTCTTAACACAGCTTTTCCTAGCAAGCTGGTCAGTGTCTGCCGTCAGTGTCTGCCGGTCTAAGGGGACCGCGGGGTCTTAACACAGTCTATACTAGCAGATTGGCCAGTGTCTGCCGCACTAGGACTTGGGGGGTCTTAACACAGCCTTTTCTAGCAAGCTGGTCAGTGTCTACCCATCTAGACTGGAAAGTTAGGGCTTTGTTTTTGGAGTTATTTGCTGATTGTTACCATGCGGGTCCACCCTTGACTCGATTACATTTGAAGAGTGGAGGCACGTTTGGGGTCTATGATTGAGAACCACATTATTTTTGTCTTTTCTGGAGAGGCTCAAGGGTCGTTGGAAGGGGCAGGGGGGTTCTCCTCGAGCCAAAGGGCGAAGGCATCCTTTCCGCGTTCATGGGCCTCCGCTTCTGAGATCCAAGTGGCCTCCTTGAGTGGACGCCCGCGCCACTTGGTGAGGTATTCGGGGAAGCCTCTTTGTTCCCGGCGTCGGAGGAATGCTTCTACTTCGAAGGGACCGTTGGAATGGAGCATTGGTACGCGCCATCCCCATTAGTTGTCGGGATAGAACCTGCGCAGAAGATGAGCATGAAATGCATTATGAACACAAACACTGTCTAGCAGGTCCAGTCTATAGGTGACTTCGTTCAACACTTGAGTGATTCGATAGGGTCCATAATATCGGTGATTGAACTTGGGGGTCATGTTTTCGGGAATTGACATGTTCTTGGAGCTAACTAGGACCATGTCTCCTTTGGCAAATAGTACAGCCTTTCTCTTCTTGTTTGCTTGCTCTGTCATGGTGATCTTGCTCTACTCAAGGCTTTTCTTAGCTACTGCATTTCGATCGCTCCATTTCTTCAAGAATTCTTCTGCATCTTGATCTTCTGCTTTGGCCGCTCCAAATGCTAAGGCCAGTGGGGTAATGACTTCTTTTCCTGCGGCTAACTCGAAGGGGGTGTACCCAGTTGCCGAGTGGATGGAGCTATTATAGTGGAATTCCAAGACATCAAGGTACAAGGCCCAATCTTTCTGGTCTACTCGAGCATAGCTCCGGAGATAATCTTCGATGCCTTGGTTGACTCATTCTATCTGTCCATCTGTCTCTGGGTGGAAGGATGATGAGAATCTCAATTGTGTTTCCAGGGTCTTGAAAAGTTCCTTCCACATGTCACTCATGAATCTTCCATCTCTATCTGATACAATGGCCAGTGGTAAGCCATAAAGTTTGAATATATGTGTGAAGAAGAGGCGTGCTACCTCCTTGGCATTCAGTGGTGGTTTGGCCGGGATGAAGTGAGCATGTTTGGAAAAATATTCCACCACTACAAAGATGATTGTGTACCCATGGGACTCAGGTAGTTCCACAATGAAGTCCATGCTGATGACGTCCCATGGGCGGTTGGGTACCGGTAATGGTTGTAGTAGTCCTGCTAGTCTTGATCGTGGTGCTTTGACCAATTGGCAAGTGGGGCAAGTTTTGATGTAGTCTATCACTTCTTCCTTCATATTCGGCCAAAAGAATTGCTTCTTAAGGGCCTCCAAGGTTTTGCTTTGCCCTTTGTGGCCTCCAATTTTGCCATCATGTATCTCATGAAGGTTGAGTTTCTTCGACTCCAAATTGTTGGGGATATACAATCTCTTGCCTAAAAATAGGATACCCTCCTCTAAGGTGTACATTCCATGTGTGGTCTTCTCTGCTTCCACATCTTTGATTATCTTGTGCATTTCTTGGTCTTGCTCTAGGGCCTCTTTGACGAGTTCTATGAAGTTGCTACTGACCACACTGACGGCTTTCGGGTCAGCTTTCTAGCTCAAGGCATCTGCTATCTTGTGAGTGGAGTCAGGCTTGTGCTTAATCTCCAGATCGAATTTGGCTAGGAAGTCTAGCCAGCGGGCTTGCTTTGCCGATAACTTGGGTTGAGATTGGAAGTATTTGAGGGAGATATTGTCGGTGAAGACTATTGTATGCTTGTCTTGAACATAGTGCTTCCATTTTCTAAGGCAGTGGATGACTGCCAACATTTCCTTCTCATGTGTGCTCCACCTTGTTTCAGCATCGGTAAATTTATTTGACTCATAAGCAATGGGGTGACCTTCCTGTACCAGTACACCTTTTATGCCATAGTCAAATGTATCTGTAGAGATTTCAAAGGGTTTGGTGAAATTCGGCACCCTTAGGACAGGAGTTTGGCTCATGCACTTCTTCATCTCCTCAAAGGCTTCCTCTTGCCGCGTTCCCCCATGTAAAAGAGTGATCTTCTTTGGTGAGGTGGGAGAGGGGGGCAGTGACGAGGCTGTAATCTTTGATGAACCTCCGACAAAATACTATGAAGCCGAGGAACTCCCGCACTTCTCTTATAGTTTTCAGTACAAGCCATCTTTGGACGGCTTCCACCTTCTTAGGGTCCACTTTGATTCCATCTACTCCTACAATAAAGCCGAACTCCAACTCTTTCACTGCGAACTCACATTTTTTCGGCTTGGCATATAACTGATGCTGCTGCAGTTTCTCAAAAACTCGGCGTAAGTGTTGCTTGTGCTCTTCTAGGGTCTTGCTGTAGACTAGGAGGTCATCTATATAGATAATGACAAAGATATCCATCTCCGGTCAAAAGATTCCATCCATGAGGCCACAAAATGTGCCTGGCCCATTTCTTAGGCCGAATCCTAATACTAACCACTCAAAACTACCATATTGAGTGCAGAAGGCTGTTTTTGGATATCTTCTTCGGCTATGTGGATTTGGTAGTATCCTGATCTAAGATCAATACGATTAAAGTACTTGGCCCCATGTAGTCTATCTAAGAGGTCTTCCACTAGGGGCATGGGGTATTTGTTCTTTATGGTGATTTTGTTAAGGGCCCTATAATGTACAAAGAGTCTAAGTCCCCCATCCTTCTTCTTTACAGATAACACTAGGGCACCAAAGGGGGATTTGCTAGGGCGAAAGAATCCTTGTTCTTCTAGTTCATGTAGTTGCTTCTTCAATTCCATGAGCTCAGTGTGGTTCATGCGATAGGGAGCTCGGGCCGGTGGGGCAGAACCTGGGATCAACTCAATTTTGTGATCCACATCTCGCCTGGGTGGTAGACCCTTGGGTAGCTCGGCTAGCATTACATCTTTGAATTCTTCAAGTATTTCTGCTACCTCTGTGTTCCTATTCTGTTGTTTGGGTTTCTTGCCATTTTCTTCTTCTTCAATTGGTCGGATCATACACAGATAGACCATATCTCCTTGTTTGACTGATTTTTTGACCTGCTTGGCACTGCACGTCATGATACATGGCCTGATAACGGTCCCTTAGACCGGTGCATTTTGGGTCTGGCCCCTTGGTTGGGTTGTAGTTGGTTTCACTGTTTGGCATGATACTCCTGGCTTATTCTCCTTCATTTGCACTTTGATTGGGGTCCTGCCAAGCAGTTGCATTCTTTCACATGGTACTCTAACGCCTTCTCCTTGCATATCTAGCATCATTTCATTTACATCTTTACCAATGTTGAAGTTGTTGTTGAACATGTTTTGATTCCCTTGTGTTGGTCTGCTACCTTCCAAGTCCACTAGTCTTTCGGCCATTCTCATGGCTTCTGCTAAGCTTGTTGGCTCTTGTCTCTCCACATCTCTTCTAGCCCATTCTTGCATCCCAAACAAAAAGCCATGTAGCTTAGTGTATGTATCTATGTTTGGTAGCTGCATCATGATCTGCCTATATTTGCTAACATATTCTTTCATCTTTCCCTGTGTTTGCTTGAGGTTCCTCCATTCATCTCTCACTTTGAATTTTTCCATCTTTGGAATGAAGTAGTCCTTCAATTCTTCCTAGAGTTCTTCCCACGAAAAGATGGTGTGGTCCGGCTCTTGTTCCAGCAGGTGTCAACTAGCAACATCCTCCTCCAAGTAAATGGTTGCTACCTCCGCCTTCCTATCTTTGGTTATTCATGAATACTTCAAGTACCTGTCCACCTCTGCGATCCATTTCTTCAGAACCAACCCATCTCTCTCTCCCTTGTACTTGGCTGGTTAGGGCATCTTGAATTTTCCATAATCATCTTCTGAACTATCACTATCTTCCTCCTCTTTATGGTGGTGCTTCTTCTCCTTCTTCTTGTCTTTCTTTTTACTTCCTAATTCTACTACTTTCTCCTTCTCTTTCCTTGTATCTTGCGCCCTCCTAGATGTCTCCTCTCTACCCATTCTATCCATCTCCTCTTGCATTCTGTGTCTTTTCTCCTCTTCTTGTTGTTGTATCACCCATTCTCTATAGCCTTGCTCCATTTCTAGTTTTTTCTTCCTTTCTTCCTCCTCTTCCTTCATCTGCATGTTCCTCCATATTGACTCCAGCATGCCTAACATACCATCTAATTGTCTTTCTAGTCCGACCACCTTCTCCTCTTGGGCCACTCTCCATTCTTGCCCTCTACTCTTCTTCCTCTCCTCCATTGTTGGGAGGGTGACGTTCTCCCTTTTGTCCTCCATGTGGTTTGGTGGTGGTGTCGATGCGGGGAAGCCGCGTTTTGCCAGTGGTGGTGTGGGTCGTGCCACGGGGAAGCCGCGTCACGTCTTCAGATGGTAGGGTGTCGAGGTTGGGACGTCACGCCGAGGTGACACATCGGGGGGGCGACGTGATGTGGGGCATCGAGACGCGGGGCGTCACGCTGTGGGTCGTTACGACTTGGATCTCTTCGAGGCACTGGATCTTTCCTCCTGCTTCCGTGAGCACTCCTTCACTCCGAGCAAGAGTCGCTCTGATACCAAGTGTGATAAACCTGCACTCGTTACGCACTCAACGCAGCATAGAAAGGTAACACGATATATGAGCTCAAGGTGTACTCTTGTATTATTCAATCTAACAAGCGAGACAACATAGACACATCCCAGGACTACACCCTCGTGACACCGCACATAAGAGGGTTCACCACTGGGTATAGGGAATCACACGTAGAGTGGAAACAAGGCAGGGCTTTGAGTCACTACTACTCCCTATATAGGTGCATTCGGTAGCAACTGCATGGTATAGCTACAAAGCCCTAATAGGGGGGGCGCTTTTGTTTTTCACCACCTGCATTAGAGATGGCACCATATCCACATTTTGATGATGAGAGGGCTATGGCACTCAAAAGCAACCCCCTCAACTAACCAGATGGTTGATCTAGACTTTATCTTCACTCTCCATTGCTCCAGACCGCTCCTCAAATGGTTGCCTAGTTGTGGAGATCAGATTTCAATCTTTCTCTCTCCTCCCTCTCTCTCCTGCAAGGGGCAGTTCCTGCGTGTGAAGAAGAATAAAGCCCGATTGATGAATGCTCGTCCAGCATGGTATCGGATTGCTTCCAAATCGAAGGTGGGCTAAAGATGACAGTGTGGAGGCGGGCTGAGCATCAAACGGGCCCCAATTTGCAAACCCGCAACAAGTTTCAAAACCTGAAATAATAAAAATACACGGTAATGACATTTTTACAAAGAAAATGGCTCTTTTTTCGTATTTGATGAGGTTAGCAATGTTCATATGGGCTGAAAATTGATGGACATGTTGTTAACTCTTGGTTTTAGTCTTTTATAATTAAAAACCCAAAAAATATACACTTAAATTGTGGAAAATAAATGGAAAAAATCCGAAAAGCATGGTTTTTAGAGTAAAAATGGGGTTTTGGGCTTAAAATCGGATAAGCATGAAACAAAAAAACAATAAAATCTACATGGTTGCTATTTAGGGACTCAAGAGCCACAGCTCTGAAATAATGCTAATTTCCTTCCATTTTTATTGATAATAAATAGGAAAAATGAGAAAATTGCTCTTTAAAAGGGGAAAAAATAGGAAACGGACAATGAAAATTTTGGAAAATTGTGGATGTATCTGTGAGTGTATAATGATGATAAAGCATGAGGGTTTGCCTCAAATTATCTCCATTTATATGTTTTTGTGAGTATTTACTGCTTATTTTATACGAAATACACATGAAATTACCCTTTTACCTATCACCGCAAGTAAAACTCTAAACAATAAGGAGAGAGGAAAATTTGAGAGTTGAAATATGTTATAAAATTTTATGTATGTGAAGCATTGCAACAAGTGTTAGAGAACCAAAGTCCCCATACATAAGGACAAGATGGAGTTGATCCTAGTAATAATATGACAACCCTTTGAAAAGTGGGGAATCAACTTCATTGGGTCGATTAGTGATGGGACCTAAAATGAGCCGGAAGGCACTAGCCAGACCTCATGCCCTCAACAAACAACCCCACCACACAGCCTCACGGGCTAGGAGGGAGCGTCTATCAAGGGATACACTATCCTAAACACTAATCACTTCGCGTTTATAGTCTGTAATCCAACGGATATTCCCTTTCCCCGTCTCCTCAGAGGGAGATTATACATATATCGGCATTAAATGCCACATATCACAGACACAGGGGCATCCCACTGGTTGATTGCCATGGCCCTACTGCAGCTCTCCTACATCTTGGGGATGGGCCACCACAATTGAGATTGTTGCACCTTGCATGTTGTAGTGTCTCCACTAAAGTGTTCTCCAACAATTACACCATGTGCTTTAGTAAGTATATTATGCATCTCATGCTCACACATGCATCTTCCTAATACCCCATCCGGTCCTAGTCTATAGAGTTGGCTAACTATTAATTGATAGGGATGAACTTTGAGGATAAGGTGCTTTAGCTTGTCCTTCTCTATAGGTCTCTCAAGTAATCTATGCTCTAGAATTTGAACTATGTCATCTACCCAATATGGTGTTAGGCCCTGAACAAGTCTTTCTCCCTGGACATCCTAAAAAGGTGTGCATCTGGTAAGTCGTCTGCAATGCCTTGGTTAGCAACTTCTCCTATGGGTATGCGGGACATATGGTCTATCATGTAGTACTGCTTACCCTTGCATACAACCATGGAGAAGTCAAACTCTAGAAGCAAAAGTAACCATCTAGCTATGCATCCTGTAGTGCAAGGTTTTTGCTTGGCCATGGATACCACTTAGAGAGTTCATGAGGATAATTTCTTGGATGAGTATGTTGATATATATAAGACTCCAACATCCTCTACAAAGTAAAATATTAGTAAGAAATAAACACAACAAAGAAGTATATGTTAACCCTTTTGGAAATATAGATACCTTTCGATGTAAGGAAAAAAGATATGGTAGTTTGTGATGGAATCAAAAAATTTGAAAAACATTTCTATGTTTGAACTAGATCTCGAAGACAATTCCACTGATAACAATATATCAATAATAAATATACTTTTAGAGATATCTTGGCTAAGAGAAGCAATCAACATCCTAAAGTCAATATAAAAAATAAAGGAATGTTATTTGCATTCAACAACACAATCCTTTATATACTAAAAATTTTTAGAATCAAAATGCCTTACCTTATGCAACAATAAACTACAAAATTAGACAATTGAATATCCTTTTTCACTAGTATGGACTTGTCCTCACGAGATATGCTAAGATAGTCCTCTTTCTGAGAAGTGCAAGAAACATTGACAACCATTTATCCATACATCTCACCCATCCTCTTATTATTAACAGGGCCAAGCACATCGATTTTTCTCTACAAATATCATCCTCGGTTTCTATGACCTCTTGTAATTTTTCTTCTTAGAAAAACTCTTGCTGGGATGCATTCCTTCTTGGGTATAGTTGTGTCACATCCTCAAACTTTGGCCCTTTTGCTTTCCTAGACAACTTTGGGGGAATGTTAAGGATCTCAAAGGCTTTTTTATTAGTAGTGGGCCTCAATACCTTGTCGAACCTATACTTGATTCTACTAACCATACTAAAATCTTTGTTCATCAAGGTGATCCTATGAGCATGAGCAGCAGTAATGTAAGCATCATTCATAAAGCCAATTAGGAAATCTTTAGCTACCCCCTGAAGACCACACTCTTGATAATCTATTGGAAATATTCTTGACAACTCCGATAAAGGAGGCTATCTTTGGAATGACATGATGTGTAGCTCTCTAGGCCTTTCTTATCTCACTAAAACACTTCTACGTATAATAAAACATAGACTTTCTTTTTCTCCTTGGCTTGGAAGACTCATTTCCTTGAGCAGAAGAGGGTGTAGCTTGATTGGTTACCTTGGCAATTGGAGGAGAGAACTGTCCAGCAAGATCATAGGGTTGGTCATTAACCACATGGACCTTGCCTTGGGCATGAGAAGAAGACATAGTCTATGTATTTGACTTCTTTGATTGCATAGTAGGAGACTAGAGAAAACCAAGGGTAGGAGGGATCTCAAGAGGGACAGCCTGTGGAACCTCTAATGGCCTTGCCTCTTGTCCACTATCCTTGCTCTCTATATAAACTTTCCTTGCCGTGTGCTTTGTCCTTGCCATCAATGTGCTTGATAGAAAATGACTAGAAGAGCAAACAAAAACTATTCGATTGGGGGTGTAGCGTGGAGGATGTGCCAAGTAGGAGCCAACACACGCAAAGGAGATGTCGTCAATATAGCATGAGAGGCCAAAAATGGGAAGATCTAAAGGAGGCAAGTCATGCTATATCGTGGATTACTCACTGGACCTGCATTGGCCAATACGGTGCAAAAGGCAAGTCTAGAAAGCTCTATAGGACTCCTCTTCATGCCACTTTGGTGACTCATTAGGACTGGCCAATACTGCGCGAGAGGGAAGGTTGGGAGATAGATGAAGTCCTCCTCACACCATTTTTGGGACTCATCGGGGTTGGTCAATGCACTGCAAGGGAAGGTTGGAAGCTAGAGATAGAGCCCTCCTTGCACTGTTTTGTGAACTCACCAAGGTTGGCCGATATGGCGTGAGAGGATAGGGTGGGAGCTAGATACAAAGTCCTATTTTGTGGACTCACTGGGGCTGGCCAATACAGCATGAGAGGATAGGTTGGGAGCTAGAGACGAAGTCCTTGTGCCATTTTGTGGATGACAAACCAGACCTTGGCCAATACAGTGAGAAGAGCAATTGTTCAAACGTTTTGAAAGAGGACTCTTCGTATCATTTTGTGGATGACTCACCGGCCACGCCATTGCTGATGAATGACAAAAATGAGCCATGTAAGCTGGGGATCATCTTATATACTATGTGGCTCATGACACATGGCATTGTATAATTGGCTAGGGTTTGTTACAACCATCTACATGGTCGTCCATGTAGCAAGGCCCCTCGATTTTGTATAAATACAAGTGGCAAGGCCTTTGTATGCCTTTTTGCCAAATCTTGCACCTTAATTGTCTTATGCTTTTTGAGCTATTTTCAAGTCTTCTTTCTTACTTTATGTGATTTATCCTTTCAATTGTTGTTTGAAGGACAATACAAAGCAAGGAGTGCAGTTGTTAGTGGATAAGCTTATTTTCGCACTGTATTGACATTGTATGATACAAAGCAAGGACACATTTTCTGTGTGGTTGAATTCTTCTCCTCGTGTTGTATCGTGGACCCTTCAATGTCTGATGCAAAAGATATTCAAGGCTCCCTAGATATGGACACACCAATGAGGAAAAGAATAAGGTTGTCTTTAGGGTCAATGGGGTTCAATTTGTGCTAGCTTTGCTCCTAAAATTCCCTCTACTTCTTTTCCTTGCTGAGCAGTAAGTATGGGAATGCCTAAGAAATCTTGAAGCAAAGATAAGTCACCATTGAGGGTTCTTGGATTGTCTCAAATCACAAAGGTTTCTCCCTAAAAAAGGCTCCTAGACTCTCTTCTTCAGAATGGCATGGAGTTATCTTACTATGCAATTGCAAAGGATATTTTGAACCGTGATTGGGATATTAACCATGTGGTAAATTCTTGCAATAAAAATTTTGTGGAGCACTTTGCTGAGTTTGAAAGTCTAGTGTTACATCTGGTTGAAAAGGATACAAAGGAATATGTTCATATACCTATTGGAACCTCACTTTTAAAGAATTCTAAGAAATGCAGGCTTATGTCAAAAGATGTTGCATTCATTGTATATACTCTTGTTAAATATCCTATTAAATCTGATGAACAACAATTGGAGGCAGCAAAATCTTCTAGCTTCTGCCTTTTTCCGAATGAGATAGCAAATAAGAAGGATGCAGAGGAATGTTTGGACCCTCAGCATGAAGTATATATTGTTGACAAACTAGATGTCACCCAATTCAAAGCTAAGACCATTATTAAAAAAAGCCATGTGAATGTAGATATTGTGTCTCAATCCCCTTCTTTCTATACTATTCTTTCTCTTCCAACTTGTCCTATTAAGGACAAAGAATACATACTACTATTAGATATCCAAAGGCTCTTTAATCTTAGGGAGGATTATTGTTTAGCAATCGTTGCAAAGGCTTCTGTTGTTGCAAATGGCATAGTTGATGTTGAAAATGAATCGAATGAAGAGTTACCTAAACTAGACACTGAAATTACAGATGACAAGTTTATTGATGCAAGGGATGTTCATTCTCTTTGTTTCAACAAGGCAAATGATGCTAAGAAAGAATTGGGGATTATTGATGAGAAGCTTAACCATCTTTAAGACCAACTTGGAATTTCCAATTTTGGAAGAGAGCAGTCAGATTATGTTAAAGAATTGCAAGATACCAATGAGACATCATCATCAATTAATATATGGAATCCAACTAAGCTAGAGCATAACGAAAACCAATCGATACTATTATCTCCAATTTTATAAGATACATTGATATGTTTGATTTCAACATTCATTTGATATTCATATTTTTTGTAGTTGGAGATTAAAGATTTTGATAACTTCTCGGGATGAGGAAAGAGTCAAGAGCTAGTGGCAGTTCATTGAAATATGTTATACTTGGTCATTATTTGGCAAGGATTGACCCTCATATTTTCGTAGTATTCCATAACATCTTCTCAGAGGAAGCAACATGGCCTATACTATTTATTAAAGCACTTACAAGCCTACTTGGTTTCTCTAGGTTACATTATAATGCACACAATGTGATGTTTTTGGAGAAGACAGCAACAATTAGGATTTTTGGTTACGGTCCTTGTTTCTCTACTTCTAGAGCAAGATACTTTTTGGTCCTCTCATCTTATGCTTTGGTAGCAAATCGAATTGATATAAAATCCATAGTTGGCTGCAAGAGAAGAAAATTTCTATGTTATAGAGAAAATATCTGTGAGGAGGAGACTCTTGAGAGCTACCTTTGTACTTTTCTATCTTGAAAAATACTATGGATTCTCAAGTTTCATTGTCATCTTAGTATTCATTCTTTGAAGTTATCGTAGAAAAAACCAATTGAATAGTTCCTCAAGAGCATTGCTTTTCATAACTCCATGTCTTATGCTTTGAAAAAAACTGGTACATGCTTGATAGTGAGATTTTTTCTCGATTTTTCCATGCCTTGGTCACTATAAGTTACTAGGGGCCTTTGCTCCTCCACAAAGTAAGGCCCATGGATATAAAAGATATACTGCAAATACAAGAGAGTAATAATCATCTTATACCATTGGAAATTTTATCAAAGAAAACTTGGATTAAGTCTTTTCTCTTACCAAATGAAACGTGATTTTCTTCCCATGCCTCCTTTATTGCTTAAATGAGATTTGTAATCAAACATTTAAACTCTTGCAGATATGTGTATGTTGTCTTTTGTTGCTTAAGGAACTTTAGAAAGACATCAAGATGTCTCCAAATGTCTATCTTTAGAAATGCAAGTTATAATGTGCTTGCAACCTTTGTGGTTATCCCATGCAAATCTCTCCAATACCCCCAAGTAATGCTCATTGTTTTCATGTATACTTTCTTAAAAAGCATCTAGCTTTTGAGCCTCCCATTGAAACATCAGCCAAGACATCCTTATTTTCCGTAAAAGTGTTGGATCTTTTCTTATATGTGTACTTGACCTCCATGAAAATCCATTTTCGAGAGTAATGTCTCACATTTGTCAATACACTCGTCTGATAAAGACAAGGGCTTAATTAAGTATGCATAGTCGATATGCAACTTCAGAAGTTTGTCAATTATTCTAATCTCTACATGCAAAGTACAAATATGAACATTTCAAAGAGGAATTGAAAGAATGAGATCCCATATGTCGTCTATGTTTTTAAATTTGTTTAAATCTATAGAGTCTCTAATGGGGCTTTTATTATAGGGCACAAGTTGCTCCAATTTTTAGACCCAACACTTTCCATGCAATAAATACAAGGGTATTTTATATTTGGCTCATTACATATTCCAAGCATACATTTGATAGTTTTTAGCGCTCATATGTCTTTCCATATTTTGCCAACCCCATCAACCACTAACATTTCTCCTTTACTTTGAGACTTAATAATGTTTGGAATACTTGTATGAGTGAACAACCCTTTCAATATTTCATGATTCTCAATTTGTACCTAAGTTGCACAAATCCACCAAATCTCCATCTTAAGCTAGAACTTATGCAGTTGTGCTTCTCCCCCACCATTATTGTAGTCCAATACCCTGTTCATGATGCAAATGCTGACTCTTTCCATCTTCTGTCTTTTTTTAGCATGTGCTTCATCTAACTTCAAGGCAAAACTTCAAAACACCGTGACATTCCTCTACTACTATGGATCTATACATGTGGACTATTGCAATCTACACTCTTCTTAGATGAACTCATATATTGTTAAGCACATTGTATTCAAATTGTATCCAAAAATAGATTTTCTTTTTGCTTTTCATATGGCATAGACTCTTCAATATAAATGTATTCTCCAAAAACATGTGGAATCTTACGAATTTTTAGCAGTCCTTATAATCGATATTGCAAGGGCTGAGGCAACCCAAATGCACTTACTCTATTACATTCAAGGTTTTTAAACCATAATCTAGTGATAATACGATAACCTTTTTTACTAATACCCACAATATCACATGTCTCTACAATTTCATTTAGTTTTATTGTGCCCTTTAAGTCTACCAATTCTTTGAGAGTTAGGCTTCTCAAATCCACATTCTAAGGTGACTTAAGAATCCTCAAAATATCTTTCTTATTCATGGTCTCTTTTAAAATATTGATTCTCTTCTCACTCTCTCAAATGTTAATGCTTGATATGCTAGAGGCATATTTCTTTGCAAGATTTAGTCTTCTTTTCTTTACTCGCTCACAAACCAATTATATTTTTTTACGGTCTCTTCCTCTCTTTGAATCCTATTGGAGTTTCTTTTAAGCATGCTAGGTTGTCATATAATGACTTATTAGCATTTTTCAAAATATCAACCTTATTCGCCAACTCAAAAATGCTTATTTTTGTAATTAATAATGTAAACATACTTATTTCTACAATTAATAATGTTTTTCTTATTTCATACATTTATTACACGCATGTGCAAGATGCAAAGCATAACCTTGTACAATAGCCAAGCGTCCCATTATAACCTTGTCCAACATATCTTACATAATCATGAATATTAAAAAATTTAAGAGGTTTACATGTAGAAGGGTCCTTAGGATAAATATTTCCATCCACCCACAAATATATATGCTTCTTTTCTTGTATTCACAATATGTTAGCCTCCATCTCATCTGTTAGTACTCGATGATATATACTTCTTCAAGATGTATGAATTGAATCTAGTTGAATGGTAAGTTTGTACTTGCATATGCTTCAATCTATATTACTTGAAAAGGTATTGCTAAACATTTTAGTAAATCAACCACAAATGAATCTCACAGTGATAAGAAAGTGAGCGTAAAGATGAGAATGGCGAAAGACTAGTGTGCGAAAAGAAGATGCAGAGCAAATGAATACGATTTTGGTGCATATATCTCGAAAATACAAAATCTCCCAAGTTTTGAGACAAAAACAATTGAAAAGGTGATCCTAACATAAATTAAAAGATGAGGACTATTAATGGGTGGTTGACCCCTTCAATGAGCCAAATATTATCTCATTAATCACATCTGAGAAACCCAAATTGTCCAAAGAGATCTATAAAAAATCCTCTATATAACGTGTGTTTAAAGGATATTAAGAAATATACTTTTTTTACATGTTATAAAGCCTTAAAATGATCCCTTTTACTTTACTAAACTTACTGCTTTTTTTCAAATTGTAATTAGAAAACCCCTTCTGTAAATATAATGTTGTAAAATTTATTAAATATAATAATGAATTTTTAGCTCACATAAATATCTTATATATTCTATATGGTGGACTCCTTGGGCAAATTTGGCGGTTTCATTCTTCCAAAATCTCAACTAATTAGCAACTTAATCATTTTCTTACAAGTGCCTTTTTTGAAGCATTTCTTACCCTAATGCTTCTTCCCTCTTTCATTGTTGAACTAGCTTTGAATACTAAGATCATTTTGCCCCATGTCGACTTTACTGGTGGTGAGTTGGATATTTATATTCATTCCTAGATATTGCATATCCAAATGATTAATGGGGATATTATTCGGCATTGTGAATACATTTTACCTAGAGCAACTGTTCTTCAGGATAGAGACTTTGTTCCAAAATTTCCTAATGTTGTGAGGATGATCATAATTGTTTGGCTAAGTTTGGATGCCACTATTCTCTGAATCCTTCTTATCTCTACATTTCCCCACAACTTTTGCTCGAGTAGGCACCAATTTCAATAACCACTGGACTTATCTAAATATTTTCTTTTGGACCTTCCTTGGAACTTGCTCTTGTTCTTCTACTCTTATGATAGCTAAACTAAGAGCCTCATCATTAAGCTCACCAATATCCTCGAATAGAACCCAATTCGAATTATCATAATTAATATGATTCTAAACTTCACTTTTCTAAACATCTCCCAAAAGAGTCTAAGCTCTAAATCAATGGTCATCTTCTTTCTCCATTTTTACCAAAACCACATTAGCATACTTAGCCCTTGAGCCATATGTATTTTTTGTATTTTATTCCTTGAAGAATATTGAACAACCAAAATTCCTCTTTCTTCCCTATCTTTACACCTAAGCTCACAATCTACGCCAGCTTTATGACACTCACAATCTAGGCCAGCTTTATGAACCTACTGACCACAATAAATACATCTCAATCAACCATTAGACCCTACCATATTTAGTTGCATCCAGTTAGACCTCTAATAAGGTCCTCTAGGCCACCTATTAGGCCCCCTTCTTGACTAGATAAGCATGACCTGATTTGTAATCGAACCATGTCGTTACTTCTACTAGTAGGCCACTTGAATTGGACCCTCGCTTCTAACTTTAGGATTATACCAACAATTGGAAGTCAAATGTCCTAGCCTTGAAGAAATGATAGAATGGCTTCTCCTTGGATGCCATTGGTGCCAGCCCCAAAGACTTCAACTTCTTCAAAATCAGATAATCCTCCAATCAATCTTCCTTTTTCTTTCTCAATGAACCTTTCTTTTTCTTGGAACTAGTGGCCAAAATCCTCTATTAGAATCAAATTAGGTTTCAAATCATCACTACTAGATCCACTATTGGAATCAGAATCTAAATCTGAATCATCTCTATACTTCTTCTTTCTGGATATATTCGCGCTGAGTCTTTTCTCCTGGACGTATAAACACAGAATCTTTTCTCAACTATTGAAGCTACATCTACCATCTTATCACATCCTTATCAAACATGCAGATTTGTAGCTGCAAATTTGATTTCAGGCCACAAGCCTTTCAGAAAATAGGATGCCTTCATCTCGCCAAAAAGTTGGTTTCTTCCTGCGAAGACTCTGAACTTCTGGGGCACAGTCCTCCACTAACAAACTCTTCTGTTCTATATCTCGGATTTTCCTAATGATGTCATTAGTTGTCTTTTCTTTTCTAAATCTTCCCAAAGAAACTTGGAGTTCATCAAATGAATTATAATGTTGAAGCCCATAAAGTGCCCTTGTCATGATTGCAACTCTGTCAAAAGATCAGCACACCAATACCAATATGCAATAACCATCAACAGGAAAAAAGAAAAGCTGGTTGATAAAGGAAGATCAGAGCATTGCAGCCTGATAGATAATCTTAATATTCCTTCCTCAATTCTATCATACTTTTGACTGTTTCTTCCTTTGCACAATTCTTCTGCACATTATTAACACTTGAGTAAGAAACATAAATGCTTTAGGGCACTTACAATATTTACAGTATCCCTCTACCAACCCAGCATATGAAAACCCGGCATCTTAAAGCCAGCCTACACAGCACTTAGGTTGGACTTCAGAAAGTTAAAAAAGGTCCCACATTTGCAAGGCAGGGGACTCAATTTGCAGAAATACAAATAACCACTGCCACTCTGCAACAGCAACAAGGTATGCCAATGGGTTAACATTGCTAAATAAATAAACTTATTGCTACTTCCTCCAATGTTGCAAGATCTCTTTGGTAATGGATTACTTCTTCTAACAAAAGTTCATACTTCTCGAGTGACATAACACTCCCATTAACAGTTCTATTTGTGTTTCAGAATACTGAGAAAAATGAACTCATCCACAGATCAAAAGAACTACGAAATTTTCAAACAGACTAATCCACTTCTATCTCGCAAAAGACATCCTCTACTTCTTCTAGAACATCCAGATTGGTTCTTGCTTCTACTTGCACACAAGCCTTGTTTCCAGTAAAGTAACCTTTGCATCTACTTGGTAGAGGACAGTTTTGGCATTCATTTGATGCAGCACGCATCTTTCAGATCTCAAAAACAACACCGTGTGTTCAGCATCAAGGTATTCAAAGTGGTAAGATTGCTAACGTGTACTACTTACAATGGAAATAATATTCAAACATCACATCAACATTTCCTGCATTCCATCACAAAATTGATGATCGATCAGGAAACTTAGAATCAGGCCTCATAAAGATCACAAAAAGCATCTAAAAATCAGCAATTGGAAACTAAGCATTTCAGAACACTCATTTCGGTTATAAGCTTACTTGATGGCAAATACCATCGAAACCCAAAGAGAATTTCCATTTCAAAGATGGATTATATAAGATACATTGTACATATTATGCATATGACATGCTAGGAACATGTCAAATGCAACAATCTACTTCTCAGGTACATATGTCTAACGCGATGAAAGATTGAGCTTGTAATTTGAACCATCTAGGGTTATATAAATACATCTGTTATCAGCCAACTGATCACTATCTATACTAAGCCTGGTATCAATTCCTTTCTTTCGTCCACCCTGTTCCTCTTCAACAATAGCATAGGCTAGTAACTTAAAGAAAGTGTGCTGCAATGGGGTCACCTCGATCCGGCTATGTGGTAGTATCTTGTACCTGGTTCCACCAATGGCAGCCCCTACTTTGTCCCTGAAAAGGAGAGTCTTGTCTGTGTCGTTCACCAATATTGTTGCTTTCGATGTGCTTCCTGCTGTCTGTGATATTGAGAATCCCTCGTTGCGCTGTTCTTCTGGTCTGCTGCTTCCATGACTCATACTACTTTCTGATTTAGGTCAGGACATGAAGTATCTGTCAGATACAAGCTTCCCCAATGCTAATAAGCGTAATAAACTACGTCATGAAACAAAAACCATTCACAAAGAGTTTCGATGCAATGTCGATGCAATGCTAAACCAAACAAGCACCTAATTTTTGCAAGAAAATCATGCCGTGGGAGACTAACGGTATGAACAATGCAGCCACAAACAAGTGCTTTTGAAACTTAATTCAGAAACAGTTCATTATCTCTGATTAGGCTGTAGAATGAAAGTAGACATGCATATTAACCAATTAAAAATGACTAATACCTGCTGCAAAATAAAACGACCCATTAAGATCATTGTCCTGCTGAAACAGTATCATATAAAACTGGAACCTTCCCATATAAAAGTTATACATGTTAAGCAGTTGCATACAATGAAAATTCTTCACATTGGGATTTGCAAGTTTTCTAACAGTCTTTGATAACATTGAGTGACAAGTGTGTAGAAGAATCTTGATTGACCAAAATGTCACATAGCAATGTTGTTTGGTTCATACACAGAACCACTCAAAAACTTTAAGTATGCCTACATGAATCTACCACTACTGTGCAGTATCCTTTAAGAATAGGATGTATATAGGGAAATGTGATGTGCAGATGAGCATTGATATGATGGAATTTACAATCCATTAGAGTCTTTGAAAATAGAAGACCCAATCTCAAAAGAGCAATCAATGATCATGGAAAGTTTTACACAAGTCCCCACTATAATTGTGAATTATAACAACATTATGGACATCTCTAGCTAGATGTAGTTGGGAGCAAGGGGCCCACGGTGGGGATTGGCAATCCCTTGCCCCGAATTGTACCTAGCTAGGTATGTGGTGCCTCTTGAGTACAAGCTCATGATGTCAAACACTATGGGGAAAAGTAAGGGAAAAGGGTCCCTTCTCCACCATGAAGAAATATCCAAAAACTTAAGGTAAATGACAGCCATGCGAAAGCAATCAAACACAAAGGAAGTATATAGAGATACCTCTGGAAAAGAGCCGGCTGAACAACCTCTTCATCTTCTGCTGAAGAAAGAATCTATAAATGTGAAGGCGCTGGTGATGGACAGTTTGGGTCGTGACACAGGATCTTCTTCACAGCAAAGAGGGTGACCCCAGAGAACGCACAGAGGAGGAACAGAACACCACCGGCGTAGCTCAAAATCCAAACTGAGATGAAGTTCTTGGCAATGGTGAGGACGGTGTCAATCTTGCCCTTGCCGGTCAAATCGTCCTTGGTGTAGTTGTGGCCGAGCTGTGGCTGGTTACGGTCAAGGTCGCAATCACGGCCCTCGTCCTTGAGCTTCTCAATGCTCTTGTAGAGGGACCGGTACAGGGAGCGCTCGAGAAGGTATTGCTCCTTGAGGACAGCAATCTCGGTAAGCTTTTGGACAGCTGCGACGGAGGCCGCGAAGAAGACGATGAAGGAGAGGATGAAGGGGAGGTACCAGAGGCTGCAGGTGATCTGGCTTGTCTGCGCGACGGCGGTGAGGACGACGCCCTGGAAGACGAAGAAGAGGCCCAAGATCTGGTACAAGTCCGACTGGGCGCTGCTGCAGCTGGCCTGCTTGCGGGCAAGGTTGCGCTCGCTGTCCGCAAACTGCCTGTTCCAATCCTCCAAGAAGAGCCTGTGCTCGCTGCAGAGAGGGTGATGGCCCTCTCGTCCACCTGATCTCTGCTGCTGATGACGATACCTGTCGCTGATAGGGCTATGGTTTTGGCTCTGCTGCTGCTGTCCGAAGATCTGATCACAGTCACAGCTGTATATGGCAGCTAGCTGAGGCCTCGCCACGGGCTCGAAGTCTATCTCGTAGTCGTCCCCGCCTTGCCCCTCCGCATCAAGCACTCTTCTGCTTTCATCTCCCTGGCTACGGTAGCCAGATTTGAGGCATGCGAGCTCCATGACTTCTGCCTTCTACGCAGTTTCGTGAGGTAGCGAGAGAAGACCGTGTCGTCATTCTACGAGAGTTGAAGAAATGCATTTGTTGACTTGGGCTTTTCTGAAGACTTCACGTCACTGAATGAATTGAAACGTGTAACGTGATTCCAGAATCCCAATTTCCACGCCTGCATTGGAACGTGGGCGGCCATGGCTACTTTTTTCTCGCAGTTTTCATTAGTAAGAACCTCATGGCACCAGCAGTTTGCTAAACAATCACTTTGTTTCTAATTTGTTCTCTCTCTCCCAATTCCCTCTCTAAATTTTTTTCTTTTGCTGCTTTTTTTAAGTTTATTTTTTTCTCATCTCTTTGTTCTCTCTCTCTCTTCTAGCATCAAATATAAAACTAAAAGTTATTTATAACATTTATAATATAAAACATCACATGTACATACAATCTCTTTTATCCATCAAACTTATAAATTTGCATCTATACACAAAGTTGGTTCATGTCAAACTTTCCTCTCTCTCTCTCTCATATTTTTTCTCCATCTCTCTCTTTCCTCTTTTTTCTTTTCTTCTTTTGCTTCTTCTTCTTTTCTCTCTCTCTTTGCTTTTTAATTTTCTCTCTCCTCTTTCATCATTGCTTTTCTCTCTCCTCTCCTTTCTTTTCCTCTCTCTCTCTCTCCTCTTTTTTCTTTTATATCTCTCTTTATTTTCATCTTTCTTTCTCTCTCACAAGTTTTTTTCTCTCATTCTCTTTTCTCTCTATATATTTTTTATTCTCTCTCTATTTTTCTCTTTCGTCTCTCTCCCCCTATTCTCTCTTTCTCTCTCTCCTATTTTTCCCTTCTCTCTTCCCCTACTCTTTTCTTTTTTTCTCTCTCTAAATCTTCTATTTTATCTTTTCTCTCTCTATAATTTTCTCTCTCCTTTTCTTCTCTCTCTCTCTCTCTCTCCCTTTTCTTCTCCTCCCCTCCTCTCTTTTCCTTCACTCTCCCTTTCTCTTTTAAATGTTACCTTTCCTCTCTCTCTCTCTCTCTCTCTCCTTGCTTTTTTATTTTCTCTCTTCTCTTTTCCCTCTCCTCCCTTATTATGAGGAGAAACCATATGTGAGCACGGACATTGGGATGGTGACTTATATGTCAGATGAGGTCTATATGACCAGATAGCAAAAAGGTGACCTTTGTGGATCTGACTTTTAGGCCCTTGGCTTAGGGGTCTTAGGGGGGCCAACAGCCCCCTTGACGAGAGTCCGGGGCCAGCACTCTTGGCCCAACACTAAAGAAAATATTCATTGGTTAACTAAGAAAGGTTCATAATATAGTTGGACATGTCTGAAAGGTGAGAAGGATCGAAGCTTGCTTGGAAGTGAGCTACAGCGGGAGAGCAAGAGTAAGAAGAGAGAGGCACAAATGGGAACTCCAACAACCACAATGTGTGGCCGGGCCTTCCTTTATTCAAATTGTCACTAAAAGAATAAAGAATAAGTGACTGTGACGGGCGCCCGCCACCTGTAGTGTGCATTGGCAGGTACTGTCAGTGTAGTAATACATGGGCGGCTAGGCGGAGGAGCCTTTACCCCCAACAACCTCCCACTTAAAGGCGAATCTGCCCCAGTGAGAGTGAAAAAAGAAAAGACAACACAACATGTACATATATACAACAGGATGAGGAAAAAGACGTTATCTCACACTACAAGATATAGGCCTTATACCAACGTTAAAAGCGACGAAAATGCAAATAACAAAATTTGCCCATGTCGTCGCAAAAAGCGTCGTTATTGGCGACGCCATAGAACAGTCGGTATCAGCGTCGCCACGCTGATACCGACGCCAATACTAACGCTGTGATAGGATTGTGGCAAGGTAGCAAGCTGCCCTGCCACATATAGCACTGTGTGCTTTATTAGAGCCATACAAAATAGTTTCTGCACTGTGTACAATGCGCTTGCAAACAAAAACAATGTATATTGAAATCATAACACTAATACATGAAATAAATACATGATCGCATAATAAGCGATTGGTATAATCATGACAAGATATCACTAATACATAAAAAATGTCTACATAGATCAGGTGACCCAAAAATAAAGGTGTATGAGCTCCAGGGATCCAAGAGCGAGCTTGTCGGAATGAACGGGATCTAGGACATGGCAGTGAGTTATGGTGGATGGAAGGAGAAGAATAAACTCATGATGGAGGAGACAAAGACACTATTTGTTACACAAGTGAATTAGGTTCCAAGATTGAGACTTGGACTACTGCGCAGATCGGATGCTGTGCGCTCGCATAGTGAATGCCGGAAGGTCCCCAAGAACAAAAGAACTCTACTTTTTGCACAAAACTCAAGATAAAAAGCATGCACGACATGAACAAGAGACCAATTGGATGCAATCTCCCCCCATGCCTTGTGTGAGCGCTCCACAAAGCATGTATTTTATGTATTAATCATCTTCAAGCTCAAATAATAGCCCAAATTACAAAATAGCAAGCTTTTAGCTTTTGAGTTTGCTTTAGCACAAAATAGAAATAAAGCTAATGGGCAGTGCCCAAAGAGTCAGGCGTACCCAATACAATATCCAAGTACATAATCGTGCGCCCATGCACATACAAAATAATAAACAAATATCCAACGCCTCAATAAATAGGCGCGACAAAATATAGGCGCCATACCTAAGGTATGCGCCCATCAAAATATAAATGATAACTCGCTATCCTCCAATGCTTTCCTCCGCCACTGCTGCTATCTCTACACATCAACTGAAGCATTCACAATCGTTAGTAAAATAATACAATTAAACCGACAAAAGTGAATACCTAGCAGTCTTCAGCTACATAAATAAATCAACTGGTTAGAAATCAATCCTAACCTTAATTTATTACGAGTGCGCACTCTAAACTCATAAACGTTTATTAATTTAATATGCATTTTGCGGAATCACCCGCTATGGAATCACCCATGTACACACTAAATTAATGAAACGCCTGAAAAGGATAGGCATCCCCATCAACTTCTCGCACAAAGAATCCACTTTGTGTATGAGCCCCGGTCATCAAAGTTTATGGAATCCACCGTAAAACCTCACGGAATCCACTGTGGTACGAAATCCACCGTGAAATATGCCTCCTGGCATCATACCCCCGGGGTGGGATAGCAATTGACCTTAATTGCTATTAGCTCAATGTGGAGCTAGCAGAGCGGGGAAAGCATTTAAGTCTCTAGCGTGCATCCATTGGGCTTCTTCTACAGGATAGTTCTTAAACTTAACTAGATATCTAGAATATCTTCGGTCAGTTCTAGTGGTCATAAAGTCAGTGTCTATGATAACTTCAGGTTCAAGTATTTCAGTCTCTTCCTCTAACAAAGGTGGGTTTTCATAAACAGGGTGTACAGGTAGTTGGCCTCTAAAGGGTCGTAATAAACTAATGTGAAATGTGTTGTGAATTTTCCAGTGAGGTGGTAATTCTAACTTGAATGCATTGTCATTAATTTTGTGAACGATCTTAAATGGTCCATAGAATCTAGGGGCTAAATTGACAACTGGGTGTCTATCTACACTTTGTAATCTACATTTTTCTATTCTCAACCAAACATAATCATCAACTTTGAAATTCATTGCTTGTCTTTTCTTGTTGGCTTGTTTGGTATATGATTGCTGGGCTTTGGCAATCATGTCTTTAACCTCATCAAAAATAGTAGCGTGCATACTAGCAATATCATCAACACTCCGAATTCTATTTGATAAAGATGCAACAGGTGTAGACAATCTATAACCATGAATCACTTCAAACGGTGCTTTCTTTGTAGATGTGTGTAGTGTATTGTTATATGCAAACTGTAATAAATGCAAATGTGTGTCCCATGTCTGTGGTTTAGAAATAGTGTAAGTACGTAGAATATCTAAAATAGTGCTATTAGTGGCTTCTGTTTGTCCATTAGTTTCAGGATGAAATGCAGATGAGAAATCTATTTTTGTGCCTAGGTTAGCAAACAAAGTAATCCAAAAGTTGTTACAAAATCTAGGATCACGATCAGAAATAATAACTTTTGGTAATCCATGGTTAGTGAAAACAGTTTTCAAAAACAATTGTGCTGCGTGTGATGCTGTTAAAGTTTTCTTACATGGAATGAAATATGCTTGTTTACTAAACCTATCTACTACTGTCCAAATCATATCATGGTTAGCTTTAGTATAAGGTAAACCAGTAATAAAATCCATAGAAATTCGTTCCCATGGTCTTGATGGAATAGATAAAGGCATAAGTAATCCATACTGTTTACCATGATGTCTCTTAACTCTTTGACAAATCAAACATTCAGAAACAAAGGTAGATACATCAGTGTCCATATGCGACCAATAAAAATCTTCAGTTAATGTTCGTAAAGTAGATATGATACCTCTATGACATTGATATGGAGGACAATGAAGCTCATTCAAAACAAATGATCTGAATGGAACTGTAACACATAATCTATTTTCATAAAACATGAATCCATCATTATAAGACAGTGAATCAATAGGAATCCAGTTATTTCTAATTAATTTATTCCAATTAGCATGAAAAGTAATGTCCTGATGATAAGTATCTTTCATAGGAATTAAAGAATCAAATGATATAACAGAAATATTATGAATGGCAAGTCTTCTACTTAATGCATCGGCCACTACATTTTCTTTACCGGTTGATATTGGATAATCGGATGAAAAATCTGAATAAAGGCTGCCCATTTGATATGTCGGTCAGATATTTGAGGTTGGCTAAGTAAATGTCTAATACTTTGTTGATCGGTCTTAATCATAAATTCAGAACCCATTAAGTGGTGTTTCCATTGTTTTAAAGCTTGTACTACAGCTAATAATTCTTTATCATATGTGGAATATTTAAGTTCAGAGGGTTTCAGTTTACAACTAGAATAGGCTATAGGATGATTGTCCTGCATAAGTATGGCTCCTATTCCAGATCCGCTAGCATCAGTCACTACTAAAAAGAACGGTCTATTAAAATCAGGCAGTTGTAATATAGGAGCATGGGTTAATGCATGTTTCAATAAGTCAAAGGATTTTTGTTGATTATCGGACCAATGATAAACAATACCTTTCTTCAGAAGTTTAGTTAATGGCAAAGCAAGTAATGAAAAATTACGCACAAACTTCCTATAGAAACTAGCAAGACCTAGGAATGATCGTAACTCATGCACATTTTTAGGTATAGGCCAGTTCAATATTACTTCTATTTTCTTAGGGTCAACCTTAATACCATCTGATGATACGATATGACCTAAATACTCAATTTCTGTTTTAAAGAACTCACTCTTTTCCGGATTGGCATATAGTTGATTATCTTTCAATAATTTAAAAACCAAGAACAAATGCTCGTAATGTTCTTTCTCATTTTGACTAAACACCAAAATATCATCAAAGAATACAATAACACAATGTTGATATTTCAAAAAGATATGATTCATCATTCTACTAAATGTGGCAGGTGCATTAGTCAATCCGAAAGGCATCACTAAAAATTCATAATGACCAAATTGTGTCCTAAATACAGTCTTGAATATGTTTGACTTACCTAGTCTGATGATAACCAGATTTAAGGTCTATTTTACTAAATATGGTAGAACCTTGCAGTTTATCCATAAGGTCATCGACTCTAGGAATTGGATACCTATTCTTTACAGTGATTTTATTTAAAGCTCGATAGTCAATGCACATACGATAGGTATTATTTTTCTTCTTTACTAACAAAACAGGTGCACCAAATGGAGAACTACTAGATCTAATCAATCCTCTATTTAGTAATTCCTCAACTTGATTTTGAATTTCTTTTTGCTCTATCTGGTTATGCCTATATGGTGCTTTACAAGCTGGTTGTGTACCAGGAATCAAATCTATTTTATGGTCTTCTGGACGTGAAGGAGGTAAACTAGGTGGTAGATCTTCTGCAAAACAGTCTTTAAAGTGTGCAAGAAATTCTTTATGCCTAGGGTGCATATGATTTTCTTTAACTGGCAGTTCATTCACCCAAATGAGATAAGATTTGCTACTTTTGCGTAATGCACGTTTAGCTTGAGTATGCAAAAGTAGTGGAAAAGCATTAGATGCATGCATACCATACAATGTAATATGTTTTCCTTGAAATTGAATTTTAATTGAATGTGTGGAATAATCTATAGCAGGATTATGCTGATGACGCCAAGGCATACCTAAAATAATATCACTAGACTGTAGTGGTACAACTAGAAAATTTCTTCTTTCAGTGTATTCACCAATTTGAATTTCTAAGTCATGCACTTCCTGTGTTCCATTATACCTAGTGCCTAAGAATGCTGCTTTAATGCGATAATGCGTAGGAACAGTTTGTAACTTCAATTCTTTCACTAGCTTTGCAGAAATAAAATCATGAGTACTACCATCATCATGCAAAATAATCTTTTTCTTTCCATGCACTAAACATTTCATTGTCAATAAAGAATGTGGAGTTGGCATACCTAGTAAAGTATCCGAAGGAGTGGTAATGTCGTATTCATCTTCCATGAAATCAGGCATTTCTTTATATTCGTCATCTTCCATTGCTCCAAGGTAGTTGATATGGACAGGTGGCTTCTTCGAATGGCAATTTGCTGCTAGATGACCAGGTTGGTGGCATTTATAACACACTATAGGTTTGGTTTTGGTTACATTGTTTACAATGGCAGGAAGTCTAGGGATGTTAGGATTTGGCTGTGGAATGGGCTTAGGTTTTGGTTGGTATTGGATGGTAAAGCAGGTGGTTTTGCCCAAGATTTACGGAAAGATGATGAAGGAAAACGACCTTGATTAAATCTTCTAAAATTTGAGTTGAATTGCTTAGATCCATAGTTACCATTGGCTTGGAATTGCTGTGGACGCTTGTCTCTTCCTCGCAGCTTGTCTTCAGTGTCATGAGCTAATGAAATTGCGTCTTCAAGAGTTGTAGGCTTGAATATATTGACTTCAGCATAATAATGCCCAAGTAGTCCAGACATATACTTGCGCTTGTGTGTCACTTCAAGTACGTCTTCAAGCATGCGTAATTGGAGTAATGCATTCCAAAAGCGCTCGGTGTACTGAGGAATAGGCTCACGATCTCATTGCTGAAGAAGGTCCCATTGCTTTATGGCTTTTTCATGAAATTGTGGAGGAAGGAAATTCTGCATAAACTTCTTCTTGAAATTCTCCCAGGTAGTGGGACAATCTATACTCTTACAAACCACGGTCCACCAAAGAGATGCTCTATCCACTAAATGATTAGTGACACACTTGATTTTATCTTTTTCTGCATATGTTTCCTCATGAAAGTAGTCATCAAACTGACTGATGAATGCAAGAACAGTTTTTCCCTCTCGAGTGCCATTGAAAGTACGAAATTTGAAATTTCTTTTACTTATCTTTGTTTCCTTGCGGATGGATTGAGCTTCGAGAGTTACGTCGATGGTACGTCAAATAAGGTCTTCAGATTGAGGTTCCTCTTTGTCGGTAGTCGATCTTTGTAAATTAGCCAATTGAACTTGCAATGCTTGCCTAGCTCGTCGTTCTTCATCCAACTGCATCATAATTAAATCCAGCTTTTGCTCCATCGTAGGTTCAGGAAGATCGCATTTAGCCAATTAAATCATCCATATGTGATTCCGTCATCCTACAAAACTCAAAAGACCTCACACTCTCAAAATCAAATTAGCGGGATGAGCGTAGCTCAAGATCGGGTGTACAAGGCTTATATATTTTTGTGTGTGGCTTTCGCAATCTTCGTCTTTGGCTATTGCAGGATTTGTAATCTTTGAAAAATCTGCGTTTTAATCTTCTACATGTGCTGAAAATGGTTCAACAAACCTGCGTATGCGAAGAGTACCTTCCAATGAACAACTTTGCAGTTTGGAGTTTCTGCGCAGGAACAACCCTTCTATGAGTTTTGAACAGAAGTCAGTTTTGACTTCAGGTGACTTGTCTGACTTGCAGAGTTGCAAACTTATGTGACTTGCAGAGTTTCAGACTTATGTGACTTGCAGAGTACTAGGACTTGCAGAACTTGGTTGATTTATCAGACTTGCAGGATTTAGACTTTGTAGACTTGCAGTACTTGTAGAGTTTGTGAAGTTGAATATGATTTAGAACTTAAGTAACTAAGCTTTTAAGCTTAGTAATAAAAACGTCGAATCGTGGGGGGGGGGGGGGGAGGGGGGAAGGGCCATTTTTTTTACGCCGATTGCTGACGCAGCATGCCGCGGCCACAGACGTCAAGATTTTGGAGCTTAAGCTATTAAGTAAGCTTTTTAAGCTTACTTAAGCTTTTGTATTAAGCTTAAACTTTTGAGATTATGAGAGCTTATCTCTGTTTCTTGACGACTTGAAGAAGAGGATGTAGGAGTGGTCCTCCGCTGCTGCAGGTTGGTCCTTCACGATCTGAGGATGGAAACAGAGGTTCTTGATCTCCAGGAATCCACCTATATCGACCGTTCGCGACGAGATTGACCGTAGAGCTCGATCGTTCCAGGAGCTCCGCCTTCGCACAAGATGGGTAGCGATTGGAAGCTCTTGATCTCAGCTTTGCTCTGATACCACTGGTGCACAGATCGGATGCTGTACGCTCGCGTAGTGAATGTTAGAAGGTCCCCAAGAACAAAAGAACTCTACTTTTTGCACAAAACTCAAGATAAAAAGCATGCACGACATAAACAAGAGACCAATTGGGTGCAATCTCCCCCCATGCCTTGTGTGAGCACTCCACAAAGCATGTATTTTATGTATTAATCATCTTCAAGCTCAAATAATAGCCCAAATTACAAAATAGCAAGCTTTTAGCTTTTGAGTTTGCTTTAGCACAAAATAGAAATAAAGCTAATGGGCGGTGCCCAAAGAGTCAGGCGTACCCAATACAATGTCCAAGTACAATAACATAATGGTGCGTCCATGTGCATACAAAATAATAAACAAATATCCAACGCCTCAATAAATAGGCGCGACAAAATATAGGCGCCATGCCTAAGGTATGCGCCCATCAAAATATAAATGATAAATCGAATACTCGCTATCCTCCAATGCTTTCCTCCACCACTGCTGCTATCTCTACACATCAACTGAAGCATTCACAATCGTTAGTAAAATAATACAATTAAACCGACAAAAGTGAATACCTAGCAGTCTTCAGCTACATAAATAAATCAACTGGTTAGAAATCAATCCTAACCTTAAACGCATAAACGTTTATTAATTTAATATGCATTTTGCGGAATCACCCATGTACACACTAAATCAATGAAACGCTTGAAAAGGATAGGCGTCCCCATCAACTTCTCACACAAAGAATCCACTTTGTGTATGAGCCTCGGTCATCAAAGTTTACGGAATCCACCGTAAAACCTCACGGAATCCACCGTGAAATATGCCTCCTGGCATCATGGACTCATAAATACAATCTTGTGTGTGTGGACAATGACACTGACACTTTACTGATAAGAAAAGAGTACTATCATTGCATTAAGAAAAGGAAGCAATTACAATGCTTTATAGGAAAGTAGGAAATTGTAGTAGGCACCACTATGCATATGGGATAGGTAAGCCAGCATGTCCTTGGCCCTGAAGCTCCATACAAAGAGGCTGTTAGTGAGTGTGATTGCTGAATCTCAATACCCCTCCTCAATCACAACTAGAAAGGCACAAAGTGTGTAGAGGCTGTAATGAGAACCACCTGCAAAGTGTGGGCACACCACAAACATGGTAGACACCAGAGGCTGTCGCAGAAAAGGCTAAGTGTGGGCACAAAAACATGATGGACATCTAGAGGCTGTAACAGGGGCCTCACAAAGTGTACAGAGACTGTAGTGCCAAGTTACATGAGGAGTTTACAAAGCTTATGGCAAGAAGCATTAGGGCTAGGAAATACAAGGCTTTTAAAACAGTCTATCAGAGTAATGAGAGTAGAAGGACTGATGAGGCTTGTCCTTCCGATCCTGGTGGTCTTCATCTTCATCTTCATCTTCATCTTCATCTTTTGGTCCATGGTCTTCTTCTTCTTTCACAGCTGCAAGATAGGCCTTTTGGGACCTCTTCCTAGCATGACAGAACTTCTCAGTGTGTCCGGTCCTTTTGCAGAAGTCTCAGAAGAGCGGTTTCTTTTTACCTTTGTATCTGTTGTTTACATATAACATTTGTTCATCCTTTGAAGTGCTAGGCTCTTCTTTTCTTTTAAGTTTCTTTTCTTCCTCTAGCAGAGAGGCTTTAATATCAACAAGTTGAGGATAAGGCATATTGGTTAGAGTGGTTAATACATTATCATAGGCAAGAGGCAGACTTTTTAGCAAGACACCAATACAAACATCTTCATCCATTTTTAGCTTTATCCCTGCAAGCTTGGTTAGGAGACTTTCCATGTAATTTAGATGGGATGCCAGGGATGTATGAGGCTTCATATCAAGTCGGAAAAATTCAATCAATAGACCATACTTAGATGACTTTGACTGTGCACCAAATACGGTATCCAATTTGTCCCAAGTGTCATGGGACGTGTCACAGGCATCCACATGATGGATGTAGCTGTCATCCAATTCTAGCTTAATGATGGCTTGTGCCTTGTCATCATTCTTCTGCCAAGTAACTGCAAGGTCCGCATCTCGAGGTTTCTTTTCTTTGCCATTTGTGATGGCCCAAAGACCCTTCTTCATCAGGATGAATTTTATGCAAGTTTGCCAGGTGTGAAACCCGACTCCCTTGAACCAAGCATTTGGAGAGTCTTTTCCCATGTTGGATGGCTGGAGCAGCAACAAATCAACTCCAAGATTCTTAGATTTTACAAGTGAAAGAGCAGATTACAATGTGTCAAGAGATACAAGTAATGGTAGTGTGAAAACACACTATGTAGAGACTTGATGTTGAGCTTGAATCTTTCTTGCTCGGGGTCATCGATCCTCCTTCAATCTTCTCAGGTCCTTCCCCTCCTTGATTTGGTGCTGGGACAGTAGATTAGAGTGCCAGTGGGTTGCTCCAGGTGGCAAGAGAGAGAAAATGATGAGATTTTTTAGCTTTGATGAAACTGGTTATGGTTGACAGTTTAGGGTTTCAGACAGGGGCCTGGTTTTTTGCAGATTACAGGAGCTGTAGTTGATCATTTCCCAAAATTTTTACATGTATAGGAAGCTTATGTCATAGCCTTTCAAAGCCCCATGGTTGCAGCTTGGAATTCGTTGTGTGGTGATGGCGCAGACAGTACAAACAGGAAGAAGTGCAGATTTGACAACGACAACGAATTTTCGCAATGCTGCTCTCTGATGCTCCTGATGTTGAGGGCTGATGTGCCACGATGAAGCGCCTTGGAGTGTAGAACACTTTTGCAGAAGAAATCGATTTGAGATATGGCCTATAGATGCAGATCTAGGTCCTCAATCAGAGCTATGTGCTCTTTGGCTATGGCTGCCACAAGCTTGGCTGAAGATGAAGTTGAAAAAAAATTCACACTGACACTGAGCTGGATGGAGGTTGAGAGGAATAAGAGAGGCTGGAGAAGCAATGCCATGCCCGACTAATACCATGTAGAAATGAATGGGATCTAGGACATGGCAGTGAGTTATGGTGGATGGAAGGAGAAGAATAAACTCATGATGGAGGAGACAAAGACACTATTTGTTACACAAGTGAATTAGGTTCCAAGATTGAGACTTGGACTCATAAACACAATCTTGTGTGTGTGGACAATGACACTAACACTTTACTGATAAGAAAAGAGTACTATCATTGCATTAAGAAAAGGAAGCAAGTACAATGCTTTATAGGAAAGTAGGAAGCTGCAGTAGGCACCACTATGCATATGGGATAGGTAAGCCTGCATGTCCTTGGCCCTGAAGCTCCATACAAAGAGGCTGTTAGTGAGTGTGATTGATTAATCTTAACAGAGCTACATATCCTCACCCTCCGAAAGCTCGTCCCGTCGCAAAGGAGCATCGAACAAACTCTGTGAAAAAAGAAACAACACATCAGTCCACCATACAATAATGCATTCTAATTAAACATGGTAACTACGGACAAGAAAGATGAGTGACTTACAGGGCCGCCGCGTCTATATAATCGATCGATCAATGAAGTGAGACTGTGCCTCTCTGCATATCGAGTCTCAAGGCCAATCGGATCGCGATTTGTAATGGAGTGCTGCAAAGAAAACAAAATGCTAACTCTTAGAAACATGATTGTCAGTACAAAGGATATTGCAAAAAAATAAACAAGCAAAACAAAAGAAAAACTTACAAAGTCCTCCAAATATGTCCTATGGCCGCCACTCCCAAGATGATGGACCACTCCGGCCTCGAGTCGTGCCCTCGCCGCCTCGCGCTGTTGACTCCAATGTCCTGGAGAATCTGTAGCCTCCTCCCTCAGTCGGCGCCAGTCGTCTGCATCTAACCACTCGGGCTTTGCAGCCCCACTCTTGATTGCCTTGCGTGCGTCGGATCGTCTGTGTGACATATATACACTCATGCAATCCATTATCCAGCCCGTAGAAAATCTATCTACTGAGGCTGGAACCAGAAACTTCTCATGCAAGGATGCTACTATGTAGTCCTTGCTCCCCTCCAGTATGTTCTTCCAATGATCTAAGACATTGTGCCGAAAAACTTGTTGGCACAACTCTCTCATGCGAGCCATCACCCTCCTCCCCTCATCATTCATGATGATGGCTCCTGACCTATCGTCGACTAGATATCCATATCCCCCTGGAGTCTGCCTAAGATGGGTCCTCTCCCATCTGCGTCCACGCTCTTGGGCATATCCACTCTCAGAGTGGCACCCATAGGGGTGCCACCTGCTGATGACTGATCGGAGTAACTGGAGTAGACGTCTCCATAGGTATGACAAATCCCTGAGGTGATGCAACTCCAGCTGAACGATGAGATGGAGACATCGTATCTGTGCCTCCATAGCATCCACCTAAGCCTGAGCCACGCTCCCTGGAAGGGCCACGAGAGCGAGGAGTCGCACCTGTATCCCGTATCGACTGCGGGCTCACTGCATCCGTATCTCTATAGCATCCCCCTGACCCCGAAGCACTCCCTCCCTCTGGCCCAAGTCTGGAGCGTCGAGCTCATCTGCTCGAAGCTGAAGCATCCGATCGCGCTGAAGTAGATATAGCAAAGCACCCTGACGAAGACCGAGACAGCTCCTGGTTTGCCATATCTCTGAATCTTGCGATCTGGTCTGGAGACATGCGTGTGAAGATATTCTGTAACTCCTCATCGCTCATCCCTCGACTCATCCTGAAAATGTCACCTGCACAGACAAAAAATGATGTTAGAATAATCAATTTAAATCATACAAAGCACAGTAATATAAATCCTTTTAAAAAAAGATATCACTTAAAATGCATATCTTATGTACCCTTATAAGCGATTGGTCAACGAATTGAGTAAGTGGATACTCCAAGTATGAAGTATCCTATGGTCCCATGTCAATCTCTTGACACAACTTTGCATACACTCTAAGGTCGATAGACATGTCACCACAAAAGGATGAGTCCACCTCGTTCTCAAAGAATTCTTGGACTCCTGTATTTCCATCATTGTTAGTCGATGCTGGCTCCAAGCTTTCGGTGGCCAAATACACGCTATCCTCCAATGTTTTCCTCCGCCACTACTGCTATCTCTACACATCAACTGAAGCATTCACAATAATTAGTAAAATAATATAATTAAACCGACAAAAGTGAATACCTAGCAATCTTCAGCTACATAAATAAATCAACTGGTTAGAAATCAATCCTAACCTTAATTTATCACAAGTGCACACTCTAAACTCATAAACGTTTATTAATTTAATATGTATTTTACGGAATCACCCACTATGGAATCACCCATGTATACACTAAATTAATGAAACACCTGAAAAGGATAGGCGTCCCCATCAACTTCTCGCACAAAGAATCCACTTTGTGTATGAGCCCCAGTCAACAAAGTTTACGAAATCCACCGTAAAACCTCACGGAATCCACTGTGGCACGGAATCCACCGTGAAATATGCTTCATGGCATCACTTTCTCTCCCTCTCTCATTTCCTCTCCCTCCCTCACCCTAACCCTCTCTTTCTCTCTTTCCCTACTAGGTTTAATGATTTTTATCTCTTTTTCTCTCTCCTCTCTCTCTCATATTTCTTTTTCTCTCTCCTCCATCTCTCATTTCCCTTTCTCTCTTTCTCCCTCTCTCACCCTCACCCTCTCCTCTCCCTCTCTCATTTCCCTTTCTCTCTTTCTCCCCCTCTTTCATTTCCTCTCCCTCCCTCACCCTGACCCTCTCTTTCTCTCTTTTCCTATTAGGTTTAATGATTTTTCTCTTTTTCTCACTCCTCTCTCTCTCATTTCTTTTTCTCTCTCCTCTCCCTCTCTCATTTCCCTTTCTCTCTTTCTCTCCCTCTCTCATTTCCTCTCCCTCCCTCACCCTGACCCTCTCTTTCTCTCTTTCCCTATTAGGTTTAATGATTTTTCTCTCTTTTTCTCTCTCCTCTCTCTCTCTCTCTCATTTTTCTCTCTCCTCTCCCTCTCTCATTTACCTTTCTCTCTTTCTCTCCCTCTCTCATTTCCTGTCCCTCCCTCACCTTGACCCTCTCTTTCTCTCCCTCTCTCATTTCTTGTCCCTCCCTCACCTTGATCCTCTCTTTCTCTATTTCTCTATTAGATTTAATGATTTTTTTATTTTTTTCTCTCTCCTCTCCCTCTCTCATTTCCCTTTCTTTCTTTCTCTCCCTCTCTCATTTCCTCTCCCTCCCTCACCCTGACCCTCTCTTTCTCTCTTTTCCCATTAGGTTTAATGATCTTTCTCTCTTTTTCTCTCTCATCTCTCTCTCGTTTCTTTTTCTCTCTCCTCTCCCTCTCTCATTTCCTTTTCCCTCTTCCTCTCCCTCTCTCATTTCCTCTCCCTCCCTCGCCCTCGCCCTCTCTTTCTCTCTTTTCTTATTATGTTTAACATCTTATCTCTTTTTCTCTCTCCTCTCATTCTCTCTTTTTTTTCACTCTCCTCTCCCTCTCTTATTTCCTTTTGCTCTCTTCCTCTCCTTCTTTCATTTCTTCTCCCTCCCTCTCCCTCTCTCATTTCCCTATTATGTTTTTGTCTCCCCCCCTCTCCCTCTCCCTCTCCCTCTCTCATTTCCTCTCCCTCCCCCTCCCTCTTCCTTTCCCATTTCCTCCCCCTCTCCCTCTCCCTCTCTTTTTCTCTCTCTCCCTATCTCTCTCTCTCTCATTTCCTCCCCCTCCCTCTCTCTCTCCCTCTCTCATTTCCTCTCCCTCCCCCTCTCTTTCTCTCTCTCTCCCTCCCTCTTCCTTTCCCATTTCCTCCCCCTCCCCCTCTCCCTCTCTCTCTCTCTCTCTTCCTCCCTCTCCCTCTCCCTCTCCCTCTCTCTCATTTCCTCTCCCTCTCTCATTATACACAAATTATACAGAAAATAAATAAAAAAGAGAGAGAATACACTCTCCCTCCCTCTCGTTCTCTCATTTCATCCCCCTCCCTCTTCCATTTCCTCCCTCTCCCTCTCCCTCTCCCTCTCCCTCTCTTTCTCTCTCTCTCCCTCCCTCTCCCTCTCTCATTTCCTCCCTCTCCCTCTCTTTCTCTCTCTCTCTCTCTCCCCCTCCCCCTCCCCCTCCCTCTCCCATTTCCTCCCTCTCCCTCTCCCTCTCTTTCTCTCTCATTTCCTCTCCCTCTCTCAATATATATACACAAATTATATTAAAAAAGTAAAAGAGAGGGAGAATGCACTCTCCCTAGCAGCTCTGGAATTAATTGCAACTAAGATATCCCAGGAGCAAGCCATCAAGCAATGTCTCATTATGTCGTATAACAAGAATACAACCCTGGCCACAAATCAAGAAATCGCGAAGTTGAAACAATTTATCGAGCATCCACAACATCGAAGGGGTGGTGACCAACGAGGAAGCCATCAGGAGGATTGTGGATCAGTGCAACCTCGCCATGTATATTGAAAAGTTCAGACAAGAGCCTGACCACACTAGATGTGTGGAATTCTTGAGGATGTATGACCATGATACGGAGAGTGGGATAGTATTCTTGGCAAGCAACGAAGGAACCAAGCAAGTGCAGGTCCAGCTTAGTAAGACCTTAGTAGAAAAGGCACTGGGATTGGAACCAAAGGTGGAGAAGAGGCACAAAAGAGACGTCTATGCCATGCTGGGGATGAAGAAGGAAAGTGTCTTAACAAATGATGGCATAAGTATCTAGGACATTCCCGATGCAGAGATCAGATTGCAAGAAAAGGTGATCCACACCCTGTTCTCTAGCCTAAGGTACAATTTGCTCATCCATAGAATCAATGTGCCCTTGTTGGAGAGCATGGCGGCTCATTCACTGCATGAAGTGGATTGGAACGGCTATGTCAGGAAAACCATAGATCAATCAGCCAGGAAACTAGCCCTTGGAAGTAGACCGATAGGTGAAAAATCCCCAGCATTGAAGGGAATCAATAGGAAAAAGTCCTTAGCCAAGGTCTCATTCATAGGGTATGGAAGAGTCTTGACCACCCTTATTAGAGAGGCAATGAAAGAGGCGCAAGATGGAGAAGGATGAAACACCTAATAGGTCGCCTCCTCGTCAAGAAGAAGAACAATTAAGTGAAAGGACAGTCAATGAAGAAGAGGGTGAGCAAAAAGATCAATCAAGCAAGAGGAAGATGAAGATGCCTAAAAAGAGGACGACAAAGAAGAGGGAGGAGGAAGAGAGGAAGAGAAAAGAGGAAGAGGACCTACTTAAAGCCAAAGATGAGTCAAAAAGAGCCAAGGAAGAGAGGAGGAGAAAAGCTGTTGAACAAGAGGAGGAGTTGAGAAGGAAAGAAGAGGAGGACTTGGCACAAGCTGTACATATGTCCATAGAGCAGCAGTGCAGGCAAGAGGAGCTAGCAACAATGACCCCGCCTAGGCAGGACAGGTCAGGAACCAATGCCCAAGTGTCAAATGACTTATCTCCACATGTCCCTGAGGAAAGGACAAAGCCATACTCCACCCAGCCCTGTCTACCCTCTTGTCCACTACTGCAACCACCACAGCAACGCCAAGCACCCCAACCATGGTAGACGCAACTAACCTTATGGCTTGGGTACAATATTTTGTCAACAAAGAGCTAGATCAATCAAAAAGCACGAAAGGCCCAACTGTAGGGAAGAAGAGACCAGTAGTAGCAACAGATGCCGAATCAAGGCAAGATCCTAAGCGGCAAAGGGTGGAGGCCTCCACGACTCCCATCCCCACAACTATGACGCCATCCGTTAACTACGACGACTATGTTGTAGAGCTCCTCTCCCAATTGAAGAAGGCCAAGGAGGAAAAAATAATAGTGGTGGTTGAGTTGGAAGCTGAGAAAGAGTTTGTGGTGGCCCTCCAACTGGAAAAGACTAGGCAAATCACCACATACCAAAAAGAGATAAGTGAGCTAAAGTCCAACCTCAATGTCAAGGAAGAAAAGGAGAAAACCTAGAGGCAGCAACTTGAAGATGAAAGCTAGGAACTGGTGGCACTACAATGCGAATATAAAACCTTGATACTGTAGCACTAGGATTTGGAAGCCCAATTGCAAAGAGTTCAATTAGGCATGGAAGAGTTGGTCGAAAGAGAAACAAAGAGAAAACAAGAACAAGGGGAGCATCACCGAGAGGTCAAAGACCTCTTTGTCAGAATATTCATGGAAATAGATGAGCAAGAAAGGTTGGAAAGCGAGATTGAACACTTGGAAAAAGAGAAGGAAGAGCTCACTCACATAGGGAAAGAATGGGAGTCAATCATAACATCCCTAGCATGCAGGTAGGGGGAGAGCTTCATGGAGATGACGAAGAGAGCCGAAGAGTGGACAATTCACATTGAAGAATGGGTAAGAACTCTGGCATGCCACCTAGCTCAAGCTAAGAAAGACAAAACACTTGCGGAAAGCAGAGTAGAGGCTGCCCAAATGACCTTTCAAACACAACAACATGCCTTCTTAAATATCCTACTAGACATCACCCAGTCAGAGGAGGGAGAGTCCATGGTGGCTGTAAAGAAGAAACTAGGAATGGCTCATACAGCACTAAAGGCCAGGCTCCAGATGCTGCTATAACCTAGTGGAGTTGGCCCAAGCAATGTCATTATCTCCTATTGGCAAGCCTAACCTCACAGGGAGTGGATGCACTCGAGTTCATCAAGAAGGAGTAGCAAGAAACAAGTCGGTAGAGGGAGGTGGACATGAACTTGGAAATGGGACCACATGAAGAAGAGCTTGTCCCACCGCTTTCTTCCCCGAGGCCTGAAGATCAGTAGCAACATGCAGACACCTCCGCAAAAAGAAAGGCGGCACTGAGAGAAAGAAGGAAGCAAATGGTGGAGGAGGCAAGGAGAAAATGGAATGCCAAGGGAGTGAGGGCACACCATGCAACTATCCTGCCATGCGAGGATGATGACCCGACAAGATTCCACACTGATCTCATAATTTGGGAGAGGCAAGAAATGGCCCAAGAGCCCCTTCTACCTCAACTTCCAATTCCCCACCACCCTGCGAAGAGTGTTACCTATCAAGGTGGTGGAGGAGGTGATTAACATCGGAAGCAGGCTCAGACAGAGATGGCTGGAGGAAAGAGAGTAGAACCCCACATTATGGGCCACCGAAGATGCCAAATTTTGGCAAAATAAAGTTTTTGAGGTACCAAGGTTTGTGCCCAGCTATGAATGCCAACCTACATGGAGAAGAAGGGTTTGTGACACCAACCTGGACACATGGATGACTTTTTGCAACACTCAAACCTTCGAGAGGAATGACCCAACCTTTATGTCCGATAGGGTCAGAGTGGATTTTGACCCGAGTGTCCATGGCCGCTATGACTTTCCTGTAATCTATAACCCCCATTGTACTACATATGAGGATGCACTCGCCTTCACATCAGAAAACCTGTACAATACCCTAATCCAATTCACTAATGAATTCTCTTTATGCCCTAACCCTGCCTTTATTACCACTTGTAATTACCTTAGATTGCTTAGGATAATCCTTAGACAAGACCCCACCCTGTAGGAGTGCGGCCTCTCAGTGCTCCATTTTGATCCTAATGCTAAAGATAGTTGTGCGATGGCTCGGCTAATGATGCAAGCCACTCTATTGCCTTCATTTTGCTTAGCTCTACTAGAGGACATGAATGATAGCTGCTTCACCCGCTACAGTCATTCATTCCTCTCCACCACCACCCTTCAAGTCTGCCTAAACCTCAAGGGGTATCTCCAAAGCTGCCAATTCATTAGTAAATCTATTAAGCCCCCTTCTCCACCTCATTTTGATGACAAAGACTAACTTCTGACACAACTATGTAACTTATGGCAAAAAAAAAAGCATCGATCAAAGCTGCTGCACCTAGGGGTCCTCAAGTTAGGAGTGTCCGGTGACTTCAGTTGGCTGACTCCACCCCTAATCCCCTAGCCTCAATTTGATCCCCCACATTACACCTAGGGCACTTCAAGGCCAAGACATACCTAGGGAGGTAACACTTGCATGTGGTTAGACCTGTCACCCTAAGCTCCATCCCATTAGCATGTATACAATGCACCACACAACAATGGCACACACCCACAGGTAATGCACCTTTTTTTCTTTCTAGGTACAAGTGAAGGCCCCATCACCACCTTCAAAGACCCCATCATCCATGCAATGCCCTCCTCATTCTACTCCATGTGCCATCAGGCAAAGCACAACCAAGCAAGGGGTAGATGTGATAGCTACAATTAGAAAGTGAACGAAGAAGCTCATTTGGAATAGCACAGGTGAACTCGGAGGGTCAAATGATGGATCCATCTAGCACCATGATAAGTTTCAAAGAAGAATCTATCCACACGTCATCCTCCAAGCGTGGATCCATCTGACACCATTTTCAATTTCAAAGATGGATCCACCCCTTAACATCCCTCCAACACCATGGATTATATCCAACGCTAGGGCCCTCCAGTTCCATAAATCCCTCTACTTGTCCATAAATCTCTCCAACACCAGGGATCATATCCAATGCCAGGGCCTTTCAGTTCCATAAATCCCTCTAACAGGTCCATAAATCCCTCCAATACCAAGGCCCCTACCCAATTCAAGGGCCTTTCAGTTCCATAAATCCCTCCAATCAGTCCATAAATCCCTCCAAGACCAAGGCTCATTCCAAAATCAAGAGCCTTCCAGTTCTAGAAATCCCTCCAACACACCCTCAACACGGTATGTCCACAACCTCAAGAAGCCGCTGGCCATCCAGCACCATCGTCCCCCTCACCACCAGCAAGTGCTATGGGATAGGCACTCGTCTAGGAGGAGGGTAATGTTAACCCTCAGATGAACAAGGTGGAAAATCAAGAAAATCTAAAGCAAAAGACAAAGCCAAGGCAAAAGTGAAACGGAAGATGAAGGCATACCAAGAAAAATATGGAAACACAAGAAGTGCAGAAAAGTCCTAAATCAAGGAGAAAGGCGCACAAGAAAAAGTGCAAGTCAATACTTTTGTAAAAGAGTGCAAGCCACACCATGATTTATTTTAAGAGTGCTGTGTGTAAATTGTAAAGGTAGATGGGCAGTAGGAAGGAAGCTAGGAAGATAGGAGGACAATGGAAAAAAATGGCCGGCCATGTAAAAAGGGTATGACCACCCAAATGGGATTTAGGTCTTTGTATCTAAAGTCCAAAATATGAATGAGAGCTCATTCTTTGGTGTGTGGCAATGTGGACTCTTCTTCCTCTCTCCTTCTCTTCTCTTTCTTGCTTGTGTGTGTTTGAGGGAAGGAGTGTGAGAGTGTGAGGGAGTGAGTGTGTGAGGGTGAGGGACCAAGGAGGTGAAGCTTTTCACCATCTCCTCTCTTCTTCTTCTCTTCTCTTCTCTTCTCTTTTCTTGCGGGTGGCTATGGAGGATGGAGCTTGGAGGTAGAGGCTTGAAGATGCTTGAGCTTGCATCAAGAATCGTGGAGCTATCGAAGTGCTTGATAGAGGAAGCAACTTGATCGGTCATCAAGGTAAGCTCACTATATCTGTAGAGAGGTATGGCACGTCAGCTATGTGAGAGGTAGCCATTAGTGCTCGCTTGAAACGCTTGAACAATAAGCGGTCCATGGGTCTTGGCAGTTGAGCTTGAGCTTGCCTCTACACCATCCCTAACATATTATAAACATCTCTTTTGAGTTGTCTCTTGGGCTTGTTGACCAGGCCTATGGCTGTTTCCATCATTTCAGAGCTCAACTCCACTTCTACTCTCTACGAGTCTCTCCTCCTTGTCTCATTGTCATGGTGCCACGGTTCTTGTTCGTATCGAAAGTTTGCAAGAACTCCATGCACTTGTTATAGTCGATGGCTTGGCTGACCTTCTCCATTTATTTACCAAGATTACCATGGGTGACAATTTATTTTACCACTTGCTCTTTCATCGCTACGCTTTCTAAGTCCTAGATGCTTCTGAACTTAAGTTGATTAAAGGCCTTTGTTTTTGTTGTTAGGCTGTATTTGGCATGCTCTTCTTCCGTGAATGGGAGCTTGCTGCCTTTGTCGTACTTGGCCATCTTGGATTCATGTCATGATGCAACAATTCACCATTAGGGGATTATGAATATATATTATGGAAAGATGAAGTGCTTAAGTACATAATGAATTTTTTTGCTTCAAGCAGTCCACATAGTCCAACTAAGAATTCCATGAAAATTTTCCTTGAGTACAAATTGATTTTTATTCGTCCTTTTTGCTTTTTAAAGTTCAATTTAAGGTTCAAGTCGTATCTTCTTTTCCGCCTTAAACCCTTCCCCCCCCCCCCCCCCCCCCCCCAGGAGTGATGAAAATTCTGCCTAGGATTGGAGGATGAGGGGTTAAGGGCATTGAGCACATGCTTGATATGATTTACTTCATCATGAGCCAATTGTAGAAGTTTGGGTTATACTCCAAGTGAGCGTGAGGGTCCATGTCATGAGGTCTAATGCCTACATGTGTAATGTAGGTTAGAACATCAATGAGGAGGTCATTGGAGTTCATTCTGCTAGTGATGTGTAGTCTCCAGGATTCAATCAAAATAGGGGCATGCCATGACATAGTCCCCTAACACTTGATTGTGACTAATGGCCAATACTTTAAATGAGGGAGGAGCCACATAGGTTGGATCATACTCAAAGGTTTTGATCACTTGTCTCTCCTCGACAGTGGTCATAATTCGGCAGCCCTCTTGTTCCCATTGGAGACGAAGAGTGTGCCACTTACACAAAAAAGAAGAGTTAGAGCCAGCTAGCTTTTTTAGCTCTTCTAACTCCTAGCTTGTGGCATAGACATTGCCCTTGCCCTTGCTATAGGATGTGATCAGTCATTGTTTGCGAGCTTGCTCTTGAGAGATCTCATTGGCGATCAATTTCTCGGCTAGCATGGGAATCTTGACAAACATGAAATATGAATTGGATTCTTCCCAGGTGCATGGCCAGGATTGTACATCTTTTGCTAATGCCTCATCTAGGAGGCCTAAGGCCAGCCATTCATAGCTCTTAGTGAGCATGGTGAAGGTGGGGTCTAATCATCTAATGCAAGTGACTAAGTCATCTCCCGTATTCATGGCTAGATCTAAGGCCAAGGTAAGGATAGATCTATGCTCATAGGAGGGTCTGAGGCTTGTGGGAGGTTGGGGTTTGGCTAGGTTGGAGAACTTAAGAACTGACGCTTGCTTTGTGGATTGGTTAGTAGGGTGCTTAGTAGCCACTTGTGTGATGGGTTGGTCTTGGGGCTCAAGTGACGTGTTGCTTTCAGCTTATGGAGCAATTGAGACAATAGGGGTGGTAGGTTGAGTGGGACTAGGGGCAGCTAGATGTAGTTTTGGTTGATAGACTCATTAAGGTTCTAAAGAGAGAATTATAGATAGGGGAAAGATAAAATTTACATACTTTGAGAGAGAGAGAGAGAGAGAGAGAGAGAAGAAGAAGAAGAAGAAGAAGAAGAAGAAGAAGAGATAATGTGAACATAGAGAGAGGAAAGATAAAATTTAAAAGAGAACAAGAGAGAGAAAAAACAAAAATTTAAAGAGAATGGAGAGAGAGAGAGAGAGAGAGAGAGAATAAGAAGGAAAAAAAGGAAAAAAGAGGAGACTGAGAGAGAAGGAAAAGAGAGAAGAGAGGGGGAGAGAGAAAGAGAGAGTGAGAGGGAAGAAAAGCAGGGAGAGAGAGAGAGAGAGAGAGAGAGAGAATAAGAAGGAAAAAAAGGAAAAAAGAGGAGACTGAGAGAGAAGGAAAAGAGAGAAGAGAGGGGGAGAGAGAAAGAGAGAGAGAGAGGGAAGAAAAGCAGGGAGACAAAGAGAGAGAGAGAGAGAGAGAGAGAGAGAGAGAGAGAGAGAGAGAGAGAGAGAGAGAGAACTAGGAGAGGAAATAAAATATACTAAAATAGAAGGTAGAAAGAGAGAATAAAATTAGACATAGTGAATTGGGGGGAGAGAGAGAGAGAGGAGAAAAATTTAGAAACAGAGAGGGAAAAGAGGAGAGAGAGAAAGAGGAGGAGAGAGAAAGAAGAGAAATGGATTATCGAGCAAAGTTGTCATACGGTAGCATGGTAACTTGGCTTGTTGCTTTGTGGTAGCAAAATGGTCTAGCATTCCGTGCATGCACGAAGTACTAGTCTATTATAATAGAGTGATCTCCCAAACCTAGGTACGATCCTAGGTGGAGATTGTATAGTACTCCCAAGCCTAATAATATTTTAGAAATTAGAAATTAGTTAGAAAGAGAGAGAGGCAGCTTTTCGGACTTTACCAAGTGGGTGGATTCAGTGCATTAAGTTTAAGCCTTTCTTTTCTTTCTCACCCACATTACTTGGGGTCCACACACCCCCCATCCTCCATGGATATGATGCACGATGAGCTCCCTAATGGACATGATGCAGGCTTTGAAGGGGCAACGTGGGCAAGAGTTCATGTGAGTGCTTTGCAGCCCGCCAACTTTGGCATCCGTGGTGTGCTATGTGTCATGGTGGTGGGATGACACATGGGACTAGATAAAGGGGGCAGCTAGGTAGGTGTCAAGAATGCTGCCTCAACATTCGGCAAGGAGGTCACCAAGGTGGCAAATGTGGTGGTGAAGGGGGCATGCTTCCACATCAATAGTGAGGCAAAGGTCATGGAAGGCATTCTCGGTGTGGGCTTGGTGTCGTGGTAGGCATTTGTGACATGGCTAGCAAGACAGACAAGGGCACTGCCACTTGTGCCATCAACCTCAATGCCATCATCACTATCATAGGCTCTGTTATGGGGTTTATCATTAGCGCCATGATCAATGGTACCTTGGGAAAAGACATAGTCCTCCTCTTTAGGAGGCCATCTCCAAGCTCATCCAGGATCGGAGATTTGGAAGCTTCGGGAGGATGTGGGCGATGAGTCCTCCTTAGAGAATGGAGCAGAACAAAGGCACTACTTGAACATTTCATTGAGCAAAATGTTTCTCTTAAGCACAAGCTTACAAGGTTTCTCATCATAGATGATGCCTTGATACCTATGGGAATCCAATATTAGTACACCACTTTGTTGTTGGTCAATATCACATTTAATGGATCACACTACTCACATTTTAGGTCAATGGTTCAAGGTTATGTACTCTTAATAATTCATGAATTGATGAGAGAAAAACATATCCTCGAACTTCCCCCCTTATGCTCTCAATGCATATATCATTTTTTATACATGCAGTGCAAAATTTCTTTAATACTTAAATGTTGTATCCTTTGAGTTCATGAAATTATGTAATTTTTGAGAGTTACAATGTACACACTTGGAGGTAAACTCCTTGGTAGGTACACATTGGAGAAGAGGGATATCTATACATGTTGGTGAAATTAAGCTAGAGTTCAAAGCTTCCATCTTACATGGGCATGTAAGGGTTTTCTTACATGTCTTAAAGCAAGTGATCCACACAAAATTATATGTATGCATAGAGAGCTTTTATGAATGTTGGTGCATAATCTAAAAGGTAGAACACTTTTTACCTCTTTAAATCATTGAATTGGATGAAAAAGACAACATATGCTCTCTTATTTAAAAAACAATATAAAAATCTCCCCCCCTCTCTCTCCTTCTTTATACATGAAGTTTAATATGCCCCAAGGATAATATCAACAAACTATTCCTAACTCACACATGATATATCTATATTTGAATTAAGTAAATGAAATGAAATAATAAGTGAGAAAAGATACATGTAAGTATGGCTTTGGAACTACACACATGCACACATATATAGGCTTATGATCTCTCTCTCTCTCTCTCTCTCTCTCTCTCTCTCTCTCTCTCTCTCTCTCTCTCTCTCTCTCTCATTTTGATGTGCAGATATGTATTGCTTGTGTTTTTGCAAGCATTGTGCAAATGCGCCCTCAATGTGCATGTAATCTTATGTAAAGAAATTGTCTTGATGTTTTTAGGATTAACTCATTTGAGCTTTGGCTAGACTTATTGCCATTAATTATTTGCACTTTAATGGGGTCCAGTATATGAGCTTTGACTATTGGTTGCAAAATATTGAACTAAATTTTGGATCCTTATGTATATAAGAATGTGTGACATGGTACAAAATATGAAACTCATGGTTAATGAGAGAGAGAGAGAGAGAGAGAGAGAGAGAGAGAGAGAGAGAGAGAGAGAGAGAGAGAGAGAGAGAGAGAGAGAGAGAGAGAGAGAGAGAGAGAGAGAGAGAGAGAGAGAGAGAGAGAGAGAGAGAGAGAGAGAGAGAGAGAGAGAGAGAGAGAGAGAGTTATATGAGCTTTGGCTATTGGTTATGAAATACTTTACTACCTTGTATATTCCAATGTATCTAAGAATATGTGGTGGTAGAGGTGTGAAACTCAACATTGTTCTTAATTGAATAGTTAGTTATTTTGGATATATTTGAACATGAAATGTGTGTGTGTGTGTTATTCACATGCACATGTATGTACACATAAAGTGTAAGTGCCTAACTATGATGGGGGCGCGCGCGCACACACACACACACACACACACACACACACACACACACACACACACACACACACACACACACACACACACACACACACACACACACACACACACACACACACACACACACACACACACACACACACACACACACACACACACACACACACACACACACACACACACACACACACACACACACACACACACACACACACACACACACACAAAGCTCTCATCAAAGTCTTGTAGATGTGAATCTTCTAGATGCAAATCATTTGTTATTATAGTATGTAACCATTGAACACTATAGGTTAGGATTAGCTAAAGGATGTATTTAAGCTCTAGATGTATCTAAGGATGTGATATTCACAAAAATAAAGACATAGAAAGCATAAATGAGCCAAGGAAAGCAACCACACAAACTCGCAAGCTTTGTAATGATGCCAGCCATGCGAAGCATAGTAGTGAGTGTAGCTGACAATGCCGACCACGCTAGCCACACTAGCAAGTGTATTTAATACACATACTATAATTTAGGAGTTGATTATTTAAAGGCTTGATGAAAAGGCAAGCACAAGTCATTTCAATAATCTTTTTAGTTATTTTTGTACAAGTAACATCACCACTTCAAACGTGCCAAAACCGACACGTGAACTTTTATAGAGATGGTCCCTTGTACTTGATTTAGCTTTTAGCTCTCTTTGAGTTGTTCCTTTTAAGTTGGATATCTTTCTTTAATTTTTCCACTTGCATGAGATTTTGACTAGATTTGCAATCATGTCCTAAAGGCTCTAAAATACTTTCCCCATAGTATGTAATAATAAGATAAATCTCTGTGAGAAAAAGCAAAAAAGAAAACACAATAATGGAGTTGGATCACTTAACAAAGGGTGGTGTCACATTAAAAACTTTCCGGGATTTATGGGTGAAGTGTACATGGTGTGGCATATTCTTTTGCATGTATACTTGCTTAATGTATGGCTACCTTGCTTTCTAGACTCTTGAAAGTCTAGTTAAGTATCTAATTGTGACATTATCCAAAGTGCTAGACTATGTTATCACAGATAGTGCTAGACTATGTTATCATAGATAGAAATGTGTGTTATCTTACTACTATATTATTTTTGCTATAGGTTCAAAAAGCCCCGAACCTCCAGAGGGCTTCTCGAACTTACCCCTTTTCCAAACCTCCCTTTTTCAATCAAATCCCCCTCCTCCCCTCCCTCTTTCTCACGTGTAGTCTCTCATTTTCTCTTTCCCCTCCCTTTTTTCATTAAAGCCCCACCTCCACCCCTCCATTTTTTAATTAAAACCCCCTCCCCTCTCTCTCACTTATAATCTCTCTTTTTCATTGGAGCCCCAAGAGGAATACCAAGGAAAAGGGAATTCTCTTGTAAGAAAATCTATCTTGTAACATCAACAAGCTTTTATTTCATTCTTTTGATCATCAAAACAAAGAAAACAACAATTCTTCACGCAGCATCATAGTAGATTTCTCCCACGGATTTGATAGAATCAATCATAATCTTCAACATCTTCATAGAATTCTTCAATATAACAAAGAACACAAAAGAATACACCATCTTTGAATGGAAATCAATCACATATTATTCATCTTCAATGTCTTCATAGTTCTCTCTCTCAATCTCTCTCATATACAGTTATACTGTTTTTATAGATTTGACTATCTCTGACTCTCTCTCTCTCTCTCTCTCTCTCTCTCTATCGATAATACATCATATCCTCACTACAATGCTCTCATAATAACCCTAAATAATCCTTCTTAGGTCGTGGATGCACCTCCCAAGAGGTATGTCTGATATGAAGAGTCACCAGAGCCACTACAGTGTCTTTTCACAGCTCACTACTGTCACTGCCACTTAGTCTTCTCTTTACTCTTCAGCAGCTGCTTCTTCCACTTGTTTTAGCTCTTTTGAACTTAGATTCATCCTTTCTAAAGATTAGAAAAATTTCCCAAAGTCACACATACATTCTACAGAACACTTATAGAAGGTCTATAGAACAGTCACAGTACAACACCAGAGCAGCTACAGTACAGTTACAGTACAGAGACAGAGCAGAGACAGAGGCTCCATAGAAGGTCTACAGAGGGTTACAGAAGGTCATCAAAACCTCATAACTCATATTCAAACCATTCCAAACTCTCAAAAACTATTCAATAAGCTTTCAAAAGATCTCAATCTTCATCAATCATCAATCCATGCTTCATACAGAAGATAATCAGAACAAAACAGAAGCTATACAGAACCAATCATAACCTACCAAAACATCACAGGTCCTCATATCTCCACTGAGAATCATCATGAACTTCTAAAACATAATCAATATTATCTAAAACACTCTCAAATACTTCCATTAACAATCATACATCACTCTAAATCCATCAAAAATCAATCATTCAGTCCTCAAAAACAACAAAAATCAGTAAAAAATTTAGGCTTTTTCCACTCTCAACATATCCCCACACTTAGAAAGGAAGCGTCCTCGTGAGCTAAGGAAAAGAAGAAAATAAGTTCACTAAAGAGCTCAATTTTATCTTCTGTTAGATCTTCAATAATCTTGCCAAAACACGACCCCAACTTCTTACCTGTATTTGAGAGAAAAAATACTACTAAAGGAAAACTTCCATTATTCATTAACTCTTCTGATTAATCATTTAAAAACCATAAAAAAATTTTAGAGGATATAAGAGGTTCTCTTCATCTTTCCACCATAGGCTTTTCATCCACCAGCAATCTTTTGAAAAGAGCTCTCGAACAAGTTATTCGCAATCAACACGAACTCATCACATACAATTAAGACAACACATATACAAACACTAACACAACCATCTGAATGACACCTTCAAAAAGAGATATATCATTAAGAATCATCCAAGATACATTGCAAAAGCATGAATGAAGATGATCCCTTTTGAAGGCTTGGTGGTTTCGGAAGTGATCCATGGAGAAGGATTTATCTACAAATGTCTTGGGAGGATTTTGAAAGAACTGCAAGCAGCACATGCTTTCTAGCAAGACAATGTATTTGCGAGGGAGACATAGGGCATGAAAATACAGGATATCCAACTGGTGGAAATCAATGTTCACATTGACATTCAAAAAAAGTTTTGGAATGGCCTTTTGATCATTATGGGAATGCCTATGCATGTATGCTAGATACCAAACAAAATGAGTTGTCAATCTCACCGAAGGATCCAGAGATTGTGAATATTGGTGAGCAAAATGAAGGTAGTTCTGGTATGCTTGACTGGCAGTTGTCCAATCTCCTGGAATTATTGGCTAGTTTATCTGAGGTCTTGTAAGAGAATCATTCAAGCTCCATCCTCTTCTTCGTGGAATCTGCTGATCAAACCCTTCATATTCACTAACCAATTGAGGGGGTTGAGAGATAGAAGTGGCAGGAGATGGAAGTGGAATAAGTAAAAGTGGATGAAGAGATGGATATGCAAAATCATAAAAGGAGGAATAAGTTAAAGAAGGAGTGGCTGAAAGTTTTAGGGAATCAGTTAAGAAGGGTTTTAATTGATAAATAGGAAAGGTAGAAGGTACATGGATGGATGGAGAAGGACATGGTGGAGAAGGGGAAAATACTCTATCTTCGATAAAAGAGCAATATGTAAATATAGGAATTTGAGGAAAAGATTGAGGTTGGAAAAGAAGGGGTAAGATTGCTGTGGAATTGGTTTAATAGAGGGAAAGATAGGTCTCATAACGGTGAGCCATTTGTTGGTAATAAAGTAGGCTAGGAATAGAGGGACCTAAGATAGATCTTCTCTGATAGGCATAAAAAAAGATTGAATCAAATGGATTATTTTTGGAAAGATGAGCTAAGAGATCCCACCCTTAGTTGGTTAGTGCTCTGTACATAGGTAGAAGCTGTGTTTTGTCGTTGATTCAGGACCGCAGAATCGATCATGGAGTGCTAGGAATTATCAGGGCAAGTAGCCACTTTTGAGGAGTAACTCTGGAACATGTCATCTATTCGCAACTCCAAATAGTTGACATACAAAACAGCTTGTAAAACCACATCTCCCACATACCAAGCCATATCCACTTCATCTGGAATCAACAAGTCTCCCCGTAGATACATATATGATAGCAACATGGTATCTGTCGTGATAGAATCTTCAAACACCATACGGACCACTTCTGTCAGCAACTCAGGAGACCAAGCCCCACTCCAATCATCCTCTGGAAGAGGAAGATCCATCGTTGAAAGCTTCATGTAAAAGGCCAACTTCTGTAATTGATAGTGGACAAAGGAAGAATGGTCCGGAGGAACATATTCCTGGAAATGCTCAAACATAGACCATAGAGATCCATCCTGGACTGCAATCTTTCCACTTTATCTTGGAAGAGAGGACACAAGGTAGCCTGTCTTTGGAGAATTGCCAAGTCCTGTTGTGAGGGAGAAGGGATCAGGGGAACATTAGGGCTTGGAGGAACAGACCGTGACTGCGCCAGTTGGTCTTGCAACTGTTTGATTTGGGAAGCTTGTGATTCCACTGTGTCATTAGCAGTCTGTAAGGCTGAGAGTTTTACATCTAAGAGAGTTTGAAGCTCTTGTGCTTGGTTGGACATCCTCTCCTTCTCCTCTGAGATTCTAGTGACCTCTGATTGAGCCTCTGTTAACTGAATCTTCAAAGAAGATATCTCTTCTCTTTGGGTCTCAATCATGTGGTTTTGTTGCTCCATCTGTTTAAACAGATCTGCCAGGGTATCCTTAGCAGAGGCTAACTCGGATGTTGCCTTATGCAATTGGTCTTTAGATTGCATCAGTTCTTCATAAAAGGAAGCATACAGTTGTTGAACACAGGCTGTCTCACTGAAAGTTCAATTGAACTCTGAATGTCTTTACATAGGAAAGGAATGGCATCTCCCAAGACTAGACTGTTCAGTGAAGGGACTGATATGTCCAAGGAACCCTCTTGATGTGCTCTAAACAGGTTGTTACATGTGAGATAAGCAAGGAGATCACTGCCAGATGTAGCAGAAATTGTCACTGAAGGAAGAACTAAAGGAGCTTTATTTGCCACCCGCTTCAAGCATTTGCGCTGTATGACCAGTGGAGGAGGAGAATCCAGATCCTCTATATCAATTGGTTCTGACTCATCTGAAGGTGGAGGAGGAGGTGCTGGATCAGATGGAGGAGGTGGAGGGACACCCTTCTTTAAACCTGAGTAGGTCAAGAAAGCAGACAGGTAGGATCCATATGTGACATTTGTAACATTGCCCCTGGTTACTTTAACGAAATGTTGATCCATCTTAGTGAGTAGGTAAGTGCTTGATCAATAGCTACTCCTTTTAACACCATCCTTGAAGCTGTAAAGAGCTCTTTGGACAAGTAATGGGATGGTGTTTTTGCAGGCATAAACCTGTCTTGGAGGAATTGGCACACCAACTTCCACACGGGATCAATGATCATGGAAAAGGAAACTCCTGAAGTGTTGATCATTTTCTTGACGTCCAGAATTTCCTTGGTCTATTTTTGTAACAGCTTCAAAATCTCATCGTTGGAGAAGAGCTGTTGAGCTGTAACAAAGGGTTCACCTTTGTAGGGAAGATACAGAGCCTTCCCTAACCCTCGAGGTGTCAAAGTCATGGAAGTATCATGGACCAGTCCCGACTTCTTACTGTATGAGGCCAGGAACTCATCACACATGGATGGATTTTCTAGAATCAAGGGGAAGGAGGCAGCCACGAAAGGTGCGAGTCCCGCCTTTGTGAGAGGCTCAAAAGTGAGTAGGAAAGAGTAATCCCTACTGACCGGTGGGACATACTGGATAGGGGGAGGAGCGTGAGGCGCCATTCAGATGGTAAACACACACACCACAACACAGACAGTCTCACAAAGAATGCCTGCAAAACAACCAAAGGGCTATTAAAAAGGAATCAATGAAAAAGAGGGACACACATACATACATAGATGTAACTAACCCAGTTACCACCCCAGACAATACACATCCTGGAAAAATTTCGGCATGACCTCTACACATATGCAACCGAAAGCTTCATGCGATGCAACATTCAAGCACCCAAATCCCCATATTAGGCAATAAAGAAAAAAACTACGCACCGTACCCGTAATCGGAACACATGGACAAATCAGACTACCATAAAAATGTACATCAAGACTGGACCATAATCGAGACCATCAGTGCCAACTAAGAGACTTGTACGCACCCATCCCACAAAGCATGTTTATTAAAAAGGGGGGAAAGAAGTGTCGTGAGGGGGAATTAGTTTAATGAAGGGTTCATTTAAATAAATTATTAACAATGGGTGACATTTTATTAGGTTGTAAACCTTAATAAGAAAACGGCGGTGCCTTCTTAAAATTTTAATTAAAATTTATTAAGGTGAAATGGTGCTTTAACGCAATCTGGACTACGATGCCCAGATTGGGTCTCTAAATGCAAATTCCTTAATGAAAAATTAAGAGTGATGTGGAGCGCTTTTTTATCAGCGCGTGCTTTTGTGACGGCTAGTTCATTTTTATTACAAATTAAAGTGCCTCTTAAGCGCACGTAGCGTGTGCAAAGTGAACGGCGAGTTGATTTTTATTATTATAAAAGTGTGTGTTTAGTGCGAATGCGCGTGAAAAATGTGGGTGAATAAAGAGTTCATTTTAGCAATTAATTTGTGATTAAGGGATAATGAAAATAAATAAAGCTCACAAAATAAATACTTGGAAGCGGTGTGTATGCAAGGCCAGAAGGGGCATGCAAGAGTCCCCCAAAAGCAATGAATCCAATCAAACAAAATCAAAGACCACTGACTGAACAACAAAGAAAACACCTTAGTGGGTTTGATAATTGGTAATGTATTTGTATGTTTATTTGTTAATTTTTTTATAAATTTATTTTTGAAATTGTTTAGGTAAGTTTGGATTATGGGGGGGGGGGGGGTTATATTTAAGGTGTATTTGTTTTGGTTTTATAGTGTGGTGTGGTTAATTTATTTTATTATGTGTGTGTGTTTGGGTTATGTGTGTTTTTCTGGTTTTATTTGTTAATAAATTGTATGTGGTTGTTTGTTTGTTTGTTTGTTTTTATCAAAAGGAATAATAATTAAATATGGATATGTGATGAAGAAAAAATAAAAGTGCTGCCATTTAGAAAATATCCACAATTTATGTTATGAAGATAAGATTCGGATTTGTATGTTTTTTTTGTGTTTAAAAAAATATATTGGTGTCTTGTATGAAAATATTTTAAAGTGAAAAATGAATGAAAAAAAGGTCAGGGGGTGGGTGGAATTTTCTAGAAATTTTTTGATTTTTTACTAATTTTAAATATATTTTTTGTATTTTTTAGGTAATTTTGAGTAAATGGTCAAATATTTAATTTTTTGTAATTTTAGTGGTGGAAATTTCCACCTAACAAATTGCCAAAAATTTGCAAAAATATAAGGGAATTTTTAGAAATTTTTTAAATTTTTTTTGAGTTGAAATGAATTTAAAAATTAATTAAGTTAATTAAATCAGGAAAATCAGGTTAGTTTGGTAAGTAGAGTCAAATCAAGTCAGCTAAGTCCTGTTAGTCTGGTTAAATCAGGTAAGTCAGACTAAGTCAAGTCAGGTTAGGTTAGTCTGGGTTAGTTAGGTAGCTAAGTCAAGTCAAGTTAGGTTAGTCTGGGTTAGTCTAGGTTAGTTAGGTAGGCCACAGATCGTCTAGGTTAGTTAGGTAGTCAAATCAAGTTAGGTTAGTTAGGTTAGTCTAACCCTAGTCAAGTTAGGTTATTCTGGGTTAGTCTAACTAACCTAGATTAGGCTAACTAACCTAGGGTTAGTTAGTAAGGTGGGGACTAACCTGAGGTAGGTTAGGTAGATTAAGGTTAGGTTAACTAGACTAGGGTTAATTGACTAGACTAAGGTTAGTTAACTAGACTAGGGTGAACTAACCAGACTAGAGTTAGTTTAATTAACTTAAGGTTAGATTAACCTAAGTAAGGTTAGATTAACTAATGTAAGGTTAGTTTAACTAGGTAAGGTTAGTGGAACTAACCTTGGATGGCAGTTAGGAGGGGGAGGGGGAGGGGGAGGGGGAGGGGGAGAAGGAGGAGGAGGGAGTAGGGAGGAGGTGGCGGAGTGGGTGCTGGAGGGAGGGGCTGGTGGGGGCGTCGCAGGAGAGGAGTGGGGGCCGCTATAGGGTGAGGCGGTGCAGGAGGACGAGGTGGCAGAGGAGGAGCAGGCCGCTGGAGGGCGAGCCGAGCGTGGAGGCACGGGCGGCGCGGGGAGGAGCGGGAGGAAGAGGAGGGTGGTTGAGGAGGAGGGAAGGGCTGCTGGGGGCCGCTAAAGACGAGGAGGTCCAGGAGGTTGAGGAAGCCGCTGGGGGCCGCTGAAGATGAGGAGGTCGAGGAGGAGGGGAGGGAGAAGAAGGGTGGAGGGAGGAGAGAGAGAAGAGGGGGAGGGAAAGAGAGGTAAAGAAGGAGATGGGGTAGGGAAGGAGACGGTTGAAGGAGGGAGGGTGGGAAGGAGGGGACGGGGTGGGGGGCACGTGGGAGGGGGGGCAGAGAAGAAGGAGGAGAAGGAGAAGAAGGAGAAAGAAGAGGGTGGGGAGAAGGAAGAGGAGGAAGAGCTGGCGGGAAGGAGAAGTGGAGGGAGAAGAAGAGAGAAGAGGTGAAAGGGAGGAGGAGTAGGAGGAGAAGTTGCAGGGGAAGAGAAAAGAAGAAGGGAAGAAGGAAGGGGAGGAAAGAAGAGGAGGAAGGAGAAGAGAGGAAGAACGAACAGGTTCGTAGGTGTTTTGTTTTTTTTTTCTTATCTTGTGCAGTATTTGTGGTTTCTGTTGTTGTTGTTTTTTAAATGGTTGTCTTGTTTATATATATATATATATATATATATATGTTTATGGATTGTCATTGGTATATGTATGTGTGTGTGTGTGTTTTTTTTTCGTGTCTCTTCTTTCTTTCTTTGTTTTCTTTAAAAAAAAGATTAGATTTTGTATTTGTTTTATTATTATTATTATTATTATTATTATTATTATTTTGTTGGTTTAAAATTGTGTGTATAGTGTTTTTTATTTTTTTCTTATGATATTAAATAATGAAAAAATAAGAAAAGAACACATCCCCGGCCCGTGTGCATGCGCGGGCAGGGGTCAATTTTTTTTTTTTTTTTGCAATGACAGATTCAAGACACGGACGGGGATGCGTAAGCCACGGATGCCACGGAGGCGTCTTGGGGCGCATAAAACCAAAAACAGGCGCATTCACGCGTGAAGCGAGAAACACGGTTAACGAAAAAAATAAAGAAAAATTAATAAAATCCAAACTATTTGTTGGATCAAAAATCCGTAAAAAGGAAAAATGGGCCAGGAGACGAGGGAAAAATGTTGGAAACATGCAACACGGGTTCCGGGTCAAAATCAGGGTGTTCACATGGAAAAAACACAAAAAACAAACCCAAAAACACATACATGCATTAATATCGGAAAATCCGCACATCGGAATGAAGTGAGGAAAGAAGGAAAAGTGTGCACAACAATGTGTCCAACAACCTATCATGTCAAAACACAATTCTGATCGAGATAGGATGCGTTCACATGGAAAAAACCCCAAAAAGGGGTCCAAAAATGGACTCGAAAGTTAATACGGGAAGAATCGTGCTTTGGAATAGCAGGCGATAAGAAGGAAAAATGTCAGAGAAAAAGGAATTCACAGGACTGGAACATCAAAGCTCTGTTTGGGGGAAATTAGGAAGGGTTCACATGAAAAAAATACGAAAAATGCATCCGAAAACACTCGGAAAAATTAAGAACTAAAAATTCGGCAGTCGGAAGAGGGGGGAGGAAAAAGGAAAAGGTGGGGGAAAGGCTGGCATGACACAACTGTCAAATCAAACTAGAATTCCAGTGAAAATCGGGTAAGTTCACATGGAAAAATATGAAAAATAGGCACGAACAAGACTCGAAAACCCGTAAAATTAATAATGGAGGAACCGTGCATCAAAATGACACGGAGTAAAAAGAAAAAATGTCAGGAGAAAGGGGTACGATAGGCTTGACTCATCAAATCAGGGTTCCGAAGAAATAAAGACACGTTCACATGGAAAAATATCCCATTTACGGGAATTGCTTCAAAAATTAATAACTTGAGAATCATCTGTCAAAACAGGGGTCGATAAAAGGAAAAAATAGGCAGTTCAAAGGGACTAACAGGGCTGTATGGTTGGATTGAGTTTTGGATGAACATAAGATCCATTCGCATGAAATAAGCACAAAACCAAGAATAAGGGCAAACGGTCACGGAACAACCCCTAGGATAGGGTGAAATAAAACGTAAGGATGGGAAACGGACCCCATCAGGGTAGCATGAAATCACGGCATAGATGCATGATCAGAACAGGGTGTATGCATGGGGGTATGCAACATAGACGCGCAGGGACACGTCCCCACACTTAAGACCTTAACAGGGAGGTTAAACCAAACATCAAAGACTTGGTTCCTCACATCAGAACAACCACAAACGTCCCCACACTTAAAACATGACCAGTATTGACAAACAGAAGGTGTAGGGTTAGAAAAACTTGGCCCATATTGCCGAAAAGGAATGTCCTATCGATGTTGCATCTGGTGTCGTCGTCAGCCTGCAGAAGGTAACAAGGTGTCTTCACAGCACACATTCTTCGGCTGTTGTGGAAGGGAAAAAGCGGTAGCACCCAGGGAGGTAGCTGGTTGAAGGAATCACCGGAAATTCGTTGATAATGAGGGATATTGCACTCAGCTCACGATCACTCAAATGGATTGAAAGAGCAGTCACTCACCCCATAACTAATATCACTCGAGGAAATCATGATAAAAACCCATAGCGCATACCTGGTTTAGGAATCAACAAAGGAATGGTGCAGAGGGAGTATGCCAGGGTGCACAATTGATGGTGCATCAGTGCGTTTAACCCATCTAGCATAGGTGCAAGGAGAAAGGCCAGGGAGCCTTGTAGTGCAGTGTATAAAGCAGAGTGATGTGTCCTGTGCTAATGGCAGAAACCCAGCCTGTGGGTGCATAGGAAAATGGAAACGTACCTGACTCCAAAGGTCGAAACGTCCCTCAATCCTCGCCTCTTGGTTGATTGTTGAAGAAACTCCAGTCACACTCAGCCCACCCTCTGTCTCACGCTCTGTTGAAAGATACACAGGGCAGCCATGTCCTGAAACCTGTTGATGTAATCCTCACGGTCACTTGTGCAAAGGTTGTATACCTTATGTGCATTTGATGGTGCAACTGTGCACCCTGTCCTGTGCCGACATACAGTCCAAGAAGGAAGGCCATGGAGCCTTATAGTGCAGTGCACAAGAACAAATCGTGCTTTGTACATTGAGAGGCCCTTCCCGTGCGTGCTACACTCCATTCACACATCTCACCTCTCATTTGATTTAAAGGGAAAGACTGGTCACTCACCCCACCCTTTGTCTCACTCTCTGATAGATACAGAGGGCAGCCCATACTCACATCCCCATCCGATTAGGATGAGAGCTCACATCACTCAAGGGGTTGGTGATGAATATCATGTCGGCTGTTGGTGTCATGAGGATCTTGAAGACGAGGCGTACCCAGGGAGGCAGCCCACACATCTCATACTTCAATGATTTGTAAAAAGAGTCGTCTGTTAAGAAGGGCATACGGATTGATATGGCAACAATTCCCTCTCTCGTTTCCTCCCTCTCCCTCTCTCTCCCTCTCCCTCTCTTTCTCTTTCTCTTTCTCTTTCTCTCCCTCCCTCTCCCTCTCTCATTTCCTCCCCCTCCCCCTCCCTCTCTTTCTCTTTCTCTCCCCCTCTCTTTCTCTTTCTTTCCCTCCATCTCCCTCTCCCTCTCTTTCTCTCTCATTTCCTCTCCCTCTCTCAATATACACAAATTAAACCCTAAACACGTAAGAGAGAGAGAGAATAGACTCACCGTAAAGATTTGGTATTTCTCACCCTCTATGCAAAATGGTCGCTCTCTCTCTCGCTCTCCCTCTCGAAATGTCTCACGAATGCGCAAAATGAAACACGCTCGGGTTTCGGCCCTCTTTTTTTTCCCCTGTGGGGCATCGCTATTTGCGTTGCAAATGCGATGCTAATAGCGACACAAATAGCGATGCAAATATTCCTGCATCACTACCTGCAGTCGCTATACATGCGTTTCCTTGTAGTGTCATCCAATGCCCATCAATTTCCCGAGGAAGGCAAAGCGCTCGGTAGTGAGGCTTTTCGTGAGCAAGCACTCTGATTCTCATCTTCAACAACATTATGATGGACCTCTTCTGAGAGTGACAAAATAATGGTAGACTTGCATAGCTCATCAACTTCCATCCAAACATCATCATCCATATCCTCAGGTTTGACACTTTTGAAATGCAAGGGTTTTTCCAATTCTAGTTCTTATCTAGTTATGGTATCTAGTCTTGTCTTGTCTTCCATTATAATCATGTTGTCTTGTCATGGTATCTAGTCTTGTCATGCCTTCCATTATACTCCTATTGTCTTGTTACCTTGTAATCTTGCAATATGAGATCTTGTCTAGTTCTGTCTTGTATCTTTTTCATCCTTGTCGAGAGAGATCTTGTAATTCTAATATCTTTTATCCATACCTATGGTCCTGGGTTGTCGAATCCTTCATGTCCTATCGAGTCTTGTTGTTTATATCTATAGTCCCAAATTGTGGGGTTTTTTGTATCTTGTTAATTTATCATTGTACCTTGTGCCCCTATATGTAGAATTATCTTGTAAATCAGAATTCTTCTAAAAAATATTACACCTAGTCTCTCCCACAATAGTTTGGCAAGACTACTTTCTAGCCCTATTGAGCACTATGGAGGTGACCCTTGAAAAAATCGTGGTCTCCCTTCAAAACCTCCAACAACAAATTCTAGACTTGAATGAATGACAAGGGCAACATCAAATAGAACACCCTATGCATCTAGACCTTGCACTTCAAGAGATGCAAGACTAGATCCGAGGCTTGAAGAACAACAGAGGAAGTGATTAGATGATTTCACATGTTTATCAATCCACAAGAAGAGAACCCAATATCAACATGCTAGAGAAGTTCAATGGTGATCGTTTAAAGCTCAAGGGATTCTTGCAACAAGTAAAGCTCTATCTCCACATGCAATCGGATAGGTATCTAGATGGCACTTCCAATGTGGGATTTATTAGGACTTTGCTTTGTGGTCAAGCTTTATCATGGTTCGTCCCAATCTTGGAAAAGAATATACTAGTACTTCATAACTATAAGGCATTTCTTTGTGAGCTCACTTCTACATTTGGAGATGCAGACACTGGTCAAGTAGCAGAAACAAAACTTCGGAAGCTACAACAAGGTAACTTCATTGCCTCTACTTATGCATTTGAATTTAGGCAATTAATTTATGACCTCACTTAGCATGAGGAGTATTTTATCAGTCAATTCAGATGAGCTCTTTGAGATGACATCAAGGACCTCATGCTCACTATGCCTGAGGCAAAAACACTCAATGATTATATCATGCAAGCCATCCAATGTGATAATAAATTATTCAAGAGGAAGCAAGAAAAGCGAGAAGATTTAAGGCCTTGCCAATGGAACCTAGCCCCAATCAATGACCTAATCAAAGAAGAAACCAAGCCCAAATTGATGCAAATAGATAATACCAAATTCTAGCCCTCGATCCCACAAGAAAAGCAAAGGCGAAGAGAGAATCATCTATACCTATATTGTGGAAACCCTAGACACATTGCCCTAAAATACCCAAATAAGAGGGCAAGAATCCCAAGAGTTTTTGCAACCACCCTCGAGCAAGAAAACAAGGATGTCCGGTTGTGAATGGGACCATATAATTGGACCTTGATATAAGAAAGGATCTCTTGATTCCAACCACCCCCATGGAAACTTTCCTTGTCACAGTCTAGATGATCCTGCCGAGAAAGACCCTTTCTCTCAAAGACCTGGTCAACTCTGAGGCCTCCGCATGTTTCATTGATGATGGCTTTGTGAATAAATACCAAATTCTAGTACTCCAAAAGGCCAATCGTGCACCAGATCAAGTTGTGGATGGAAGACCTCTAGCATTTGGAGATATTACCAAGGAAATCAGACCACTCATGGTGACTCTTGGCGATGACAAATCTAGTGTATGCTTTAATGTCATATCCAGTCCCACAAATCCAATCATCCTTGGGATGCCTTGGCCAAAGAAATGCAACCCTAAAATTGATTGGGTTAAGAAAAAGATTACATGTTGTGAAATTCAAGGAAAGTCGGTATATTTAGGAGCCAAAGCCTTTATGCACATGGCAAGGTAGGAACCGACCTACATGATATATCATATACCGACTCAAGAATCTAGTAAGGATGAGTCAGTAAAGCTACCAAGCTAGTATCAAGAATCCTAAGATGTCTTTGCAAAAAGAATATAGATATTTGGCTCGAGCACAAACCATATGATTATGCTATAAAACTCCATGTGAGGGCTCAACCACCTTTTGGACCCATCTACAAGCTATTCCCTGATGAACTAGCTGAACTACACAATAACATTGATGAGAACTTAGCCAAAGGGTTCATTAGGCACTCAAAGGCTCCTCTGGTGGAGTCCCAATTCTATTCGTGAAGAAGAAAGGCGAGTCACTTCGAATGTGTGTGGATTATTAAGGAATCAACAAGATAACAATCAAGAATCAATACCCTTTTCCATTGATATTAGAGCTCTTGGAACACCTTGGAAAAGCCAAGATCTTCACAAAGATTAATCTACGAGGGCCTTACATTCTTGTATGGATCAAAGAAGGAGATGAATGGAAGACAACTTTTTGCACATGGTAGGGTCACTTAGAGTATGTTGTTATGCCATTCAGTCTCACCATTGCTCATGTAGTGTTTCAACATATGATGAATGATATCTTCCGAGAACATCTAGATGATTTTATAGTTATATACTTGGATGATATCTTGATATTATTAAAAGATCCAAAGGAGCATGAGCACCATGTAATTTTAGTTTTAGAAAAGATCAGAGAAAAAGGACTATATGCAAAACTTGAGAAGTGTTTTTTCCATATCAAACAGAAGTGGAATTCTTGGGATACAATGTCTCACAGAGAGGAATCTTTATGGACCCCATGAGGATCGTGACTATTCTTGATTGGTAGACACCCACATGTGTCTACGATATCCAATGTTTCCTTGGCTTTGCCAACTTCTATAGGATATTTATCAAGGATTACTCAGACAGTCACACCACTTACCAGACTCACAGGAAACTCAAAGTTCTCATGGACCCTAGAAGCCGAGAAGACCTTCTAGACCCTGAAGACCACTTTAACCACATTGTTCAAATTCTAGTCTACCAAATCCTACAAAGACATTTTTCTTGGAGACCGATGCATTAGAATATGCCTTAGGAGAGCCACCTTGTCCTAGCATGGAGATGATGGTCATAAGCATCTAGTGGCATTTCGATCAAGAAAGTTCTCCCCTCCAAAGATAAACGATGAGATCCATGGCAAAGATCTCCTTGCCATTGTAGATGCCTTTGATACTTAACATCATTATCTAAAGGGTGTAGCCCACAAAGTTATCATCTATATAGATTACAAAAATCTAGAATACTTTATAACAACCCGCATCCTCAATCGAAGACAATCTCGTTGGAATAACTTCTTATCTAGGTTTGACTTTGTCATCATCTATCGCCTAGGACACCTACAATGCCAAATCATATGCTTTATCGAGAAGATCCTGCTTGGCACCTAAGAAGGGAGAATAAGCTTTTGATCAACAACGAGCAATACTATTCAAGCCACAGCATCTCCAGCTAGTAGCCATCTCCAATTGTCACCAAGATGACCCTACCTTGATCCAGTTAATCCATAAAGCCCTGCCGCATGACAAGTTAGCTAACAATGTCAAGATAAAAAATCAAGAGGAAAAAGAAAATGAAGTTAGTGAGTTTCAGGAAACTAATGGATCATTATACTATAAGGATCTACTTTATATCCCTCCAAGAAAGTCGAGACTCCAAGTACTCTAACAACGCCATGACACTTTGGAGTTAATAAGACCTTAGAGCTTATTTCAAGAAATTTTTTGTGGCCCCAGATGTGGAAAGAAGTCAAGGAATCATGTGATACCTACAACATGGCTTAGATACCTTGTCAAAAACCACACGGCCTCCTGCAACCCTTGCCCATTCTAGCGCAACCTTGGTTTTCTCTATCCACGGTTTTCATAACAAATCTTCCCAAATCAAATAAATATGACTCTATTCTTATTGTGGTAGATAGGTTCACAAAAATGGCACATTTCATCCCTACCACCAAGACTATCACAAGCGTAGCTACTGTTAGACTCTTTCTTAAATGCATTTTCAAATTACATGGACTCCCATATGACATCATCAACAATTGGGGTCCCCAATTCATATCTAGTTTTTGAAAGAGCCTATGCAACCTCCTTGGAGTCCAAGTTAAGTTATCCACATACAATCATGCACAGATTGATGGTCAAACAGAACATGTAAATCAAGTCTTGGAACAATATATTTGCTACACCATCAACTACTATCAGAATGATTGGTTTGAGATCTTGTTTTTTCTAGAGTTTGCTTATAATAATAGTATCCATGCATCTATCAAACAAGCTCATTTCTTTGCAAAATATGGCCAGTAGCCAAGGATGGATGTACATCTCTCCAATCAAGTAAAGAACCTTGCCACCAGAGATAAAGCTCAACACCTGGCAGATATACACCAAGAACTCAAGCAACAAATCCAAAAGGCTTAGAATCAGTACAAGCACTATGCAAACCAACATCGTCTCCAACATCCAACATACAAAGTCGGCGATAAAGTATGGTTATAGGCATAACCTCTAGACAACAAGGCTCTCCACCAAACTAAACCATTAGAGATTTGGGCTTACTGGCTCCAATTGCCTAGCACCATGAAAATTCACCCAGTCTTCCATGTTTTCTTGCTCGAGACATACCATAGCTCACCATTGAGGGGGGAGAGATAGAATCCCCCCCACCTATTAGAATTGAAGATCATGAAGAATTTTAGGTTGAGCATGTCTTAAACTCGCGGATCACCCAAGGCTGATTGGAATACCTTGTTTATCGAAAAGGATATGACATCAACGATCTCACTTGGGAACTTGTAGAACATCTCCAAAGAGCACCTCTCAAAATTAAAGAATTTCATAAGAGGAATCCAATGAAACTTGGACCAAACCACCAAGCCATTCCTTGTGGAACTTGTCTCTAAAGGAGGGAGTGATGTCATGGACATTCCATGATCAACAGATTAATTTTTGCCCATCCCATATGAATCCACACCCCATGACAGGACATCCTCTAGCCAACCATTCGAATCCATGTCATCATAGAACCTTTTAAAAGATATTATTATTACTTGCATCATCGATGATGTCATCATACAACATTCTAGAACATATGCGATGTCATCGCGTGCATCATCGATGATGTCATCATGGAACATTTTAGAAGATCTTTAGTTGCCCTCCAACACATATAAAAGGAGGGGCTTGCCATAGAACTCCTCAATCTTACCAATGCCAGTCTTGGGAGCTCAAGGAGTCGAGACCTCCAAGTAAGTAACTTCGAGTTCCAGTTCTGGTTCTTATCAAGTCATGGTATCTAGTCTTGTATTGTTTTCCATTATGCTCATGTTGTCTTGTCACCTTGTAATCTCATAGTACGAGATCTTATCTAGTACTATCTTGTATCTTGTTCATCCTCGTCAAGGAAGATCTTGTAATTGTGATATCTTGTATCCATAGCTATGGTCCTGGGTTGTGGGATCCTTCATATCCTATTGAGTCCTATTGTCTATACCTATGGTCTCGGGTTGTGGAATTTTTCATATCTTGTTAAGTTATCATTGTACCTTGTGTCCCTACATGGGATTATCTTGTAATCAGAATTCTTGTAACAAATATTGCATCTAGTCTAGTCTCTTGAGAGCACAGTCTAGTGCTCCCATAATAAATATTCCCTTCAATCATGCCCACTCGAATCATAAAATGGCAAAAAATTTGACCATAATATGTGATACAGATCAGTGAGATCATTTAGCTCATCTTTTCTACTATGACATTTTGTTCTCTATTGGAGTGATTGATCAAACACAACATCCACAGTGTTGCACCATTCAGACCTTTCAAATGGTCTTGCTCTTCGTTACCAAAGTATTTGCTAGAATTTGTAGCTTTAACAACTACAACAATACCGACTACTTTGAATTTGAGAATATTGACACAAGCAACTAGATAGTCCTAGCAATGGAAGATGTTCTTCTCAACTTTGTTACTCATTTCCCTCCCCCCTAGAAGTCCTTATTTTGTTGTTTTAGGATGCTAGCTATGAGCCAATCCAACATGTTGGCACATACATTTTTGAGATTGAGAAGGGGTCTAATGCCTTTCAACAAGCCAAACTTGCCTCTATACTACATCAACCACAACAAAATTGAATGAAATGGTCGTGCTCCATTCTCTCTCCCAGTGTTGTTAGTAATTTAACCAACTGATACAAGAGCATAGAGGCTCTAAATACAAAAAGGTTGATAACTTGTTCTATCATGTGTGCCATTGTATTGGTGCTATCTTGGAAAGTTGATTTCAACATTCAACTTGATTGAACCAGCTCCCTTAACTGAGTTGGCTGATGTACTTTAAACAATGCTAGATGTCAGAAAGTGTACAAATCTAGAGTCTAATAAACTTTTTAAAACTTGTTGTTACAAAGTTTCAATACTTTGGAGACTTGTGCCTAGAAAATAGAGATGATGGATAGCTTCACATGATGATTGTTTTGCTAATAAAAGTTTTTGAAAAAATGGTGTGATTATGTGATTGCTCTATTTTTCTGATAGTAAGGAATTAATACCACTCAGCTCATGTAATGACAAATACACGAGTTACACAACTATTTGACACTACACGTTATCACGTAATAATAATACAACACCCAAACAAAAGCACTATATAGCTACCATCGAACTTAACTTTTGTTCAAAGAAACTTGTTTGGGGGTGCTTGAGTGAGCCACTAAAAACTTAGACACTTTAGGGGAACTCCTGCTGATTTGCTATATTCAAGATTTAGGTACTCATGTGTAGAGGAATGTCATGGTGTTTTGAAGTTTGCCTTGAAATTAGATGAAGCACAGATTTAAAAAGGATAGAAGATGGAAAGAGTCAGCACTTGCATCATGAATAGGGTATTGGACTACAACAATGGTGGGGGTCAAGCTCTAGTGTGCATAAATTCCAATTTGAGATGGAGATTTGGTAGGTTGGTGCACCTTAGGTACCAAATGAGAATGGTTGTTCACTCATACATGCATTCCAAACATAATTGTCTCAAAGTGAATGAGAAATGTTGGTGGTTGATAGGGTTGGTAATTGTAATGTGGAATATCATATGAGCACGGACTTTAAAACTATCAAATGTATGCTTGGAATAAGTAATGGGGAAAATGTAAAATATCATTGTGTTTATTGCATGCAAAGTGTTGGGTCTAAAGATTGGAGCAACTTGTGTCCCAACTAGAGACTATATAGATTTAAGTAAATTTAAAAACATAGAAGATATATAAGATCCCATTCTTTCAATCCCTCTTATAAATGTTCATTTGTACTTTGCATGCATATATTAGAATAATTGACAAACTTCTCAAGTTGCATCTCGACTATGCATACTCAATTAAGCCCTTGTCTTTATCATATGAGTGTATTGACAAATGTAAGGCATTGCTCTCGAAAATGGATTTTCATGGAGATCAAGTTCACTTTAAAAAAGATCAAACACTTTCATGGAAAACAAGAGATGTCTTGGCTAATGTCTCAATGCGAAGCTTAAAAGCTAGACAATTTTTAGGGAATCATACAACAAAATAGATGAGCATTACTACTTGGGAGTATTGGAGGAAGGTGTGTGAGGTAACGACAAATGTTCCAAGCACACAATGGCTTGCATTTCTAAGGATGGAGGTTTGGAGACATCTCAATGTCTTTCTAAAGCTTCTCGAGCAAAAAAAGACACCATATATATATCTAGAAGAGCTCAAATTCTCGATTATAAATCTTGTTCAAGCAATAAAGAGACATAGGGAGAAAATGATATCACATTTTATTTGGTAAGCGAGAATATACTTTGTGGAGGAGCAAGGCTCCTTAGCAACTTATAGTGGCCAAGGCATGGAAAATCCTCACTATCAAGTACAAGTTTTTTCAAACCACAAGACATAAAGGAGAAGTTACAAAAAGCAATGCTCTTGAGGAGCTATTCAATTGGTTTTTTTGACAATAACTTCAAAGAATAAATACTAAAGATGACAATGAAACTTGAGAATTCATAGTACTTTTCAAAATAGAAAAGTACAAAGCTAGCTCTCAAGACCTTTTACATATTCCTCTTTCTTAGGGATCTTTCCTCTATAATGTATAAATTTTATTCTCTTATAGCTAACTATGGATTTTATATCAATTCGATTTGCCATTAAAGCATAAGATGAGAAGGCCAAAAAGTATCCTGCGCTAGAAGTAGAGAAATCATGACCATAACAAAAAATCCCAATTGTTGTTGGCTTTTCCAAAAACATCACCTTGTGCACATTATACTGTAACCTAGAGAAACCAAGTGGCCTTGTAAGTGCCTTAATACATAGTGTAGGCCATGTTTCTTATTCTGAGAAGATGTTATAGAATACTAAGAAAACATGAGGATCAATCCTTGCCAAGTAATAGCCAAGTGTAACATCTTTCAATAAACTACCACTAGCTCTCGACCATTTCCCTCGTTCCAAGATCTTATCAAAATCTTCAATCTCCAACTGCAAAAAAGATAAATATCAAATGAAAGTCAAAATCAAACATACTAATGTATCTTACAAAATCGGAGATAATAGTTCTAATTGGTTTTCATCATGCTCTAGCTTAGTTAGACTCTATATATTAATTAATGATGATGTATCATTGGTATCTTGCAATTCTTTAATATACTCGAATTGCTCTCTTCCAAAATTGGAAATTCCAAGTTGATCTTAAAGACAGTTAAACTCCTCATTAGTAATCTCCAACTCTTTCTCAGCATCCTTTTCCTTGTTGAAACAAAGAGAAAGGACATCCCTTGCATCAATAAACTTGTCATTTGCAATTTCAATGTCTAGTTTAAGTAACCCTTCATTCGATTCATTCTTGACATCAACTATGCCATTTGCAACATTAGAACCTCTGCAATGATTGATAAAGAATAATCTTCCCTAAGATTAAAGAGCCTTTGGATGTCTAATAGTAGTATGTATTCCTTGTCCTTAATAGGAAAAGTTGGAAGAGAAGGAACATTATAGAAAGAAGGGGAGTTAGACATAATATCTACATTTACATGTCTTTCTCTTCAAGAATGGTCTTAGCTTTGAATTGGGTGATATTTAGTTTGTTAGCAATATATACTTCTTGTTGAGGGTCCAAACATTCCTTTGTATCCTTCTCATTTGCTACCTCATCCAAAAGGTAGAAGCTAGAAGATTTTGTTGCCTCGTGATTGTTGTTCATCATATTTAATAGGATATTTTTCAAGAGTATATACAATGAATCCAACTGCTTTTGATATAATCATTCATTTTCTAGAATGAGCAAAACAAAGTACATCTGTTGCACAAGTATATGAACATATTCCTTTGTATCCTTTTCAACCACATGCAATGCTAGACTTTCAAACTTAGCAAACTCCTCCATAAAACTTTTTTTGCAAGAATTCACCACATGGTCAATATCCCAAGTAGGGTTGAAAATATCCTTTGCAATTGCATAGTTATCTGATAACTCCATGTCATTCCAAAGAAGAAAGTTCAAGAGCCTTTCCAAGGAAGAAACCTCTATGATTTGAGATGATCCAAGAATCTTCAATGGTGACTTACCTTTGCCTAGAGATTTCTTAAACATTTCCACACTTGTTGTTGAGCAAGGAGAAGAAGCAAATGGAATTTTAAGAGCAAAGTAGCATAAATTGAACCCCTTGACCCTAAAGACAATCTTTTTCTTTTCCTCTTTAGTGTATCTACATCTTGGGAGCCTTGAATATCTTTTGCATCAGACATCACATGGTCCATGATACAATGCAAGGAGAAGAACCCAACTACACTAAAAATGTGTCCTTGCTTTGTATCGTATAATGTGAATATGGGGCAAAAACAAACTTGCATACCCAATGAACTACACTCCTTGCTTTGTATCATTATTTAAACAACAAGTGAAAGGAAAAATCATGAAAAATAAGAAAAAATAACTCAAAGAGCCTAGGATAATTAAGGTGCAAGATTCAGTAAAAAAGTGTACGAAGGTCTTGTCACTTGTACTTATACAAAATCGGGGGACCTTGCCGTGTGGACAGCCATGTGGATGGCCGTAGCAAACCCTTGCCAATTATACAATGCCATGTGTCACGGGCCACACCAAGTATATAAGATGGGCCCTAGCTTACGTGGCACATTTTAGTCATCCAACAATTGTGTACACAGTGAGTCATCCACAAAATGGCACGAAGAGTCCTCTTTCAAAACATTTGAACCATTGCCCTTGGTGCTGCATCAACCAAGGCTTGGTTTGTCACCATCAAAATGGTGCAAGGAGGACTCCATCTCTAGCTTTCAACCTATCCTCTCACGCCATATCAGCCAACCCCAGTGAGTCCACAAAATAGCATGAGGAGGAATCCATCTCTAGCTTCCAATCTTCCCTTTCGTGTTGCATCGGCTAGCCCCGTTGAGTCCACAAAATGGTGCAAGGAGAACTCCATCTTTAGCTCCCAACCTTTCCTCTCATGTCATATTACTAGCTACAGTGAATCCCAAAATGGCACGAGGAGGAGTTCGTCTCTAGCTCCCAACCTTCCTTCTCACACCGTATCAGACAACCCTAGTGAGTCCCCAAAATAGTGCAAAGAGGAGTTCTATAGAGCTTGACAAACTTGCCTTTCTTTTCATATTGTCCCGTGTGGGCTTGGTGAGTAATCCATGATATGGGGTGACTAGGGCTCCTTCATAGCTTCCCATTTTTGTTGCTTCTCGTGTTGTATCAATGACACCTTTGTGCGTGTCGGCTCCTACTTGGTATGTCCTGCATGCTATGCCCCCAATCGAATAGTTTTTGTTTGCTCTCCTTGTCATTTTCTATCAGACATTGATGGCAAGGACAAATTAGACAGTAAGAAAATTTTATATAGAAAGCAAGGATAGTGGACAAGAGGCAAGGCCATTAGAGGTTCCAAAAATTGTCCCTCTTAAGATCCCTCCTACCCTTGGTTTTTCCTAGTCTCCTGCTATGCAATCAAAGAAATCAAGTGTAGAGAGTGTGTCTTCTCCTCCTGCCCAACGCAAGGTCCATGTGGTTAGTGACCAACCCTATGATCTTGTTGAACAGTCCTCTTCTCCAATTGCCAAGTTTCAACTTCCCCTAGAGCACTTGAAAATCCAATCGATCAAGTTAGACCCTCTTCTACTCAAAGAAGTGAGCCTTCCAAGCCAAGGAGAAAAAGAAGGTCTAGGTTTTACTATGTGCATAAGTGTTAATGAGATAAGAAAGGCCCAAAGAGCTACACAACATGTCATTCCAAAGATAGATTTTATCAGAGTTGTCAAGGATATTTCTAATAGATTATCAAGAGTGTTAACTGAAATTGGCCTTCAAAAGAAATCGTAGCTTGCAATGGTTCTTTGTCTTCAAGAGGCAACTAAAGATTTTGTTATTTACTTTATGAATGATGCTTACATTATTGTTGTTGCTCATGCTTATAGGATCACCTTGATGAATAAAGATTTTAGTATGGTGAGCAGAATCAGGTCAAGTTTGACAACGTATTAAGGCCCTTGCTCACTGCTAATAAAAAAGCCTTTGAGATCCTTAACATTCTCCCAAAATTATCCAAGAAAGAAAAATGGAAAAATATCGAGGACATGACATACCTATATCCAATAAAGAATGCATCCTAGCAAGAGTTTGTCCAAGAAGAAAAAATGCAAGAGGTCATAGAAATCGAGAATGATGTTGTTTGCAAGAGAAAAATCATTGTGCTTGGCCTTGTTAATAAAAAGAGGATGGATGAGGTGTATGGACAAACATTTACCAATGTTTCTTGTATTTCTGAGAAAGAGGACTATCTTAGCTATTAATCCTAGTGAGACAAAAATAAGAGAAAAAAATGTCAAAAGCGCAAAGAGACCTTAAAAACCTAAGGCAAGTGCAAAAATGGAAGAGGTGCATTTTAAAATGCAAAGGCACCTATAAATTTTTGTAAAAGAGTGCCATGCTCCCTTATGTGTAATTTGTAAAGAGTAGATGGGCATAGGTGAAGCCACAATGTAAATAGAAGGGAATAGGAAAAGAGGACTTAAGCTAAAATGGCTGATCATATAAAAAAGGGGTGGGTGCCCAAAAGGGATTAGGGCATGTATAAAAGCCAAAAAGTGAATAGAGAAGCTCATTTTTATGTGTGGCCAAAAGTAGCTCTCTTCTTCTTCTTCCTCTTCTTGCTCTTGCTTGCTTGTGCTTATGCTTGAGAGGGAGTGTGAGAGTGTGAGGGTGAGGGAACGTGGTGGAGAAGCTCTCCATCTTCTCCTCTCTTCTGCTCTTCTCTTATCTTGTGTGCATGGTGATGAAGCATGGAGCTTGGAACTTGAGGTTCGAGCTTGCTTGAAGCTTGCACTTGGACTGTGGAGCTACGGAGTGCTTAAGGGGGGAGGCAACTTGATTGAGCATGGAGGTAAGCTCACTACACTCGTAGGTGTGAGAGCATGTATGGCTATGTGAGAGGTAGCTATTGCACTTAGCTTGAAACACTTGAAACAATAAGTCTTGGTGGTCAAGTGTGAGCTCCCATATTTTGGTTCTATTTTGCCAAGACCAACAAATTTAAGCTTTGAGTGCTTGTAAGCTTTGAATCGAGCATTGAAGTAGGGTTTTCCCCAAATCGGTGCTTGAGGTAGAGAGGTAGGAAGCAAGGGAGTTTGAAGAGATACTTGATCTCCTTAGAAAGTAAGTTTTTTTATTTTTTGAATTTAGATGAGTAGATTGATTAGTGTAGGCATTTGGTTGTGATTTTTTCATTCGGCCGTCTGAATCCATCACTCGACCCCTGCAATTCGGACGAGTTGGGCCGATCAAGATTTTTCCAAATTTTCAGGAAATTAGACCACACCCGGCTAGAGTTTCAGCCACGTAAACCTTCGTGAGTTCTCCCGACGTGTAGAACTCGATTCTTGCACAAGGAATAGGCAAATTCATAGGATGAAGCCACTTAGCAGCTTGAGTAGGCTATTGCGAGACCCAGAGTCCTAGCGACAGCCAACTGAGCCAAAGACCTTAAACAAACCTAAAACGGGTAAGACAATGCAGTGAGAAATCCTAAAACCTGACAAGACGGCCAGAAGTGGGTCAACAAGCCTATCAGGCCTGAAACGAAGTGAGAGTGTGTAAGCCACTTAGATACTTGTTTTCTGCACTCACCCTGAATTTCTGCACTTGAAGTACACTTAAGGACAGCTAAAAGCCTGATTGAGCACAAGTGCACGGGAAAGAAAACACACACACACACTGAGTAGAGATAAATTGAGGATTGGATGCAATAAGTCAAGGAACTCACTCAGATAAACACCTCAAGGAACCCACCAATAGGAGAAGATCCCAAGACATAGACGAACGACCAAAGCACAGAGTAGGACCAAGCAAGCGGCACTAGAGAAGTGGATCTGACCAACTTGCTCAACTTGATCGACAGCTTGGTGGAGCACGAGAACGTGATCATGATAGAGGAAAGCTCAGATCGCAGGCCGAACGAGGAACTCGACTTAGGAGTTTTTCCAGAGTCAATTCAATAGCTAGTGAGTAGCTATGATGCGCACGCTCGGTATGAGCACCATGGCAGAATGGCAGAGGCCATCATAATAGACTTGGAAGAGGAACAGAAGCTAGCCCACAAGGCGCTGCAAGGCATAGTGAAATACAACTAAGACTAGCGTGCTAGGAGCTTAAGGCAGAACACAGAATTGTGCAAGGTACAATGGGTGCTAAACCTAGCAAATGGGAATCCGACCAATTATGAGAGAGCCTTAGAAGGAGACTTGATGTTGAGTGAGCTTCTCATGAAGTGACTGCTCGACAACACAGTAGCGGAGTAGAGTGCTGCAGCATTAGCGACATCATTACTAGCAGGATTAGGAGCAAACCAAAGCTTTAAGGGCCAGTCTAAAATCCCAATTGTTGCAAAGCAACTCGATAAGTACCAAACCCACGACGATCTGTATAGCTTTGTAGAGCAACTCGAGCAAGTCTGCGAGGCCAACGGCCTCACCGACTTGACTCAATGCTCTCAAGCATTTGGTCTTTGCTTAGGCGACAAGGGTAGGACTTGGTACAGGAGTCTAGATGTCGGAGAACAAGCAGACTTTAACGGCCTCAAAAACCTCTTCATCAAGAGATTTTCTGAGCCTAGATACTCTGACAATCTGCTAGTAAGACTGATGAATATCAAGCAGAAAGAGAAAGAGGACATCCGCGACTATGTCACCCACATGAGGAGCCTCTTCAAGAGAATCGCCATGGGCGAATGACCTACTGAAAGAGTGGTGTCCACCGTGTTTATAAGTGGAATATAGAGTGAGGAGCTGTATAAGGCCTTGGTAGACAACTCGAGCTTGCAGCGAGACTCACTAGCTAGGGTGTTTGAAGAAGAGGCCATTCGAGTAGACGACCAGCTGAAAGAGCAGAGCTCCAGGAGCTCAAATTCAGAAGAGACCAACTTGTGGAGTTCAGAGAGAGTGCCAGCCTCTTGTGAACGATCAAGTCCAATGGCCTAGGACAAAGGGAAAGCCATTGAGATAAACCAAGGCTTGGCTGAGGTAAAAATGGAGATAGTCAAACTGCAAGATATGTTGAGACGATCAACACACCCAAACATCCAATGCATGTACTATGGTGGAAACCACTTGCCGACTGAGTGTCAAGACCTTAGGTCACGACCTTGCGCTAATTGTGGTAGATTCGGTCATGATGTCGCGCATTGTAGATTACCGAGAAGATTTTCGTACTCATAACAATATGGCCAGCCATATCTAGTGAGTAAACCCCAACAATTCTTTGGAAGGGGAGCCCCATTGGCCCTTCCTGCGCCTAACGACATTAAACTAGATATTCCTAGAATGGACATAAATCCTACACGCATACCTAGACCGCCTGGTCCCTATGTGACCCATCCACCGAGTGACGCTCCAGTCCACTACGTGGAGGAGCCAAATGAGGAAGAGACTTACGTATACCCATACGTCTCACATGACGATGAGGGCAACATAGTCCTTATGGACTATCGACTAGTACCGGTGATGGCATTAGGAAGAGGCCGAGGTAGAGGCCTAGGAGGGCAGACACAGGATCCAATCATATGTTGGACTTGTGGTCATCCAAGGCACGTCTCATCACGTTGTCTTGAAAGGGAGTAACCAAATAGGAACAAGGGAGACCTAAGGTGCCTTGAGTGCAGAATCACTCATCTCTTCATTGACTACCCCAAGCGAAAACTATCCTCAAGTTCAGCCACAACGTGCCATCTATCCCATTGGGGTTGTTCGGCGTCGAGAACCTCGATGGGGAGGCCACACCTATCCCATTACGTGACATGACCCGAGCATAGACGAAGCAGGCCAGCATATCGATGGAGAGGCCACACCTATCCCATTACGTGTCATGACTCGAGCATAGACGAAGCAGGCCAGCATATCATTGCCAGGTCCTAGCAACCTCGATGCAGCCTCGATTGGGAAGAAGAGTCGTAGACAGAGAAAGAAGAAACCCGAAGCTAAGATCATGCTGAAAACTGAGAGTGCCACGACTCTGCCTGTTGGAAAGGTCACTGACGTAGAGGTAGAAACCTCAACTCCTAAGATGGCCGAAAAGGGAAGTGCTAAGGTAGGGGAATACCTGCATCTGAAGTGCAAACTAGAGGCTATTGAGAAAGTGAAGGAATGGGTAAAAGAGGCCGAAGAGCACCTAAAAGATGCTGAGCCCATCCTAGAGGACGAGATCGAAGATCTCTCCAGCATAAGCATGCCAGTCTCACCCCCTCAACAAAAATCAAGAGATGCGACTGCGCTGCAAGCAGTACTGCTTAGCCAAAGCCTTGACACTATAAGCTAGCAAATCAGTCACGGTCATTGGCCAGGACAATCCGGAATAGGAGAAAGACGAGCAGCCAACAACCTCCTTACCATGCTAGTGACCACCCGTGTGATGCTAAGCCTGGGAGACCTGCTTAGGCAGTATTTCACCCTATGGCAAGACCTAAAGCAGTGGGTTGAAGGATCATGAGAGCAAGCTGCTACTGCAGACTTGCATGACCATGATGCAGAGATACAAATACCGAGTTTAACGCTGCACTCTGTGCCTAAATCCTTGCACGTTAATGCTTTCTAGGAAGGCACCGAGATGCATGCCATCTTACTTGTCTTAGCCCTAGGCAACACATCGAGAAAAGAGACTGTAGACATAGGAGGGGGGGTTAGTGTACTGAGCCACGCAATGCTTCAGACTTGGGGAAACCTGCCTCTCAAGGTTGCTAGGTTCAATGTCACACTACAAACTGTATGAGAGAAACCATTCGGAATACTTAAAAACTGGCTGGTGAAAATCGTAGACGTCCAGTTCTCGGTTGACTTTATAGTCATGAAGGGAGTGGACTATGATATCCTATTAGGCCGATCCTGGATGCGCAATGCCAGAGTCATTGAAGATTGGGGTAACAGCTTAATCTTCCTTGGCAATAGAACGGAAGCTGTGAGGGTAGAGATGGACACTTGGAAGACCTCACCAGTCGACTTGGATACCATCTTCACGATGCTTAAAGGTAACGCTCAAGTCAAGAAGTCCTATGGGCCCTTGACCAAGTATATCCCATGCCTGGAGGATGAGTGAGACTGGATGCATGTCCTTGCTACGATCAACTTGCCATTCTTGGATCATGAGGCATATGAGCAAGCCATCAAGATAGTTGGCAAGTCAAAAGACACACCCTCCGTACCAGTATGCATGATGGCAGAAACCCTTCGTGGGCGACCTAAACCTGTCACATTCCAAGTGCCAAATAACAAGAGGAAACTCCAAGAGATTCTAGAGTATTTGACTGGCAAGCTAGCTGGTAATCTAGTAGCAAACTTCAAGCCACTCCAAGATTTGTTAGATGAACCAAGGTGGCAATGGACTAGGGTGCATGACTTAAACCTCATGTACAATTGGGCTCTAATCCCCGATTAGAGACAAGAGATATACCAAAACCTAGGAGACGATGAGCAATCGGAGGAAGATGACTCCAATGACGAGTACGAAGCTATCGTTCTTTCAGTGACGAAAGTGAGGGTGAGATAGACATGGTGGAATAAATACGACACTGAGGGATGAGAAATAGAACAGATATGAGCGGACTCCAAGCCACAAAAAAAGAGTGTCTTTAAGATAGAGCGAGGGGTCATGCTCATGGATTGTGACCACGCTTGGTTGGAACACATAGGAGCCATAGATTTCAAACAAGCAAGCCTAACCCAACCAGGTACGACACCAGTGCTTAGAATAGAGTCACCCTCTGAGCTACGAGACTGCCAGGAGAAACCACCTCTTCTAGCGAAAACAACGAGTTTAATTCTGAGTCGAAAGAAAGCTCAGATAGCGACCCAGAAATACCTAGACCATCCAAGACCAGACGCACCAAGGGGGACCTACCCATCCACCTGAGATGCGCAGATGGTTGAAGGAATAAATGGCAAAACGGAAGAGCAAAGAAAGCCGGAGGATCTCCCAAAGAGATTTACGAATTTCAAGAAGGGTGACAGGGTAGTAATCCTATTGGGTGCCGATGGCCAAGGACAAATGAGTGAATCCATCGAGGGACCAGCCAAGGGGAGGCACCCCGACCGGTCTTTATTGCCGATGACTTGACTGAGGAAGAGGAGACGAGTCTTGTTGCTCTCTTGTGAGAGTATATAGACGTGTTCGCTTGGTCCTTAGAAGAGCTTAAGGGGGTAGATCCGAGTGTAGTGACTCATAACATGCCCATGATGCCAGATGCAACGCTGGTCAAGCAGCAACCATACCGAATGAATCCAAAACGTGCTCATGTAGACAAAGGGGAGCTTGACAAGCTGATGAGAGCAGGATTCATTTACGAAATTGAACACACAGACTGGGTGTCGCCCATAGTCATAGTGATGAAGAAAAATGGAAAGATTAGAGTGTGCATCAATGACAAGAAGGTGAACGCTGCCACTAAGAGAGACAACTACCCATTTCTGTACACCGAGCACATGCTCAAAAGAGTGGTGGGCAAAGAGGCCTACAGATTTTTGGATGGCTTCTCTGGATAAATGAGGTGCAAGTGCATCTTGCTGACAGACATAAGACCGCCTTTGCCACTGAATGGGGCATCTTTGCTTACATAGTCATGCCCTTCGGGTTGACTAATGCCCCAGCCACCTTTCAATGCCTCAAGTGCACCATATTTAAAGACATGCTTCGCAAGGAATTGGAAGTCTTTGTGGATGACTTGTGTGTTCACTCGACTTGGAGAGAACACTTAGACAAACTCCAAGCAGTCGTTGAGCAGTGTCGCTTATATCATCTCTCCCTAAACCCTTAAAGTGTCAATTCTGGGTGAAACATGGATGCATCCTAGGGCACGTGGTGTCGAAGAATAGCATTGCCACTAACTTCTCGGAAGTTAGGGTTATTGTTGATGTTCCACCCCCAATCAACTATAAGGGAGTTCAATGCTTCTTAGGCCATATGAGATACTATCGACGGTTTGTGCTGAACTATGCATTGATTGCCAGACCTTTGTATAAGCTATTGATCATGTTCGAGTGGACCGAAGCATGCCAATGAGTGAATGAGAAACTGAAAAAGGCTCTGACTACTGCATCGATTCTACAAGCCCCAGATTGGACCATTACCTTCCACGTGCATATTGATGCTTCGAAATTCACCGTGGGGGCAGGGTTGTGCCAATCTGGCGAACACAACCTCGACTATCCAGTGAGCTTTGCTAGCAGACAACTCACTAAGATTGAAATGAATTACTCGACGATTGAGAGAGAGGGTTTAGCCATGGTATTTGATGTAAAGAAGTTTCGGTATTATTTGTTGGCTATGCCTTTTACTTTCTTTGTGGACCATCAAGCCTTGCTATATCTAGCAAACAAACCCTGCGCTATAGGATGCATAGCTTGATGGCTCCTTCTGCTTTTAGAATTTGACTTCTCCGTGGTTGTATGGAAGGGAAAACAACACTACATGGCTGACCACATGTCACGCATCCCCATGGGAGAGGCCGTTGGACAAGGCATTGCCGATGAATTGCCAGATGTCCATATGTTTAACCTTTCCAGCGAGAGAGATTCATTCAAGGCTGATCTAATGCCATATTGGGTAGATGACATCGTCCAAGTATTGGAGCATGGACTGCTTGAGCGACCGATAAAAAAAGCTCGACTTAGGCGACTTATCCTCAAAATCCAACCCTATTAGTTGATAGTACGCCAATTATATAGACTAGGGCAAGACGGGTTGTTGCGTAGATATGTATGCGAGCATGAGATACATGATGTGCTCGCAGAGGCACACAACAGAATTGCTAGAGGGCACTTTAGTAGAGACACGACAGCCCACAAGGTGCTGTAGTCTCAACTGTGGTGGCCCACACTTTTTTGCAATGCAACACGATTCATCAAGCATTGTGATGAGTGTCAGCAGACAAAGGTCCCGATTCGCAAGGATCAAATGGAGTTGACCCCAATCATTGCACGACAACCCTTCGAAAAATGAGAGAATGACTTCATAGAACCCATTAGTCTTGCGGTACAGTATCCGTAGGACAAATATATCATTGTGGCCATAGACTATCTAACGAAATGGGCAAAAGTGAGAGCGACACAAAAGAATGATGCTAGAACAACTGCCAAGTTCTTATGGGAGCAGGTGATCTTACGATTTGGTTGCCCCATCGAACTAGTTAGTGATAATCAGGGCACGCTTTTCATCAATGAAGTGATAGTGCATCTTCTATCCACCTTTTTAATTATCCATCGAAAATCCTCTCCATATTACCCTCAGGCAAACGGGCAGGCAGAATCCACAAATAAGATCCTTGTAAACGTCCTGACCAAAGTAGTCTCTGCTTCGTGCAACGACTGGGATAACAAGCTGATGGTGGCCTTGTGGGCTTACCGTACAGCTTATAAAATGGTTGTCGGCCCATACTCCCTTTAGGTTGACCTATGGGACAGAGGCAATTCTACCAGTAGAGTTCTTCATTCCTAGCCTAAAAATAGCGCTTCAAGAATGATAGGAAGGGAAGAGGCATGGATGCAACGCTTGGTTGAACTTGAATGCCTCTCGAAAACTCACCTTCTAGCCACTCATGCGCTCATATGTGAGAAGGCACGTCGCAAGAGCTGGTTTGACAAGCATGTCAAGCAGCGTGACTTTGAACAGGGTGACTTAGTGCTCCTATACTCAGTTAAAGGACACAAGCAAAAAATGAAGTTTAGAGGTATTGGGCCTTTCAAAGTTCGTGCAATCAACCGAACTGGCAACATTGAGCTCGAGACTCTAAATGGCGAGGGCATAAGCTTCTTCAATGGCAGTCGCATTAAGAAGTACTACCCTCCAGCACATCCGTTGCATGAGCCACCAATGTTAGAATCCCCTGTCAAAGTACGAGTTGCCACAATCACGGAAATTGATGATGAGAATGAGGAAGCCGTAGAACCCGCATACCTCGACATCACGGTCACTGCTAAGAAAACATGCGCTTTCAATGCCTTGATCGACGAGGGAGCAGACTTCAATGTCTTAACTCACGGTCATTGGACCCAACTTGGTAAACCACCACTATAGCCCACTAATGCCAAATTAAGCCCATATGGGGGCCGCTTAGACGCACTTCGCGGCAAGTGTAGGACCGCTAATGCTATCGAGTCTGCCAATGATCTTTTACATGTTGCCAAACACTAAAGACACAGGCACAGAGTCGCTATTAGGGCAAACCTTCAAGAAGCAAACTCACTGCAATGTCGATTATGAGTCACAATGCATCCACTTCGCCATAGGCAATGTCTGCATTGTTACAGCCTTCAACAAGGGCTATGCGACCTCATCAAAGTCCGCAAGGCCACTGGTAGAAATACTCGCAGCCAAATCTACGGAGGGGGGTAGTGCTCGGCCACCATCCATCGAATCTCACGAGCCATCACTTACAGCAGCAAAAGCTAAGGCCCAACAGCCTAAGTTTTAATGGAGACCTAAACAACCACAACCTTCGCCTAGGAGTAGACACTCACGTCCTCGTAACACAAGAAACTCTAAACCTAGGAGGTCGAGACACAGTTATAGAAATTGAAGCATGATCAAGCCAAGATGGGTTCCTAAAGCCCTCTTGCATGTGCAAGGCTACTATGAGGGAAATTCCTGGATATGGATCCCTAAGGCCCGAATGGCCCAAGGCACTACTCACATGCCACCCTCAAGCTTGATCACCTCGAGCCCCATAGAACCTTAGAACCAGAAGCCGCAATGCTTCCAGGACTCGCCTCCTACAAGATCACCCATGCATAAGCCCAAAAGAGTTGAGCAAGCCTATCGGGTCAAACCACAAATGCCTTCACACACTTCAACCCCTGCTAGTGCCGATAAGACTTGCTAAACCCAATCTGAGTGTAGCAGCCCATCTATAGCAGCTACTACTCTGACGCTCATCCATGAGGCTCAACCACTGCTTCATGGGCAACTGCCACCATCTGTAGCAGCTATTACTCCAATGCTCATCCACAAGGCTCAACCACTGCTTCATGGGCAACTGCCACCACCTGCCGCCAAGCCTTCTAGCCCCATCAAACCCCAGCCATCTGCAGGCCTTAAACCCTCCTACAAGCAGAAATCATTCTTAACTCCGGCCACATAGACCTAGCTGAAGACACAGGGGATGACGTTATTGCTTATCTTAGACGCTTAGATGCCACGTTCATGTCGTTGGCTCTAAGTTATGATCACTTGGACTTAGGCCTGTTGCAAGAGCCTTTAGCAACTGAAGTTCACACGATGCCTTGTTCCTGGGAAACATTTGAATTCGCATTTGTCAAAATACCCCACTTAGCTGCCGAGTTGCTACGCACTGAGATATCAAGAGAACAAGCCATCAAACAGTGCCTCATTATGTCCTATGATAAGCGCGTGACTTCTTCCATCACTGACAAAGAAGTCGAGGAGTTGAAAGCATTAGCTGACACCGACTCCCCATTTTTACGAAATTGGTACACTCTACGATTGCAATGGGAACTCGAAGGATGTCAAATCATGACCAACGTTGAGCAGCACCGCGCAATCAAGACATCGGAGTATGACCCAACCTATGTCGCACCCACCTCATATAGAGCGTTAACCACTCTTTGTGGCCGACCCATGGAAGAGCATGTCAAAGGACACCCATATCTTCATCGTCTTTGACCAAAGAAGAGCTACACATCACTAGTTGTGTCGATTTTGGCAATTTCCTAACAGATGTCCTCACTTATATCACACATATAAGTAGCCGACCCTTCGATTTGGACCGCGAGGCTCAGTTGGAGTATAACCCATAATTCTATACTTGGCTCATATGCAAGTAACCCTTATATTTGAATGTTGAATGCCTTTGACCTCCTAACCTTCAATCCTAGGAATGATTTTTCTCAATCTGGAAGGGGAGGGGATAAGGTGAATCAAATTAAAACCAATCAAGATCAAGCAAACACATAAACACATACAAAACTGGTGATGTGGTAAAGTGAATCAAATTAAAACCAATCAAGATCAAGCAAACGCATAAACACATAAGAAACTGGTGATGTAGGAGGAATGTCACAAAAGCTTTGAAATAAAAGGCAAAAAGTCTAAAGGGAAGAATCTATGTTGGATCTTAATGCTTTCATTCAACAAACATAAAGTCGTTCTTTTCATCAAATTATTAGTTTTAAAAGCACTAATGGGAATTATGGTTCATAAGAGGAACAAAAGATGTCGCAACAAGACCATGCCCACTGACTCCCCTTCACGGAAGAGAAGAGGACCTAGTATGACATCTCCTTGGAAAGTCATGTCTACAACCAACTAAAATTTCGAACCATCCGTAACATCGAGGAAGTAGTGGCCAAGGAGGAAGCAACCAAGAGGGTCGTAGAGCATTGCAACCTTGCCAAGTACCTTGAGAAGTTTGCACAAGAGCCTGACCACACAGTGCATGGAATTCCTTGGAACTTAAAACCCAGATTAGGAATGTGGAACTGTAATAGTGGGAAGGGGGGAGAAGGCCAAACAGGTACAGGTACCCTTGAACCCATCCTTGGTGGAGAAGGCACTGGGGTTAGAGCCTAAGGTGGAGAAGAAGCACAAAATAGACGTCTATGCCATGCTTAAGATGAAGAGGAAAGAGATGTTGACCAATGACAGCATCAACATCCAGGATATCCCTGATGTTGAGGCCTGTGTGCAGGTAAAACTGGTGCACTCACTGTTCTCTAGCTAGCGCTACAATTTCCTCATGCATTGGATCAGCATGCATGTGTTGGAGAATGTGGCAGCTCTCAGACTAGATGAGGTTGACTGGAATGGCTATGTGCGCAAGACCATAGACTAGGCAGCAAAAGCACTAGCCTTAGGGAGCAAGCTAGTAGGCGAGGAGTCCCCAACCTCCAAAAGCACTGAGAGAAAGAAAGCCTCATCCAAAGCCTCTTTCATCAGCTATGGAAGTGTTTTGACTGCCCTCATCCAGGAGGCAATAAAAGAGGCACAGGATGCAGAGAAAGGAGAAGGAGAAACACCTGACAAATCGCCCTCTCACCAGGACCAAGAGTTGTCTAGCGACAGGATTGAAAGTGATGAAGAAGGGGGAGAGCAGAAGGAACAGTCAAGCAAAAAGCAAGCAAAGAAACCTAAGAAGAGGACGACACAAAATAAGAAGCAGGACAAAGGCTGCAAAAAGGAGAAGGAGGACTTAGAGAGAGCAAAAAGGGAATCCCTGAAAAAGGCAGAAGAGAGGGAGAAGAAGAAGAAACAGGAAGTAGAAAAGTCAAAGGAAGAAGCCAAGAAAGCCAAGAAGGTGCCAAAATAGGAGGCCGAAGAGAGGAAGAAGAAAGAAAAATAAGAAGCAGATAAATTGAAGGAAGAATCTAGGAAAGTAGAAGAAGAGAGGGAGAGAAGGGCTGCTGAGGAAGAGGAGCTAAGAAGGAAGGAGGAGAAAGACATGGCCAAAGCCACATGTTGGTCTATAGAGCAACAAAGCAGGGGAGGTGACCTAGGAGCTCTGAGCCCACCCAGGGAGGAGGGGCTAGGCTCAAGCACTCAGGTGCCAGAGGTCATACCACCAGCCATTACTAAAGGCAAGGGTAAAGCCCCCATCCATCCTATCCCAACCCTCCTGGTGCCTACCACCGAAGTAGCCACCCTCACCCCAAGCATCCCCACTAGTGCCGATGTCTCAAACTTTGTGGCCTGGATGTAATATTTCATCAATAAAGAATTAGCCCAAGGGAAAAGCATGGAAACCACGACCACAGGGCAGAAGAGGCTGGCCACAGACGCCGAATCTAGACAAGATCCAAAATGCCAAAAAGTGGAGGCCTCAACCACTCCGATCCACATGACAATGACGCCACCAGCTAACTATGACAAATACGTTGCTGAATTGCTCTCTTAACTAGAGAAAGCTAAAGAGGAGAGGAAGATAGCCGTGGCCGAGTTAGCTGCGGGAAAAGAGTTGGTAGCTGCTTTTCAACTTGAAAATACCCGACAGATAGCCATGCAATAAAAGGAGATCTTTGATCTCAAACAGGAGCTGAAGGCTAAGGACTATAGGGAGGAAAGCTGGAGGCAGTGGCTAGAAGATGAGAATCAGGAGTTGGTAAAAATGCTGAGGGAGTATAAACTCTTTATCATGCAACATGAAGAGCTAACCACAAAGACTAATCAGATCGAATGAGGCATGGAGGAGTTTGCCGCCAAAGAAGAGGAAAGAAAGCAAGAGGAAGAACAACATCACAAGGAGATGGAGACCATGATTGAGAAGTTGAACTTAGAAAGAAAAGAGTAGGAGAGAATGAGCAAATAATTGAAAGACCAGGAGCAAAGACTCATAGCTCTAGTGCAAAGGCAGGGGGAAGGCATGGAGAAAATGAAGAAGAGAGCTGAAGAATGGGTGGGATAGAATGAACGGAGGATGAAGACCTTGGCGTGTCGCCTGGCTCTCGTGGAAAAATAGAAAATCCTCACAGAGAGCAGAGCAGAGGCCGCCCAAGTAGCCTTCAACACTCAACAAAAAGCCTTCTTGAATACACTAATGGATACCACCCACTTAGAGGAAGGGGAGTCCATCAAGGTGGCAAAGAAGAAACTAAGCATAGCCCACAGGGCCTTGCAAGCAGGATTGCACATGCCACCCTAACCCGATGTCGTGGGGCCGAGCCTTGATGATCAATGGAAGCACTTATTGATGGCTGGTCTAACCCCCCAGGAGGTCGATGCACTAGGATTTGAAGAGGAAACACAACAAGTAGACTGACAGAGGGATGAAGCTGAACTCCAATTTGATATGGGAAAATTTAAAGAAGAGGTGATCCCATAACCCCCCTCGCCACATTTCCAAGAGCAGCCATCAATTGACACATCTGCAGAAAGACAAGCCGCCCTCAGGGAAAGGAGAAAGAAACTAGTGGAAGAAACTAGGAAACAAATGAGAGCCAAGCACGTCGTGCAACCATCCGCATCCCTACCACCATGCCTAGATGACCTCCCAGCAGGTTTCCACGCCGAATTAATAGTTTGGGAGAGACAGGAAAGGGACAAAAAACCCTTCTCCTTTAGTTTCCTTCTACCCAACAGCCTGAGGAGAGTCATGCCACTTAAAGTAGTAGAGGAAGTGACTGCGATTGGAAGTCGACTAGGTCAGCAATGGCTGGAAAAGAGAGAAAAGAATCCCACTCTCTGGGGGACCGAAGAGGCAGACTTTTGGCAGAATAAGGTCTTTGAAGTGCCACATTCTGTACAAGGCTATAACTGCCAACCCATGTGGAGGAGACGGGTGTGCGACATTAGCATTAGCATGCTCGCCTGATGGCCTTTTGCAACACCTTACCCTACGAGAGGAACAACCCTACATTTATGGCGTACCCTCATAGGGTAGGAGTGGATTTTGATGCTACCCTCCATGGACGCTATGACTTCCACATTATCTATAATCCTAACTGTGCCTCTTTTGAGCAAGCTCTCACCTTCACCTTTGAAAGCCTAGACGTTTCCATGACCCGCTTCCTCATCGACTTTTCCTCTTGCCTTGATCCAGCCTTCATAACCACCTGTAACTACCTTAGGCTTCTTAAACTCTTACTTAAGCAGGACCCTACCCCACAAGAATGTGGCCGCCCACCCCTCTTTTTTGATCCTAACGCCATCAATAGCTACGCCATGACGTGCTTGATGATGAGAGCTAGCATTCTACCTTTTTTTTGCCTAGCTCATCTTGAATATATGAACGATAGCTAGTTCACCCGATGTAACCACCCCTTCCTCTCCACCACTTCACTCCATGTTCACATGAATCTCAAGGGATACATATAGAATTGGCAGTTTTTGAGCAAATCTATCCAGTCCCCCTTCTCCACCTCACTCTGACGATGAAAGTTAAAAACTCGTTGTCATCCTGCCTTAATAAATTTTTCAAAAAAAGAAAGAAAAATAAAAATAAAAGAAAAGAAAAATAAAAGAAAGAAAGAAACGCAAGAAAACACATTACAAAAAGAAAAAGACATGGAAATGAAGACTCACATGAAGACACAACCAGGACTACACAGGACACGATCACTGCACCTAGGGGTCCTCAAGCTAGGCGTGTCCAGTGGCTTTGGTGGTCAGACGGCTCCACTCCTTATCCCTTAGCCCCTTTTTGACCCCCCACTTCATGCTTAGGGCACATCAAGGGCAGGACATACCTAGGGAGGTAACATTCGCCTATGGACCTGTCACCCTAAGCTACACACACAGTACTTCCACGAACGGGATCCTCAAGTGTGGGACATCACCCAGGCCTGCCTGTGGTTAGACCCAGATCCCCATTCCACCAGCACGAGCACAATGCACTACACAGTAAGGTAGACACTCCCCTTAGGTAAAGCACCGCACCTTCTCCTTTTAGGTACTACAAAATGCAGCAGGAGGCCCCATCATCCACTTGACATCTGATTGGCTTCTCCGTCAACCATCATTGCCAAAGCTTCCAAAGCATCTGAGTCCACATGTGACCCTACCATCACCTGACCAACAACTTGCCAACCGCCTACCCTTTCCCAACAAACAGCTAGAAGTGCCATGGGAGTGGCACCCATCTCGAAGGGGGGTAATGTTAACCTCAATTCAAGATGGTGTAAAAATAAAGGAAAAAACAAAAAAAGGATGGAAAAAGAGCAAAGGCGTAGAGGCAGCCCCTAAAGCTAAGCTAAGGCAAAAAGCGCAATTTTAAATGAAAGGAGCCTCAAAAAACTCAAAAAACTCTTGTAAAAGAGCGCCAGGCTCCCTCCTGTGCCATTTGTAAAAGAATAGACGGGTATAGGCTTAGGGCATGAAGCAAGAAGAGGGAATTAGAAAAAGGGACCTTGCCACAATGGCCGGTCATATAAAAAGGGATAGGTGTCCATGGGATTTTAGGGTTTGTATATAAAGTTCAAAAAGTAAATGGAAGCTCATTCTTTGGTGTGTGGCTAACAAGAGTCCTCTCTTCTTCTCTTCTTCTCTTCACCTTGCTTGCGTGTGTGCTCTTGAGAGGGGGAGTGTGAGAGTGTGAGGGAGTGAGTGAGTGTGTGGGAGTGAGGGATCAAGAGGGTGAAGCCCTTCACCATCTTCTCTTCTCTCTTCTCTTTTCTCGTGTGCATGGCTATGGTGGATGGAGCTTGGAGATAGAGGAGGCTTGAGGATGCTTGAGCTAACATCTAGGATCATGGAGCTATTGGCGTGTGCGAGAGGAGGCAACTCATTTTGGCATCAAGATAAGCTCACTACACCCCGAGAGTATCGATAGCGCATTGGCTAGGTGAGAGATAGCCATGAGAGCTCACTTGAAACACTTGAAACAATAAGCGGTCCGTGGGTCTTGGCAGTTGAGCATGAGCTCCCACTATAGTAGGATTTCTGTTGTTGTAAATAGGCCAAACAGAGAAAAAGAGCTTTAATGTATAACTAGCGTTCCTGAATGCTATCTCACTTTTCCGTGAAGCAGGGTGCAAGGGAAGTGAAGCTGTCGTGCTATCGTACGTCAGCTTCACTTCCCTATCGCACAGTGGATAATGCTATCACAAAAACATCACATGCTTTACTCTCCTCTACTCACAACCGCTCTATCTCTCACCCCTTTTACACCTCCCCCCTCTGTATCCACACTCAATCACTCTCTCGCCCTCTCTCTCTCTCTCTCTCTCTCTCTCTCTCTCTCTCTCTTACACACATGTATAAAAGACCAAATATGGATTTTCATCAAGGAGTACATAGACTCATATATACATGCAATGACCATGCGCCAAACTTGTAAATTTGTATCCATACTTGCTCTATATAACAAATAGAAGTAGTTATAGATGATCCTTGGATGCTATAATGAGAAATAACATTGCTATGGTGAAACAAACCACAAATGAAAGATGGAACCACACCACAAAGTTTAAGTTTGTCCAAGCATTACATGCAAACTCTTAGTATTAATAACCCACATAGGTGAAGCAAAGCCTGAAACCAAAGTTTCTTCTAGAGACTGCGCCAATAACCTTGCACCACAAATTCAAGTATCAACAAACCACAAAGTGTCACTCCTTGATTGTGCCTATGCATCTACATCCAAATATTACAAAATTTTTGAAACTTCCCATAGGGTCTAACCAAAACGAAGCTTTCTTTTCTTTGAGAAATAACTGGAAAATTTTTCACTCTCCAATATAGCATGGCTAGGCGAAGCAAGTCCGATCGCCACTCTTCGTCTTGTTGATGATACAAGGGACATGATAGTATTTCCTCTCTTTCTTGCACCTAAAATTTTAGAAGCCCACAACGTAAATGTAAGCACATCTAACAACCAACAAAGATTACTTAACATTAAAACAACAATACCTGGCCTAACATCCGCAAACCACTCGGTAGGCTTTGTCATAGCTTGATGCAGTATCACAAAACAATCGAGGTCTTTAGATTCATACATCGCCCACTCTCTTGGTACTCTATTAGTATGAGATTGTCAAAACCTCTTATCCTGTTTAGCTTCACCCATATGCACTTGAAAATGCTGAGTATATCCACAATGTATGCCTCCCTCCCCTAGTCTATGGCTCTCCTTTTTTTGTGACCCCTAGACTGTGTTACTTAGATACAATTTTATGCATTTCGACTACAAGTGCGTGAGGACACTGAGGTGTGCATGTTGCGGGGTGGTCGATTGTTGCAACAATTTATTGTTAATACTTACTATAGTATAAAGCAATGTAGGTTGGCTTAGTGTCATCAAAATCAATCAGTTTTACCCTTGGAAGTTTATAAGGGCTTAGTAGATATGATGGGAGTGATGGATGATGGGCCAGTGGGAATTATTGGAGCCTCTAATGGTAAAAGGGTGGTTTTTCCATCTTCTTTTATTGGTGGGCCAAGACACATGTATCAGTTGTATCAAGATGCCATGGCTATAGTGCGAAGTAAGGGAAAACCTTATATGTTTATAACAATGACATGCAATCCAAAGTGGTTAGAGATAACTAATGCTTTGTTGCTTGGATAGACTGCTTATGATCGTCTTGATTTGACTGCTCGAGACTTCCATAAAAAACATGTTGATATGATGCATACATTGTTGAAAAGGAATCTGTTTGGGAATGTTGCAGGCTATGCTAGTGTGTTTGGGAATCTTGATAAAGCAAAGTTTTTAGCTTTGTTTGAAACTATCTCGAAATGCAATGTTCATGGTCCTTGCGGTGTAATGAATCCCAAGAGCCCTTGCATGCGCAATGGTGGATGCACTAAAAAATTCACTCAGAGGTTTTTGAATGTAACAACTATTGATAGCTCTGTCTATCCTATTTATAGAAGACGAGATGATGGAAAGACGGTCACAATAAAGGGTAATACTATTGATAATCGATGGATTGTTCCATACAACCCTTACTTGAGTAAAAAATACAATGCACACATAAATGTTAAGGTATGCTCAACGGTGGTAGTTGTTAAGTATTTGTATAAGTATATATACAAGGCACATGATCGTGCAACCATTAAATTTTCTGTTGGAAAATTAGGGTTAAATGGTACGACCTTTCGTGAAGTGGATGAGATCGAGAGTTATTTAGATACATGGTATGTTTCTGCTTCAGAAGCGTGTTGGCGAATATATGACTATGCATTGCACAATGAGAAGCTTGATATACAGCAGTTGCATGTGCACTTGCCTGATGAGAATTATGTGGTGTTTCAAGATACATACAATATATCAGATGTTATACAAAATGAAGATATCAGGAAAACTACTCTTACGGAATGGTTTATGTGCAATCATATTCATCCAGAGGCTCGAGCTATTCGCTATCAAGACTTCCCGGTGTATTGGGTGTGGAATGCACAAAGAAAGGTATGGATAAAGAGAAAGCGTGGAAATACATGTGGTCGTTTATACTTTGTGCCGCCCACATGTGGTGAGCGTTATTACTTGCGAATGCTCTTGACAGTTTCTCGAGGATGTATGTCTTTTGATGATTTGCGTACTATTGGCAGCATGGTATACAACACCTTTAAGAAAGGCTCCATTGCAAAGGGGATGTTAGAGGGTGATGATGAGTGTGCTATGTGCTTGGAAGAGGCTGCATCTATACAAATTGGTGCCTAGTTGCATGCTTTGTTTGCTGCAATTTTGGTCTTCTGTGAGCCTGCACAGCCTAGTCAACTTTGGGATAGGTTTATGTCACCAATAGTGGAGGATATTTTGTATAAGTTACAGCTTGAGCATGTGCATATATCTTCTGCAGTTCTACAACAAGAGGTGTCAAAGAGGGCTTTATTACATCTTTAGGATCTTTTACGACAGCATGGGCGAAGATTGTCTGACTTTGATGGATTGCTAGAACCTCGTGGAACAGATTCTCAGTTGTGTGCTAACCCTCTTTTAGAAGATGAATATACATATGATATACTAGAGCAACGTAGAGTTTGTGTTTCTATGGAGGCAATGTTGAATGACGGACAGAGAGTTGCATATAATGTAATTATAAGTGCCATTGGTGGAAACTCTGGGGATGTTTTTTTTTTGGATGGTCCCGGTGGGTCTGGAAAGACATTTCTTTACAAGTGTTTGCTTGCTAGGTTACGTAGTGATCGTCATATAGCATTAGCAATAGCATCATCTGACATTGTTGCTTTGCTTCTACAGGATGGTCATACTGCTCACTTGAGGTTTAAAATTCCATTGGATCTATGTAATCCATCCACCTGTAATATTCATGTTCAGAGCGATCTTGCTTAACTATTCAGACAGTCGAGCCTTATTTTGTGGGATGAGGCTCCCATGATGCACATGTTTGCATTTGAAGCTGTGGAAAGGTCACTTTGCTTGGGGGTGATTTTAGGCAAATCCTGCCCGTCGTGATGAAGGGCTCTTGTGAAGATATTGTTAATGCGGCACTATGTTACTCTCATTTAGGGCAGTATGTCAAGGTGCTAAGGTTGTCTGGGAATATGGGGATGTCAACCGTTGGTGGTATAATGGATAATGGATTTATTAGTTGGATTCAAGAGATAGGGGATGGAGTGGGTATTACGGAGAATTGTGATAAGTTATATATTCCATCTAGCATGGTATTGAAAGGGTGCTCTATTGAAACCTTGGTTAATAGTGTGTATGGTAAAGTGTCCATGGTGAGAGACTTTGGAGCATATTTCAGCGAGCGTGCTATACTTGCAGTGTGGAATACAGAGGTAGCGTCTTTGAATCATTGTGAATTGCAATTGATGCCAGGAGAAGTTATACAGTACTATAGTGTGGATTCAATTGCAGAGATGGGTGATAGCTTATTTTTATACTCTGTAGAGTATTTAAATACACTAGATCTTGAAGGTGGATTTCATCCCCATCTATTGCTACTAAAGATGGATGCACCTATCATTCTACTTAGGAACTTAAATCTAGCAAAAGGTTTGTGTAATGGTACATGGTTGATATGTAAGGAATTCAATAAAAAGGTGATAGATGCTGAGATAATAATAGGGACAAATGTAGGGGAACGAGTTTTTATTCATAGGATCACTTTTATTCCTAGTACCTTGCAATTTCTGTTTAGTATGAGGCAAAGGCAATTTCCTGTTTACGACTGGCATTTGCTATGACGATCAATAAGTCGCAAGGCCAGATGTTGTCTATTATTGGTCTTTACTTAAAGACGCCAGTATTTACACATGGCTAGTTGTATGTTGCATTTTCAAGGGTGAAATCCTCATGTGGTGTGAGGGTCTTATTGGATGAGGATGGAAGCATTGTGAATGTCACGACAAACATTGTGTACAAGGATGTACTTTAGAAGATGCAATAAGGTGCATTGATTTTTTGCAGAGATGCATACAGAGATGAATTTTTTGGAGGATGGAATGATATGCTTGCATTTTCACAAAGATGTATCTACTGAATTTTGATGGCTTTGTAGTCCTTGCTTGGCATATATGTGAAATGGCCTTTGTGCTATATTTGGTTGACATATACACGATGGTAGTTGAGTATATATTTCCTACACTGTATATAAGTGTTTGCTTGACTTTTGCAGATGCCTGCTCCAAGCTAGGGTTATTATCCAACTTCTGATTATCAGAAGGAATTGCAGTGTATCTTGCGCGCAGTGACAACGCATGCTATTATAAGAAGAACGCTTGCAAGGGCCATTGAGCATTTATATGATGATGCCAATATAGAGATTTTACTTCTAGTTTTTATTGAGGTTGTGCATTGTGGGTATACTTAGTGTTTTTGAGTGCATATGGGTGAAACTGAGCATGAAAAGAGGTTTTGATGATCTCACACGGATAGAATACCGAGGGGGTGGCCGGTGTATGAATTTAAGGACCTCGATGGTTTTGTGACGCTACATCAAGCTGTGACAATGCCTGTCGAGTGGTTTGCAAATGTTAAGCCATGTATTGTTATTCCAATGTTAAGTAATCTTTGTCATTTTTTAGATGTGTTCACGTTTACGTTGTGGGCTTTTAAAATTTTAGGTGCAAGAAAGAGAGGAAAGACTATTATGTCCCATGTACCACCACTGAGACAAAGAGTGGAAACGGGACTTGCTTCATCTGGGCATGCTATGTTGGATAATGGAATTTTCCCCAGTGATTCCTCAAAGAAAAGAAAGCTTCATTTTGGTTAGGCCTCATGGGAAATTTCAACATTATTGTAGCGTTTGGATGTAGATGCATAGGTGTAATCAAGAAGTGACACTTTTTGGTTTGTTGATACTTGGATTTATGGTACAAAGTTATTGGCTCTGGAGCAAGCTTTGGTTTTGGGCTTTGCTTCACCTGTGTGGATTGTTAATAATGCTGAGAGTCTGTATTTGATGCTTGGATATGCTTAGACTTTGTGGTTCATTTCACCGTAGCAATGTTATTTCTGATTGTAACATCGAATGATCATGTAGAGCTACTTCTAGCTATTGCACAAAGAAAGTATGGATGCAACTGCAATATTGGTACATGGTCATTGCATGTATATATAAGTCTATGTACTCCTAGATGCATGTTTGGCCTTTTGTACATGCACGTACGAGAGAGAGGGAGGGAGAGAGTGAGTGAGTGAGTGTGAATAGAGGAGGGGAGAGGTGTAAAAGAGGTGAGAGATAGAGTAGATAAGAGGGGTAAAAGAGGGGAGGGAGAAAGAGGTGACAAGGGGGGAGGGAGGAAGAGATAGAGGTTGTGGAGGGAGAAGAAAGATAACAAGGGAGGAGGGAGGGAATGAGGATGATAGATGTGAGAAAGAGAGATGGGTAACAAATATACGAGAGAAGAGTTGCAAATGGAGGGGGGGTGAAGAGAAGTAGGGAGAGGGAGGAAGAGGCAAAAAATAGTGAGAGAGATTCGGGATAGAGAGAACTTGGTAAGCAAGCATATAGTTTATTGCACTCAAGGATACAAAATATGCATTCTGTATGTCTTTTGTTTATGGTTTGGTGTAATGTTATTTCCAATTGCAACATCCTAGGATCGTATAGAGCTACTTCTAGATATCATGCAAAGTACGTATGGATAAAGTTTACGAGTTTGGTGCATAAAAGGCATTGTATACATATGTGAGTCTCTATACACCTAGATGCAAATGCATATCTATCCTTTTATGCATGTGTACATGAGAGAGAGAGAGAGAGAGAGAGAGAGAGAGAGAGAGAGAGAGTGTGTGTGTGTGTGAAAAGATAGGGAGAGATGTAAAAACATATATATTAATTGGAACATTAACACCACTATAAGGTACCTTTACATGCCAATCATCATCACCCATAGGAAAAAGAAGAACGTATAGCATTGGCATATATGCCCTATGCAAGTTTAAAATAGCAATACATCATCCATCTCGACTATAAACATGTATGTCTCGACGATCAAGAGTATTCTCATCACCTTGTCCTAGCACGATAGCCGCAACCTCAGTTGCCACTGGAGCTGAGTATTGCCTATTAGCATGTTGAACCCCAAAAATAGTCATTCTCAAATCATGCAAGAGATTGTTTTGCAATTGCATACCCACAGATCTAAAAGCTTGTGCATATGCATTGTATTGATGCATCATAGACTGAAGCTCCCCAAGCAAATTTGGCAATAAATTAGGCATAACATCCAACCGATTAGATAACTCATGCTTAGTATCATAAACATAAAGTTGTGCAAATCTTGGCCTTTCTTGTCATTGCCATTAGGAATCAAAGGGCCTATATGGTGATAAATGGAGCCATGCACTCTAAAGGTATAAGAATTTCCCACAGCAGACAAAATCTCATCAACATTAGCACCAAGTGACACAAATGCAAGAGCACTATTATATGCTCGTATATTATTTTTAAATACTCTACTTTGAGGATGCATACCATGCAACAAATCATGCAATAGCTGTGGTGGATATTGCAAGTGTGGCAACATTACTTTTCCATTTCAACAACAATGTTTACAAAACAAAACTGACCCCTGCACTTGAGCCTTACATCTCCACAATTTAGTCGAACATCACTCACATATCTCAGAAAGACTCCTCATGGAATGCACATTCAAGTCTTGAAATAGCAATATTGTAGTTGCAGGATGAATATCCATTGCAAGAAAAGCATGTAAAATGGAGCAAAAACCTCCATTTCGAGGACTAAATATTGGAGCATTATTGACATGTGACTCATTAATAAACTGGATTTCCTAGGTTTTGGCGATTTTCAGCATCACAATTATAATCATTAGCAAATCGCTGCTCAATCAAATTGTGAAGTCCCTCACGAATCAAGCTACCATGATTTAGAGCCCCTCCTTGCAAAACATTCCGACACTCAACTATAGTAGAACACATCTCTTTGTGCCCCCTCCGGTCATATTTTTCCATTTGAGCCCTAAGCCTAGCAACCTGTCATCGTCTATGTTGTGTAGAGTTGAGTCTATGCATATGAATACGTAATACATAATCCTTGCTAGTTCTCTGATGCAAAAATCCCATATTGTTTGGATTCTCACAAAGCCTTCACATCAAGAGAAAACATGCATTCTTTCAAGGAGTACTTGATTGGGATTAGTATTTTCAAAAAGACTTAAAAGTAGAATCAATCTAGAATCACATAATCCAAAATACTACAGTAATTTAAATCAGCACAATCCTCCTATCCTCCTATGCACAAGGAACAATAGTAGTCAAAATCAGAATCATCAAAAATTTTTATATGTTCTATACAATTAGATATCTAATCCAAAGACAAACGAAAAAAAACTATATCTAATCGGCAAGTAATCCCCCAAATCCTATAACTCAAACCCAAACACCACTCTTCAAAAAGAATGTGCAATATACCTAAAACGTTAGGATTCTTAAATCAATGAACTCTTCTCTTTAGATTGCAAGACATAATGAGTGTTTCTATAGATCAAACCTCAAGAAAGAGGCAATCTACTTAAAAATAAAAATATAGTTAATATTTATAAACTCTTTAAAAGAAAAAGAATACACATTATTCCAATCCATAGCAAGTTCCTAGACATTGAAACTAATATTAGAGAGAGAGAGAGAGAGAGAGAGAGAGAGAGAGAGAGAGAGAGAGAGAGAGAGAGAGAGAGAGAGAGAGGTGTGTCCATATCCAAGTATTTTACATAGAATTTTACTCTTTGATACGTACTACATTGCAAAAATCAATGAAGTTTTCTCTCTAGATTGCAAGACATAATAATTCTATCTATAGACTATAGATCAAACCTAAACAAAGAGACAATGGACACATACATAGAATTATAAATGCGATCAATGTTTACAAACTCTTTAAAAGAGAGAAAAATGCATTATAGATTGAAGCTCCCCAATAAATTGAACCAAACGTTAGAGAGAGAGAGAGAGAGAGAGAGAGAGAGAGAGAGAGAGAGAGAGAGAGAGAGAGATGAATATTCAAGCATTACAATTAGACCATACAATTAGAGAATATTACTCACATGCATTACACCGCCAAAATGAATAAAGTTATATCCACATTGTTGACATGATAATGATAATTCTTTGTACAAATCAAATGTCAAGAAAGAGACATCACACCACATTGTAGGTACCCAATACATTTTACTCAATTTAGTCTCGTTCCAAAAAAAGAAAGCACACATTATTACAAAAAAAGCAGTGGCCCAAGCATTTCAAAATAACATAAGTGAGACAACAATAGATCATAATCTTCATCCAAATGTTGAAGAGAGAGAGAGAGAGAGAGAGAGAGAGAGAGAGAGAGAGAGAGAGAGAGAGAGAGAGAGAGAGAGAGAGAGAGAGAGAGAGAGAGAGAGGTGAATATTCAAACATTACAATTACAATTAGACCATACAATTAGAGAATATTACTCTCGCATGCACTACACTACAAAAATAAAAAAAGTTATATCCACATTGCAAGATATGATAATTCTTTATATAGATCAAACCTCAAGAAAGAGGTATCACATTGTTACATAAAAACCAATATAAGCTTTACAAAAACAAAGCACACATCATCACAAAAAAAGCATTGGCCCAAGCACTTTAAAATAAGATATAAGCGAGACAATAATAGATCATAAGCCTCATCCAAGCACGTCCTCCTCAATTGGGACCGTTCATTTGGCGACTCAATTGCTAATAGCAAGGCATTAAACCTATTAACATTCATTTGAAACTACAATAATGGTAGTTGACAACCCCTTTGGTAAATCACAGGCTCCTGGTCATCTCCAAGTCTCCCAATAGGATGCTCACATATCATTCAACAACAAATTCATCAACCTGCTTGTCTCAGAGACAATTGCTGAAAGTTCCCTCACTTCACCACCCAAACCACTCGAGACTTATTGAAGAACACTATGGGTGTGCTTTGTCTCACACACAACACCATACAAAGCTTTAGCTTGTTTATGCAACTTTGCAGAGTAAATGGTAAGTGCATGATTGACACGTGTGGATAAACTCATCTGCAATTCCATCAACTCATTCATCTTGGTCTCGAGGCATTTAAACTCCAAAGAACTTGAAGTAGCTTTTGTGTTTCTTCAAATCGTTGATGTCCTTGTGGATTTAGTAACATGTCCTCCCTGTTGCCTTGCCATTTCTTTCATCTTTCACACATCAACTTTATTCACACTATTAAACTCCACATTTTGACTGCAAAAAAATACACAAATGACTATCTCCCCAAAAAGAACACAATACCTTGATGAAAATACAAATAAAATAACTATCTCCTATACCCATGTGAACGGCTCCAAGCAGGCAAGCGTCGAAGAGATGATGTTGTGGTTGTTTTCTTTAATTCAACCAAATCAATTGCATTCAATGGAGTCAAATGCACTATGTCTGGAACATCGTCCATAGCTTTGCTTTGTTCCATGATGACTACACTAAATTTTCAATAGAGTATAAGAGTCCCAATAGAGAAATCTCAAAGCCATTGAAGACAAACACATTTCCAACTGAAAACCCTAAATCGAAAGTGTCTTGGACTCAAAGACAAAAGAATAGTCATGCATGAACGCATGCATAAATAATCATGCATGAGCACATACATACACAGTGCTTGCCAAAAGCCAATTAATGATTCCCCTCTCCAATGGATGTCCATTCATCCACATGTGCACATGACACTCACCAAAGGCCCAACAAGCATCACTCAAACTTGAAGATATGTTAGTCTCGAGGATATCCTAGACTCGAAAGTAAAAGAATGCACACGTATTAGGCCCAACACGCATAACCAAATGCATATATGGCCATGCCTTAGCACATGCACACATCGCTCAACAAAGGCCGGCTAAGTATTGTCTAACCTCCCTCCTCTCCTCCCCCCCCCCCCCCCCCCCACACACACACACACACACACACTCTCTCTCTCTCTCTCTCTCTCTCTCTCTCAGCCCTACTAATGGATGTTCATTCATCTAGATCCATACATAGGTCTTGCCAAAGGCTCGAATGTGTTAAAGATCCAAAGGTGTTCAACACTAAAAAATGAATGAATATCAAGGTGAAAATATAAAAAAATAAACTATTAAAATGAGTTCAAAAAAATTTAATAATTTGAAAGAGATAGACAATGTTTTTCAAAATGGAGATTTTCATCAATCGAATAGAACACAACTCATTTAAAAAGTCTTGCAGAGGTTACATATATCAAGTATGTGGCTATTTTCAATTTGGAAGAGATAAACAATGTTTTTCAAAATGGAGATTTTCAAGGATGTGCTTATGCGATGACTCCTCATCCAAGTTAACATTGCCAAAAACCTATCTACATAAACTTTGAAAGAAGCAAGTTGTACATCAAGGGCAATGTTCTCGAGTGTAAGGGGATGACCCCACATGGCGATTCATCTGGGTTAACATTGCCGAAAACCTATTAAGAGAAACTTTCAAAGAAGTAAGTTGCACATCAAGGGAAACATTCTTATTCTTGTGAGCAATTAACTCACATATGCCATCCTCTGTAGGACCAGCACTGTCAATAAGATCTTTGATCTTCTCATCATGATCATCCAAGGATCCAATACGTGGCCAATATTTTTGGACATGGTCATATATCTCCCCTATGTAACCCTTGATTTCTTCCAACTCATCATGTATCCTCACCCCGTCACAAAGGTTCCCTTCGTATTTTCCTCCAAAATTCTCTCAAATCTTTGTAGACGACTATCAATGCTCTCACCAAGAGAAATCAAGTCCTTTGACGTCGAAATAGTGCCTTCACTTCCTTCTCAAGCCCATCCAAGCGATGAATGACTCTCAAGAAACTAACATAACTTTCGTATCCTTCAACATGCCTGAGTGCACGACGAACTGCCTTCTTCCTTATAACCTCTTTCCCTTTGCACATATTCATTTGCACACTGGAAGCGCATTGCACAACATTTGCTACAGACACATTTTTGTCCTCCATGCTGCGCAAAACAGATGCGTCAACATCGAGGTGCATATCAACTATTCTTATCTTAAAAATTAGAAATAGTGGAAAATCCTAGATGGCATTAGATAAACTTCCAAAGCATTAAATTTAAAACATATATGAATTAGACCATATGATTGATTACAATAGAATTTTCTATAGTAAGTAGCATATGGAGTGAGGTTTCAATTTTTTTATCCCAACATAGGACTCAAGTGGGTCTTCAAGGTGCATTTGGATTATTTCAAGTAAATTCCCATGGCTCCCTAGGTGAGAGATTAGAGTTTTTGTCACAATGGATGTATCCATTTCATGATGCAAAACCCCCCTTGCGTAGTGAGCAAAGTCAAGGATCGAACCCAATGCCATAATGACCAGTGAGTTAGTATTTTAAGTGGTGTACCTAACGATGCATGGTGCACACCATATAATATCCTTTCTTAGAAAATCATGTCCCAAGACGATGCAACATTTCCCATTCCTACCAATAAAACTATAGTTCACACACTAAACAACCTCCTAAGTTTAAAAATTTCAATAACAAAATTTTAATGCCATGGAGTGTTATTATATCCATGCCAATCCCACGAATCACAATGAGCGAGGCAAAGGATAGTTGTACCTCTCAATAATGAAAGTCATGACCATGAATAAATAAATAGTAATATAATATAATATAATCTAGCTCCACTTTGGTACCTTTAGGGGTTGACAATATAATACATATATCTTATAAAGTTACTACAGAACCTTCCACTCCATAAAATACACGTGTATTAGACCAATGAGTTGGCTTTTTAATTGGTGTACCTAAGTTTGTATGATGCACACCATACAATATCCTTTCTTAGAAAATTATGCCCTAGAACGATGCAACACTTCCCATTCTTGCCAATAAAACTATAGCTCACACACTAAACAACTTCCTAAGTTTAAAAGCATCAATATAGGCTTTTAATAATGCCCCACGAATCACAATTAGTGAGGCAAAGGATAGTTCTATCTATCAATAATGAAAGTCATGAGTAATATAGTAGTAGTATTATAATTTAGCTCTACTCTAGCACCTTTAAGGATCGACAATATAATACATATCTTAAAGTTACTATAAAATCTTCCACTTCATGTCTTAAAACACATATCTTAAAACATTTATTAGCAAAATAATAACAATAACAATAATATGATAAAATAATAATAACAATAAACTAATAATAATAATAATAATAAATATAATATAACTAATAAAGATAATGCATACAGCTAACAATATCTAAATAATAGACTAAATAACAACTAAACTAATTAAAATACCAAAACAACAACAATAACTAACTATTAACTATTAATCACTATATAACGAATTATTTTATTATTATTATTAATGAATAATTAAAATTAAAATAACATTATTATTTTTATATATCTATACTAATAAAAAATAAAAAATAATTATATTTATATTATCTTTTGTGTATATATATATATATATATATAAAATAATAATAAATTGAATAACAAGTAAAGTAATTAATTAAATTAACAATAAAAAAATTAATAACAACTAAAGTAAAAAAATTAAAATAAAATAAAAACTAAACCAATTAAAATAACAATACCACAACAAACTAATAATAAATTGAATAATAACTAAACTAATAACAAGTAATAACAACTAAACTAATGAAAAATATAATAATAATAATAATAATAATAATAGTAATAATATATAATAATATATAATAATAATAACAAATAAGAATAACTAACTAACTAATAATACATACAACTAATAATATCTAAATAAAATAACATCATAACAAAATTAAAATAACAACTTATAATAAACCAAATAACAACTAAACTAATTAACTATTAAGAAAACTATATAACTATAATTATCACTAACTATTAACTATAACTATATTATTATATAAACTATTTAAACTATATAATAAAATAATACAATAAGAATGTAATAATAATAATAATAATAATATAAAATAATATAACATTAATAAATATATAATAATATAATAACTTATTAACTAACTATTAAGTATATTATTATTTTATTATATCTATCTTCTATCTTCTATCTATGTTTATTATTCTATATCCATGAATAGCTGTATATGTATTTACCTATAACTATAATAAAATAATTATATATATAATGTAGCATTAATAATAATTATATTATAATAACTAATAATAATAATAATAATAGTTAAATAGTTAATTATTAAATAATTAACTATTTAACTATTATTATTATTATTATTATTATATTATTGATATTGATATTGATAACTAACAATAACAACAACAATAAAATGAAAACAACAACAAATACGATACGATAATATAATAATAATAACAAAATAATGATAATAATAACAATAAAAAACCAATATATTACAATACAATATAACAATAATAAAATAACAATAATATCTATCCATATTCTATAATCTGTATTTCTCAATATCAATTATCAATATCAATATTCGTATGTATTTGTATCTATTATCTATATTTATAATAGTCTATACTTTATAGACATAATAGTAAACAATACATTAATAGTCTCTATATTCTCTATATATTATATTATATTATATATAATATAATACATAGAGATTATCAATGTATTGTATAATATAATATAATATAATATAATGCAATAATATAATATAATATCACTTATCAACAATATGAATATCTGTATTTATAATAGTCTACTATACAATAATGACAATAACAGAATAATATAATAATATAATATAATATATAATAAGCAACTATTAACTATTAATTATTAACATTAACATTAACATTAATATTAATATGATATAATATACTTTATAATTATAGCTGTTACAATATAATATAATATATATAGTATAAAGTAGTATAATATAATGCAATGTAATAAAATAATATATCTATCTTCTATATTCTATAATCTTCTATATCTATCAATATCTATATCCGTATAGGTATCTATCTTCTTCTTCTATATTTATAATTTATCTAGCCATCTATATCTATAATAAAGTATATAAATATAAATATAAATATAAATAATATAATAGATTGCTAATTGCTTTGCTACTAGTAATTAGTATTAGTATAATAATTAATATATATATTATTATATTAACATACTACATACATACATACATACAGATATATATATATATATATATATATATATATATAAAATAACTAATTAACAAACTATTAACTATACTATTATTATTATTTTAGTATTATTATTATATCTATCTTTTATCTTCTATCTATATTTATTATTCTATATCCATCAATATCTGTATTTGTATATGTATCTACCTATAACTATAATAAAATAGATAATATTATATGTTATATGTATATAATTAATAATAATAATAATTATTATTATTATTATTATTATTATTATATTAAATAATTAACTATTATTATTATTATTATTATATTATTGATATTGATATTGATAACTAACAATAACAATAATATCTATCTATATTCTATAATCTATATTTCTCAATATCAATATCTGTATGTATTTGTATCTATTATCTATATTTATAATAGTCTATACTTTATAGACATAATAATAAACAATACATTAATAATCTCTATATTCTTTATATATATATATATATATATATATATATATATATATATATATATATATATATATATATATATAAAATAAAATAGATAGAGATTATCAATGTGTTATGTATATAAAGTATAATATAATATAATATAATGCAATAAAATAATATAATATCAATTATGAAGAATATCAATATTTATAATAGTCTACTATACAATAAGAACACAACAACAATAACATTAATCTTAACAATAACAACAACATTAATATTAGCAATAACATTAGCATTAATCTTAATGATAACATTAACATTAACCTTAGCACTAATATTAACATTGACACTAACATTCTTATTAATGTTAACTTCAAATCAAGTATTAATGTTAAGGGGAGAGAGAGAGAGAGAAGTGCATGCAATTTGAATACAAAATGGAGGCTGGGGAAGTGCATGCAATTTGAATTCAAAATGGAGGCTTGGGAAGAAAATAGGCTTGGGCAAAAAATGGAGGTTCGGGAGATAACCGAACCTCCAGCCAAAATAAGAAGAGAATAAGATGTATCAAAAGGAAGAAAGGGGGAAGATCAGAACTGAGTAGAGAAGAGCTTTAATACGCCAAGAACACGTAGGAGAGCTCATTTGCTCATTTGAGAGAGAGAGCTGAACGAAGGCCACAAAACCCCTAGAGCCTCAATGGGTCTATCGATCAAAACCACAGCCTGCTGCCCTAAATCAACACAATCTGATACTCCGAGTATCCCTACTATTCCAAAAACAGGAAGCACTGCAACCTCAAAGCCCCAAGACAAGTCCCTCACACAAGTCGCTGATGAGAGCTCTACTGACCAATTCATGCACCAAGCATCAATTTGCTAAGCTATCTAGCCACTCAACCCCAACCTCCCGCAGGCCTCAGAACCTTTTATGAGCATTGATCTATTCTCACTTTGTTCTCTGACTTAGCCAAAAACATGGGGATGACTTGGTCACTTGCATTAGACATTTGGATGCCACCTTCACTATGCTTGCTAAAAGCTATGAGCGGTTGGACTTAGGTCTCCTAGAAGAACCTTTAACAACTAATGTACGCATGCTGCCATGCACTTAGAAAGAATCTAAATTCATGTTCATAAAATTTTCCATGGTAGCCGAGGAACCGATCGCCAATGAGATTTCTTGGAAGCAAGCTCGTAAACGAAGGCTAATCACCTCCTATAGCAGGAGCAAAGTGTTTGCCACAAGCCAAGAGCTAGAAAAACTTAAAAAGCTAGTCGACACACCGACTCTTCCTTTCTACATAAATTGTATGCTCTCCATCTCCAATGGGAACAAAAGGGCTGCCCAATTATGACCAATGTCGAGCAAAGATGCGCCATCAAAACTAATGAGTATGACCCTACTTATGTGGCTCCTACTTTGTTTAGAGTCTTAGCCATCACGAACCTAAATGATGTACTAACCTACATTACACACGTATGCATTCAACCTCACGACATGGACCGACATGCTCACTTGGAGTATAGCCCACACTTCTACGCTTGGCTCCTGCAAAAGTGAAGCACCACAACATGCACTTAATACCCTTAACTCTTTATCTTTCAATCCTAGGATGGATTATCATCATTTCAAGGGGGAGGGGGTAAGGTGGAAAAGAAGACATGTCTTAAAATCTCAACCAAATTTTAAAAGCTACAAAAATAGATGAAGGTCAACTTATAATCAAGGAAAATTTTAGGAATTTTCGTTGGAATGTGTGGACTCCTTGAAGCAAAATTTTTCATTCCAAAACTAAGCATTTCACCTTTTCATAGCTTGCATTCATTATCTACTTATCTTGTCGAGAGTTATCTCAAGAGAACTAATGGTGAGTTGTGATGTCATGATAGGAATCCAACATGGCAGGTCAAGATAAAGGCAGCAAGCTTCCATTCATGGAAGAAGAGTAGGTGAAGTACAACCTAACGATAGAAATAAGGGCCTACAACCAGTTTAAGTTCAGGAACATTTTGAACTTGGAAGACGTGGCCATGGAAGAATAGGTTGTGAAGAAGATTGCCAACCAATGCAACTTGAGCAAGTATGTAGAGAAGGTTGGACAAGCTGTGGATTACAGCAAGTGCACAGAATTCCTACGAACTTTTGATGCTAACAGGAACCACAACATTGTAACAATGAGACAAGGAGAAGAAAACCATATGGTCGAAGTTGAACTGAGCCCCAAAATGGTGGAAAGAGCCCTAGGCTTGGTCAACAAAGTTAAGATATGACCTAAAAGAGATGTCTACAGTATGCTAGGAATGGACAAGGCCGTAGTCTATACCAACGATGGAGTTAGCCTAGCCGACATTCTAGACCCTAAGGTCAAGCTGCAAGTGAAGACAATCCATGCTCAAGACCAATAGGCGAGAGTCCCTGGCTTCCACAGCAGGGAAGGCACAGAAGAAACCATCGACCAATGCCTCAAGCATAGGATTTGAAGGTGTGCTCACCACAATTATCCAGGAGGCTGTTGGAAACTTGGAAAAACTTAAAGTAGTGGAAGAGACTCAAGAGTGCTCCCCTACCCATGAATCACCAGCTCAATTACCATTATAGATGCAAACTTCAGTCTCCTCCACACGAAACCTAGGAGACAAAGAGGTAGCAAGGGTGCAAAGAGAGGAAGCTAAGTAAGCTCAAGAAAGAGGAAGCCGCTAGAGGAGGAGGAGAGGTTGAAAAGAGAAAAGGATGAGTAGCTAGCCCTGGCCATGAGGTTATCAACTTGAGGAGGCCTTCTGCCCTCAAGAGCTAATAGAGAGAAGCCCAAGGGAAAAACCAAGATCAAGCACCGTTGTAGAAGAGAGGGCTCAAGAACCCATCGTGATGGGCAAGGGAAAGGCCCTGTTGCACCCACCATCTCCACCCTTGACTGTCACACCTCGCCACTCAAGAGACCTTAGAAGTCCAAGTAGACCAAAGCAACATAGTGCCATGGATGCAATACTTGCTGAGCTCAAAGCAGCTAGGCCCAATGCACAATGGTGGAGCTCTTGTGATAAGAACAAAAAGGCCATCTATAGGGGACACTGAATCTAAAAAGGACCCAACAAAGCCCAAAGTAGAAACATCAATGACATTCATGCTGCTAGCCTTGCCACCATAAGTTAATTATGATGAATATGTATAGGAGCTCGAAGAACACTTGGAAAAGATAAAAGAGGAAAGAAATGCCGTTGTGGAAAAGCTAGAGATTGAAAAAGAGGCATTTGCTGCCTATTAGCTCTAGAAGGTGAAGTAGATGATTGTTTATCAGAGAGGAGCTCTAGTTGGAGAAGGTGGAGGATGAAACGAGTTTGGAAATGAATTTTCCAAGTCTCGTGCAAGAACAAAAGGACATGGAAGATGTCCTTGAGCAACTGAATAGGACTGTAGCTAAGCTTACAGAGGTGAAAAGAGTGAACACTAGAGCTCATGCACAATACCATAAAGAGAGAAGGAAAAAGGAACAGTTGCTCAAGGAGTTGTAGGAGGCCAAGACCCAAAAGGACAAGGAGTCAACCAAAAAGATGATAGAGATAGAGAATCAACTCCTTGAGACTCTCCAAGAGCAGGAAAGACTCCAAGAAGAGCTAAACCACCATAAACAAAACAAGGAAAAAATGCTTGACATTTGAAAAGAACAAGAAGTGATGGCAACATTATCAAGAGAGTTGGGCAATAGTCAAGAAAAAATGGAGAAGAAGGCAAGGCCTGGGAAGAGAGAAATCTTGGAAGGGTCAGAGACTTGGCCAACCATCTTGCTCTAACAAAAAGTGGAAGGATCATGGCAAAGGCAAGGGCCGAAATAGTAGAGGCAGGGCTAGAGGTCCAACAATAGGCCTTCCTAAATACTGTGCTTCATGTAACTTAAGTAGGAGATAAGCACTAGGTAGAAGGCTTAAAGAAAAAACTAGAAATCACCAAGAAGAGCCATAAAGTATGGGCTCCAAGAACACACCCCCAAAACCATCTCAAGCCTAAGTCTAGAACAACAAAGATAGATTCTGTTGCAAGAATGGCTCTCTAGAGAAGACTTAGAGTAGCTAGGAATTGGAGGCCAAGGATGGTAGAAACAACCAACCACAACCACCCAAGCAGAACCACCAATAGAGGAAGACCCTTATTTGGAGTCACTTGACAACCTCGAAGGGTAGTTTGCTAAACAAAGCCCACCCCCACCTCCATCAACAGAAGCAAAAGGCCAAGAAGAAGACCTGGCTACCATGGAAAGAATAATTGAGGCAAAAAGAAAATATAGGGAGGCAATCGGCTGATCTCACAAGGAGAAAATTTAGTGCCAAGCCACAGGCAACACCCGATGTCCAAATGCTACAAATTGAGGAACAACTCCCAATCGATTGGGCATAGGAGTTGAATTATTGGTGGGAAAACATGTGCACACCATTAAAATTTGAATTCTTCTACCTGATGCTCTGAGTAAGGAGCTACCTCCATAAGTGGTTTAAGGGGCCATATAGATCTCCAAGAGGCTAGGAAAGCAATGGAAAGATGAGAGAGTAAAAAATATCACATAACATTCATTTGTTTTTGCTATTGACTTTAGGATGCTGATTGCTTCTCATAGCCAAGATATCTCTAAAAGTATATAAATTGTTGATCCACTATTATCAGTGAAATTGTTTTCAAGATCGGGTTCAAACATAGCAATGTTTTCAAATCTTTTGATTCCATCACAAATGATCATATCTTTTTTAATTATGTCGAAAGGTATACAATTTTTCAAAAGGGTTAACATATACTTCTTTGTTGTATTTATCTCTTACTAACATTTTGCTTTGTAGAGGACACTGAAGTCTTATATATATTGATATATTCACCAAGGAAATTATCTTCATGAACTCTCTAAGTGGTATACATGGCTAATCAAATATATGTGTTGAATAGAGTGCTACTTACTTTTTGGTTGATTGTTTATTTTATTTGATTGTCTATCTTAGTTACATATTTCATTTGCAATGCTAGTAGACTCGCAACTACCTTGGACACCACATATGAGGATTGCTAATCCTAAAAAACCATATAACTTTCTCCAACTAGAAATACCATTGCAAAGTGATGCACATACTTGTGGATGGAGAGTAGTTTCAAATGTCTATAGAATAATAGATTCAAAGATACTCAGGATAGATGGGGTGAATGGAAGTCTCTTTTATATTATTTATTTTTTTAGAAACCCTTTTTCAGTTTACCAACTTATTAGATATTTTATTGTGGTGTGTCGAGATTACCCTAACTCATATATATGGTGGATGAGGAAGTGGTGTATTGAGTTGATTTTGGATAGGAAAATCACACATATTGATCCTGACTTACCTCCACAGAAATCTTCAACTAAGAGTAAGGGCAAGGGCAATAGCAAGTCATCTGGAAAGACTAGTAAGGTGAACTCCAAAAAGAAAGGAAGACTAATCCTTTCTCCTATGAAGTTTCATTCGTCTCCTCTTAAGCTTGAAGAGAGGAGAGTACCTGTCAAAGTTAAATTCTTCTAGCACAACCAAATAAAAAAGCCCCTATGAGGAGACTAGAGATCTTTGTAGAAAGTGACGAAGAAGTTACAACGCTAAAGAATGAGGTATTGAAGACAAAAGAAGATAAATAGATACAAACAGAAACTTGAAGGAATCTCCTTTATTGTTTTGTATCCTTATATATTTTCACTTCAATTTTGTAAGTCTTGATTTAATGAAAAGCTTTTTATCCTATATAGATGTAATAATTATTTTCATATTTATGGCTCAAAACTTATAATCATGGGAGACAAACAATGTATACAAGAGAAAGGGCATTTAGCTCTTTTTCTAATTATTTTACCATTGACTTTAAACTTGCTTTAGAGGAAACCACATATTGTGCATAATATATAAAAACCCTTCTCTTACTAAAAGAACCCACGGTTTGATCAACATAGATAATGTTTGTGAACACCTTATGAATCGCATGAAAGGTTCCACTTAAGCTTTTCACATATTTTCATTTAATACTTATTGATGAAAATATATCTACAACCAAGAATTCGTTATTAGTACTTGCTTAAATTTTTTAAAAAATTACATATGTTATCAACTAAAGACTTATAATGTGTTTGCTTAAAAATGTGTTCGTTTGGAGACAAGTGCATATCCTTGGCCATATAAACATGTTGCGCTTTGACAAACTACCCTTCAAGCATAATTTTAAAAGCAATGATATGTCCCTTTTAATGATATTTAATATCCCCTCGTTTTCTTCTTTTCACCTTGTGAGACCCCTTGCAAGAGGGCAGCATGGTAACCAATCATTTATGCTAAAGGTTTTTTGCTCCCAATTTCCATAAGCTCCCTAGCTATAGACAATACAAGAGATAACAAAATGAGAAGGGTGGCTTTTGAATGCCATATACATATTAAATTCGCAAAGAAAGAAGCTCAGCAAGAAAGGTAAATGAACTAAAAAGAAATATTAAGACTAATGAAAATATATTAGGCGCCAAAAAGAACATTGAAAGCTCTCGACCTTCAAGCAAGTCGTTATTAACTTTACAACATCTTTATTATGTCATTTGTTAGATTTTGTAAGTAAATAAGGACCTCGAGACTACCAAAACATATCAAACTTTGGAGATTTTGGCTGAAAAGGAGGAGAGAATCACAAAGTGGACTCTATTATGTCCAAAAAAGAGGAGACAAGAATACAATATTCTTGCACACGTGGTAATAAAAGTGCATTTTTAAAAGCATTTTTTTTCCTAATGCGAAATAGCAAGGGCATTGGTGAGGCCAAACCCACACTGCCATTAGTCAGCCATCACAATCCACAACGTTCTCAATGTCGAAGGGCTTATGGATAGTCGTGTACAACGGTGAGTCACCGGCTGCATGGGCACTAGCATTGGCTCCTCTCCCCAACAAGAAGTCAAACTGGTGAATGATGGTGACTATAATGACGAGGAGAAGAAGGAACCCCACAACAAATAGATATAAAATAGGCCTAAAATGATAGCTGGTCTACTAGACTAGCATAAAATCCCACACATAAATCACCAAAATAATACATAAATAAAAGGTAATGTGCCCAACCCTGATAGGCATATAGATATCACACATGAGCTAACAATCTTGCTAACATGCTCCCACTGTTGGGTTAACATCATTTTGTTTTGTTACACTCGCCGCTCACTATGATTGGCCAATCTATCAGATGGACATCAAAAGTGCATTTTCTAAACTATCATTTGGAGGAGGAAGTCCATGTGGAACAACCCCCCAAATTTTCTTCTACTGATCGGAAATATAAAGTCTTTCACTTTTGAGAAGCTCTTTACAAGCTGAAGCAAGCATCGTGGTTTTAGTTCTAGAGGATGGATGAGTTCCTTAGGACTCATGGATACCGTTCCCCTTATGACCCAAACTTATATGTTTACATTACTTCAAAGGGGGTCAACTATATTCTCCTATATGTACATGTTTTACTTACCAGCTTTGATTTTGCTACCATACATAAATAAAGGCCCACCTTTGCTCTACTTTTGAGAAGACAAACCTTGTTGTCTTATTTTTTGGGAATTGAGGTAGTTCAATCTAGGGGTAGTATTTTTGTCTCACAATAAAAGTATGCTCTTCAGTTATTTGACCAATACTGCATGGATCAAACATGACCTATGGCCACACCTCTTGATCCCACTGTCCATCTTTCTGAGGATACTCTAGATCAACCTTTCAACGAGGACACCTATAGGTCTATGGTAGGGAAGTTTCTTTGGCTGATTCACACTAGGCCAAAATTAGCTTACTCAATTAGTCTGCTTAGTCAATATTTCACTGCAACTAGGATGTCACATTGGATTGCATATCTGTGTATTTTGAGATATTTGCATTATAAATATTCTTATGGCCTAGCTTATGGATCTAGCTTATGTTTGCAAGGGTACATTGACTCTGACTAGGTAGAAGATCGTGACACCTGGCATTCCCATGGTGACTACCTCTTTAAAATAGAAGCGGGGGACAGCTGTCATGGGCCCTCAGGACACCCAAAAGTTGTCTCAACATATATTGGGTTTGGTGGAACACACTTCAAGATTAGGGATGTCCCTTTTATGTCCCCAACAAGGGGAAGCCATTCCCCAATCCGGAGGACGGACATTGTTGTCGGGGATGGCTACTTGTCAATTATCCAATTTCGTTGGGTCTCACGTGCAACCCTTCACTGCAGTCCACTCAATTTGATCCTCTCCTTCTTATATGCTTCCCTCCAACTTGTTCATCACCCTATCTACCCACCACACTGTGTCACCTGCACACCTCACTGTTCCTACCTACCACCCATCACATGTGCCACCACGTGCCCTCTGTAGCCTATCATGCATTGCCATCTAGCCATGTCTTCTTCATTTGTTGCCCATCTCATCTAGATTCTCTACTCTCCTCATCTCATCTATATTCTACAAGCTACCCAAGCCCCATTTTCTTCAAACTATAGGCTACCTACGCCGCACTTGCCCCTACTTGCTAATTTTGCAATGCGTAGTGTATCCATACTTGAAAATCAAGTTTACTCAACACAACACCCAATCTCCATATGGCTTCTTCACGACCAGCTCTCATGCCAAAGGGAGAGGTAGATGTCTGATACATGGTCATGGTGGGACGAGGTAAATGATGCTGAAGGCCCGTCAAGTGAGGCAGATTGCACCCTTGGTGATTTAAGTTGCGTTCTTATTATCGTACAACTGACTCAAATAAATTAAGGGCTCATTTATTGCACAAGCCAACATTGGAGGGGCACTTTTTTCCCAATGTCACAATGGAGAAGAGAAGGGAGCTTCTAGATTATTGTGTGGTTGGTCAAGAGTCTCTATTTGCATCAAGGCCTGCATGAGTGGTGATTGATCCAACTATGCTTGTGGTGACCATAGGAATAGGAGCTGCAAATGATGGATCCAAACCTTCATCTGCAGTAGCAAAAGCATGGCATCCACACCATGTGGATTCAATTCATTTACATCATTAATGCATTCATGCTCGACCACTAGATGCCACACTACTCTTGAGGAAAAATGGGACCCAATGAAAAAAGAAGAGATAGATGCAATTGTGGCTCATTTCTTCTATCATGACCACATTGCCTTTCATTCAACCATGTTTTGACAAATTGACATTTTTTAGTTTTTACTATTTACTCGGTTATCATGCTATATGATTCATACACTTATCATATTATCATTTATGATTTTATGTCCATAGATTCGAGTGCTTTAGGGCAGTGTTGAAGAACGTTGAAGAGTATGGGCCCAACTGCGTGCCCCCCTCATCTAAGACTTTATGCACTACCTTGCTTGAGAAGAAGAAGCGTATTGTGGAGCAAGCTGCAACAAACGTAAAGAGAGATTGGGAGAAAAATGGTGTCACACTCGTTGATGATGGATAGAGTGACACAAGAAAGAGCTCTATCCATGGCATTGTGGCTTACTCACGAGGGGAGATATATTTTATGTCATCCCATGATGCTACAGGTACTAGGTAGTCTACAAATCAACTTGCAACTAAGTGGATCTCTTCCATTGAGATTGTTAGGCCACATTTCATGGTTGGATTTGTGGCTAATGCTGAGCCCACAAAGAGGACAATAGGTACCATTGTTCAAGGGGTGTACAAGCACATCAGACTTTCTTACAGCATGGTGCACTGTTTAAAGGATATTGGTGAGTTAGATTGGGTCCAACCAATAATACAAGATGCAAATCAAATGGTGACTTTTATTTTGAATCACCAATTCCTTCGCTTTGAGTTCACAAAAAGCTCAAGAAAGATGCTGCTAAAGTATCCTGACCACACACTTTGCATATAACTTCTTGATGTTGGGATGCCTCAGAGAGTGCATGGGTGCAATGAAACAATTATTTGTTAGTGATGAGCTTAGTACTTCTCAATTAGTAGCCAAATGCCGTGGTTTATAATGTAGGGAAAAGTCAAAGAGCAATGACTTTTGGGAGGATGTAAAAAGAATTGATGCAATGTGCATCCTAGCGTACACTTCTTGAGACTTGTTAATGGCATGTATCTATGTATTGGCAAAGTGTACAAGGCAATGGATAGGATGATTGAGAAATTAAGAGGTTTGGTAACTAATGCAGAGAAATATGAGGAGATACATTATCTATGTATCGGAAGGTGGAATGCCCATAGTTCACCTTTGCATTCAGCTACCTTTGTTGTGGACTCTGAGTTTCACAGCAAGGATCAAGAAAATGATGCTGAGGTGAATCTACGTTGGAGGCTTATTCTAGAGTGCATAGTGCCAGATGTGGATACATGCATAAGATCAAAGATTATCTTGCTATGTATAGGAGAATACAAGGCTCTTATGGTTGTGATGATGCTTAGGTGGATCCTTTCAAGTTCATTTGTGGTGGGAGAACCTTAGATCAAATGTTGGCTATCTGCATTTTGAGTTAAGCAGTGAGCTCTCTTACTTGGAGGGAGCAACTACAATAATATTGCTTCAAAGAAAAGGAATTGTCCAAGAGTGAAAAAGGAAATTAACTTGGTCTTCATTAGTGCTAACTTGAGGATGTTTTGCAAAAGTGTTACATCACAGACTGACCCATTTACCTAGTGGGAGATCGAGTAAGAGGAGGAGCATGATCATTTTATGGAGAATGTACCTGCACCCATGATAATGAGGCTAGCACTTCGAGAGCTGTAGATGCCCATTTTTCTACTAATGATGATGATTCCCTCTAGATTTGGGCTTGATCCTTGTTTATGTTTCTTTTTGTATATTCCTTTATGGCTGGTTATAGCCTCATAGTCATTTGCCTATGTGATGTCAAATGTCATGATCTATTGTCAATGTTACTTTTACTGTTTAGTCTTTTTGGAATTTGTCTTTTTTTTAAAAAATTAGTTTGGACTCCAAGTTTTCATGTCAATGGACACATGATCCTTTGTAATGCATCAATCTCAAAGTTTGTCCATATGGTTTGTCATTTGTCATTTATCATTTTTTCATCTTGTGTTGATTATGATACATTCTAATAATATAATGAAAATTAATACTTTAAAGCATAAAATGTGCTTTGTTATGTATTCTAGTATAGCATAGTCTAATATGATGAGCTCCAATTTATTTTATATATGAAATTTCATTTTTTTAATATGTTGTTCTCCCCATCCTTGCTTCCTGGTTTTGGTCGTCCCCTGTTTCTGTCCTATGTTTCTATGCTCTTTACCTTAGACACAACACCCAACTCTTGAACCAATTGTAAGCAGGAGTCAATGATAGCTCTCACGGTGAAGGCTAGGTATCGAGCTCTTTTTCATGGTACCACAAAGGCAATCTACTAGATAATTTTACTAGTGGCTTTACACTTTTCATGTAACTCTCCCACCATTGTCTTCTGCAACAACCAAAGTTGCATTACCCTTGCAGGAAACTTGATCATTACACCACTGATGCGGCATGTAGAGGTCCAATTTCACTTTACCAAAGAGCAGGTTGAGCTAGGCACCATATGCTTAGAGTTTGTGCCCTCCTCCAACAACTATCCGTACATATTCACCAAGGTGGTCAATTGGCTAATGTTGCAGTACATTCTACCCAAGATTGGCTTGGGTACACCCTCCTCTGCTTCTTCAAATTGATGGGGAGAGGGTGCTTCCCCCTAGTTTTTTGTTCCAATTTAAGAGGGGATGGATTTCTTCAAAAATGATGCTTATAGATTTTGATTCAAACATTGTATTCATTGAACATTTTGAACATTATATCTTCATCTGCACTGTCAAGATGACATGATTCTAAAAGGACACTTAGGAAAGTGAACAATGCCCTTGTTAGAGGACACTATCCATGTGGCATCGTTTCATAGCATTTTACATGAATATGATCACCCATGCATTGCCTCTTACATAACCCCATTGCATTCGCATTCTATTCTTGTAAACATGCATCTATGTGCATTTATCCCTTTTCGGTCTTTCTCAGTGGTCAACTTTGGATCCACCATATTTGCAACATTGTATGTGGTAGTCTCCAAGGTGGTCTCCCTTTGCTTGCTTAGCCTTGCTAGCTTGCTTTCTATGTATCTTTTTTCTCTCCACATACCCTCCATATTTCTTACACTCTCCATTAGCCTATTCCTTCATCATTGACATCCAATAGTGGTAATGATTAGGCTATCTATTTTGTGAAAGCCTCTAGGACTAGCTACTTGTCTCTCATTCATTAACATCTTCCTTTGTCATCAACATCCAATAATGGTAATGATTATCCTATCTATTTTGTGAAAGCCTCTAGGACTAGCTACTTGTCTCTCATCCATTACATAATTGTCCATCACCTCCTCTTTTTGAAACAATCATTATCAAATCCAAAAAAAAAGGTCCCATGTGGTTCTATATATCTTTGCTGCTCGACTTCGTAGGCCACTAGGAAACTGACATGTACCCTTTGTCTAATGCCCTAGCATCTCTCGGGTGACCATTTGGACTCCCTTGGTAAGATAACCATCGCCTTTGTAGCCTATGTAGGCCACTAGGCAGCCATGGCTCCCTTGTCCAATGCCCTAGCTACTTTGGGGTGGGATGCCTTGGGGTAAAAACACCTAAAAACAAAAACACTCAGGATTTGGGTCGGCCTTCCTTTCTAGCTTAATTTTTAGGCTTGAGAGGGGATGCTAAGCTAACATAAGTATTACATGTTGAATTGGCCACTTAGACAGCCCTAAAAATGCTTAATTGATTTAAACCCTAAAAGGGTGTACATTTCGAGAGTTGTATCTCTTGTTCTTGCAAGCTTCAGGAGTTGTATCTTTGCTGCCCACACTCGGTTCATGAAGGACTTCGTGATCAAAGCTTCCCCTTATATTTGCTACTATCTCGTGCCTAATTCCAACCTTCATCTTCGTCTATTGCCTATTGCCATCATCAAGAGCTATCACCTATACTTTTGGAGTTTGCATTTATTGTTGTCATCATCTGTTGAAATGTTGCTATCTTGCACACACTCTTTCCATCAATCTGGCATTTGTGTTTGCTGAGTTTCTCTCTCCTCCAACTATCACCATCATTTCTTGCACAATCACCTTCAATCTCCAACTATTGCCCAGTTTTTCTCTCCTCAAGTACCTGCATTTTTGTCTCTCTCCTCACTTGCATGTCTACATCAAATCCAGCTTCCACAGCTACATTTACTAGTGTTTGACTCTCAAAGGCTACCTATGCTACATTTCGAGATCCGTTAAGAGTGTGACACACTCTTCCACTCAACATCTCTGCCTTGGTCCTCAAGACACAAGATTTTGAGGTATTGTTCTTATTCTTGCATGGTTTGTTTGCTACATGAGCATTGTATGTTTAGTATTCAGTCATTCATTCATATTCCATTGTACTCATTGTCTCAAAGTTACCCTAACCCTAACTATGTTCCTTTGAGTTTATGCTTTGACATATGCTTTCATTTATGTTTTTATGTTAGGGTGTTTCTTCACACTTTTATCGCAAATTACCAGTCATCTAGACATCCCTACTTGTTGCCAAGCCAATAGCCCCATTAAAGTTCACAGAATTTCCAAAGAGAGAGGGGTTTTCTTCCATACTAACCACTTCATGGTACATTATTCATCCACAAAATCATTCTTAATCAAAAGAGCATGGAATTATAGGTCAAGTAGTAGGAGGATTATCTAAACATACAAAATCATTAATACATTTACTCCAAGTTTCACAATATGTCTTGAAGATGATAAGCATAATCTATTGGTCACAAATATCATGGAAGTTGCTTACACAAAATTGCTCATTAAACATCTTGTACTTCACACTTAGCCTAGTGTCCCATCTAATTTTCCACTTTTTCTTTCAAAAAATGATTTGCCATTTCTTTGATTGTCCCCCTTATAATAATACATCAACCACATCCCCATCTCAGAGTCTCAATCATCATGGCTGGTCACTACAAGATTACTTGAATAGGGACTGCAGTAGTTAAAAAGAGCAATAAAGCAATGGAGACAATAGCTTGGAACCAGGTGCAAGTGTGAGCAATCTTAAGATGATTATGACAACAAGTGGAGATGATGAGGAACCAAAAGCCAGCTGCAATATGAGGAGCTAACAACTAGGAGATAATGAACTAGAATGCAATTGACTTATAATGCTCTCTATTTATATATGAGAAACCAAAATGGGAAGTTTGCTTATGGGATATTGAAATACACTTGAGTACATTTGAGTTTTAGGGTTGTCTAATGAGCTAATGAAGGTTTGATGTGTAATGCACTTTTTTAATTGAGCATCCCCTCTCATGCCCAAAATTACAAGTAAAAGGCAAGTACAAGTATGACTCACCCTCTGAACCACAATATGTCCCACCCAAAATAGCCATGGCATCAGCCAGTATGTGCACATCAGCCATCGAGAACCTACCATGACTATAAAGGCAATGGTTACCTTACCTCAAGAGTCCAAAGTGTTAGCAAATTAGTAAACTCATGAGTGAGTCTATGCATGTGTATTTGTGGATTGGAAATATGAGATTATTTTAGACATTTCTCTCGTGCTAATTTTAATAGTTTTTGGCATTTCATGGCTGGTTGACTTTATTTTTAGGCCATTATAATGCTAGCCAACCTTATGTATTTTAGGCATTATTTTATGCCTATTTATTTGTGGGCTCCCTCCTCCTCAATTATTGTTCATGTACATACTTTCAATGCATGTTCTATTGGAGAAAGTGAGCCCATCCCAATCCATACACGACCAATAACTCACTATTGAGGGTGATTGTCTCGTGTTTCATATATGGATTTCATTTCTTGAGCATATCTCTAAGTTCTCTCTTTGTGGTGTTTCTCTATTCTTGTGTTTTCTCTTTTCTCTCGTGTCCATGTGTATTTTGCTCCTCTCCAATGTATCTCTAAAGAGATTATACTAGTGGTCACCCCTCTGGGATAGCTTCAGTAGTATGGGAGAAGCTTTAGATATAAAAGGCTCTCTCGACTATGCATAGCATTACCCTCTATGGACAACTCTAGTAGATGAAGTTCAAGCCTAAGGATATTGTTCACTTTCTTGCTCTATGTGACATAGGTACAAGATCAGCTTTTGCACATGTAGTCCATGCTTCCAAAGGCTCATCTTATGGGGACTATGCTATATAAGCTCTCTTTGGAGTTTGTTGGAGTAGCCAATGCTTTGTAAGCCCAAGCAACATCAACGCCAATCAGTCTTACACATGTCCTCAATGTTGCTTAAACATGAGACATCATTGAGATTATAGGGAAGGTTTCCATCTCGGCCATGATGAGGCATTTGCAACTTCAAAGAGGGGTGACAAAAAGAAAAAGTCAAAGGCCCAATGTTATCCCTATGGTAAGAAGGGACATTTTCGCAAGGACTATAAGGAGTTAGCAAGTTCGCAAAACAAGAAGGAGAAGAAGAAGAAGAAGCAACATATGGACTCTTCAAACAAGTCATCTTCATTCTCCTTTGACTCCAACTTAGATCATTCGGCCAAGGTGAAGGCCAAGGTGCAGAAGGGGTCATCTTCTTTACATAAGAGAAAGGGGTTGGTTGTGTCTCCTCCTAATAATTTATCGTGCACGTGATATGGTCATTCCTCAAGACTCTCTAATACCAGAGAGGGAGTGTAATAGGGTGATGAGGTGGGGCACATGAGCTTCATCTATATAGGTATATAGGTGCACACAATCCAAAGAGGGACTTCCTTAACTCATCAATTGAAGTCTAGCAAGTTCAAAATCCAGAAGCCAATATTGACATCCAAGTTCAAGATTGATTGTTTCATTACAAATAGTGGGATTTTCTCCTCATCCGAGCTCACATGAGGGGACATTTTAGTAGTTTGGACCAAACGTGAGGAATCCATGGTCGAGTGTACTACTACAAGGCCTTGTTGATATACATAGAGAGCTAATATGTCTTCTCTATTTTCAGAAGCTAGGATGATCGACATTGATATCATGTTCTCTCCAAGCAACCTTGTGGTGGTTTGAACACCCACTGCTTGGGTATCCATGGTCCTATTCTTGTGGTATTTGTCATATGGACTATGATGAGTCATTATTGTTGTACCATTGTACTATACCAAATCACACAAAATTTGAGAGGGGGAGTTACCAAATTATTCAACTCACGAGTGAGTGTGTATGTGTATCTATGAGCTAGGCACGAGAGATTATTTCAGGCATTTTTCTAGTACTTATTTTTATAGTTTCTAGCATTTCTTGGCTAGCCAACTATATTTTTAGACCATGATGATGCTATCCGACTTGATGCATTTTAGGTATTATTTTATGCCTACTTGTTTGTGGACTCTCCCCTCCTTAGTTATCATCCACTTACAAGGTGGCAGTTCTATTTGAGAGAGAGAGCCAGTGGCAAAGCCCACATAGTTAATGACTCACTGGTGTACGTGACTGTCTCATGTTTGCTACATGGATTCCATTTCCTGATCATATATCTAAGTTCTCTCTTTGCAATGTTCCCTTGTTCTTGTGTTCCTTCTATTCTCTCTTTGTAGCAATCTTCTACACTTCCATCATTGCATCCACTTCTAACACAAAGGGTCACCCCAAAGAGGTCAAGGCATCTGACAAAGGATGCTTGTCAACTACCCAATAGCCTACTAGGACTCGCAAAGGAGATGTTTAATCACTTTAAACTTTACATTATTTTTCTTTTTTAATGTAATAATGCTCATGAGAAAAAAGAGGGATAGTTCGCTCACAAATTGCAAAATAGAAAGCATGTATAAAGTAACTACAAAAACATTGATGGTGAAGGAATTGTGAAGACATTGATGGTGTGGATGCACGGTGATGATTGAACAACAGGTAGAAACAACTCAAGATCTAATGCCTCAAGCAAGGTGCTCAAGGCACTCTTCACAATCAAATGTATAGGTGAATGCTACATCATAAGAAATTGCATGTAGCAAGGTGCTACTTGGATAGTGTCCCTTATGGGAAAATTGTTTACTTGCCCAAGCATCCTTTTTTGAAGAGGAAAATCATGCAATGCAAATGGTAGGTACAACAAGAAAGGAAGCGGATGTCCAAGAAAATGTTACAACTTGAAGATACCAAGTGAATGGTAGAAACCACCTCTTAACCATGGATGTTAATGCCAAAGGTGAGGAATCAAATATTGGACTTTGTGTAGCGCCAAGAAGAAAGAAGAAATGACATAGTCTAATGATGAAGGTAGACTTAACACCCGTTAACTAGAAGAGAAAAAGAAGAATCGAACATTCGGTACACAAAGCATGCTCATACTCAATCACAGGAGAGGGTTTCAATGTTGACCAAGTAGTATAGCCAAGCTTGAATCTCAACCTTGATAGATGGTTCCAATGCTAGTCGAGAACTACCAAGAAAGTAATCCACCATGCAAATGGATCTATTGGATGATGAAGGAAGACTTGACATTCTCCAACTAGAAGAGAAGGAAAGGATCAACCACCTAGGCAATTGGAGCATGCTCATACTCAATCTTGGGAAATGGCTCCAATAATGACCAACACAACTACTGAAGTAGCAATCCACTTGGCATTAGATAAAGAAACAAGCTAGTGGTGTAAAACACATCAGCTAAAAGGACAAAAAGATGGATGTCAAGATAAGAGACAAGGATAAGCTCCATAGAGAAGAATAAAGCTAAAATGATAAAAAGATTGATGTCAAGATAAGAGAGAAAGACGTCTAATCTCAAGAGGTACTATCTTCATCTCCATGCTAATGGAGACAATACTCACCAAGGCAAGAACTAACAGACCAAACGTCTAGCCCAATTAGGCCCAACAAATATGTGCAATGTTATTCTTGAACTTAAGAACCCCTCTGACGATAAAGTATTGTGTTCTTCTAATCCATACAATCTAGGTCTCCATGGTGACTTACATACGATCCTTGCATAATTGAAGGAGCAATATAGACATGATCAAAATTACACAAAAGTGGATTGCATGAACCTACCTTGGGCTTGACGATGAAAAACTTGGATTTTCAGTTGTGTCTCAAGTGGAGTCTTTCCTCGACTAAGGTAATGAGTCTCATTAGTGGAGCACCCCAATTGAGAAGCACCTTGTAAAGGAATATGAGACGAGAGGCTTCTATGAATGATCACCAAAGAAAAAGTTGGTAGATAGAGCATATCCTCCAAATCAAGATCATAGCCTCAAGAGGGCCTCCATGGCAAGAATAGTTTGAGAAAATATCAAATGATCTCGAGATGGAGTGGTTTGATCCATCTTGAATCAGCACATAACATATAGTGAAATCAAGAACAAACCAAGCAATCCACAATAGCCTCGAGTAACTCTTTAGAAGAGCATCAGCTCTAATACGATGTGGAGATACACTACAATTTGCAAAAGAAAGTACACAATGTACAAGCACAATTGAAACATGATGCAATCAAACAATAACCAAAAAACCAAAATGAAGTTAAATGAAGAATGGATGAATGAAATAATGAAAATGTACAAAAGAATGAATGAATAAAAATGTACAAAATACTCGAGGGTTGTCCAACAATGGGGAGCTCTCATGGGAGCAAGCCAAGGGAGGTGTTAATGTGAGCTATCCACTGGAGGTAGATTTTGAGTGTAATAACTACTAAATGAAGTAGAGACTAATGAAGCAAAGTGCTAAAATTGCAAAAACGGCCTACTATAGATGCAACCTAGGTCATATAGACGTTGAAAAGTGCTCCAAATGACAAATGGCAGCAATACTGCCTATAGGGATAAAAACGCAACAATCCACTAGTTCCTAATGATCATGGTAGTAGTTGGGAATACTTAAACAAGGACACTATAGCAATCAAACAGAGGAATGGAGAGATGGGGACAATAGATAGAACCAAACATAGATATGGGCAGTCATAAAATGATCATGGTAGCAATTAGAGATTATGAGAAATGAGTGGGTAGCAACAAGAGGAGGTGGCGGCAACTATGTGATGATGTACTAGGGATAGATTGGGATTGATTGGGATGCAAGTGACCTAGCACACTCTATATATAGATGAGGAACCAACCAAAACTTGGGGAGTTTGCTTATGGGACATGGAAACACATGGAGTGTGACAGTTCCCCTTAGGATCCAACTTGCACGCAAGACACGACGCAAGCCAAACTCATAATAAAAGGAACTAGACATTAGACCCACCTCCCAGCCATAGAGCCAAATGGGCTCACCCCCAATCCTGGGACTTAGCAGCACTCTGGGTCACAACCACATCCCAAGGGTTGGTGTCCCATACCACAAGCCCATACCATCCTAGTGTATGGATGTGTTGGCCAACAGGCCAATAATCATAGAGTGGTGATCACACAATGAATGTGTAGAATAGGATCTTGAGTCCTATAAGTAGGACTCCGCTACCCTAACCTCGAAGTGTCCTTAGTGCACTCACACTAAGCCTACTTCATAACTAAGGCTCACTTTCTAGCTTTGCCCTTCACCATGAATGTGAGGCTCAAACTTGAGTTTCACTTAAGTTCAAGCCTCACTTGGTTTTGGCCAAGGTGTTGTGTTCCATGAGGATAAAATTTGTAAGAAACCTAAGTAAGTGATTGACGTACAAAGGGTTATCTTTCAAAAGGAACTCCTTACTACTATATAGCCATCCCCCATTATACAACTTGTAGCTGCTATTGATGCTCTAGTGGCCCAAGTTACACCTATTGTGCAAGATTATATCAATGTTGGAAAGAGAGGATGTTATATATAGGCTCCACAACTAGTTTTGCAATGCTCTACTAGAGCCTCATATCCTCTTGATCATTATGAGACCTCTATGGATTATACCATGGTTATAAATTCTATTGAGCACCAATGCTATCAACACCCATTCGGATGTCCAAGGACATAACAAAACGCATTTGAGTTTGAAGTTTCAACGTGTAATGCACCATTTCCAACTTAACATCCGTTGCCCAAAAATCATCAACTGGTCATTCATCTTTGTAGGTTTTAGCATAGTCTCGCATACAAGGACTCTTCTACATCTTCCAATGCCACCTTCTGTCACATCATCCTGATCTGATACGCTCATCGACACCTTGGACTATATGCAAGAACTTATCAATCCTCTTTTGTATTTAGTTTTCATTGAATTTAGTGTAAATTTTCTTTTTCTCTTCTCTTCTTTCTTTATAGTCTTTCTCTTCCTTGCTCTCTCAACATTCTTATTTCCTCTTCTATTGTGCGCTCCCACAAAATGGCTCTTACAAGTTTTATATTATTAGAAACAAGTTTCTATGCCAACTATGTTGGTGAGTGAAGTGTGCACTTTAGCAAGGCATGCATAAAGAGAGAGAGAGAGAGAGAGAGAGAGAGAGAGAGAGAGAGAGAGAGAGAGAGAGAGAGAGAGAGAGAGAGAGAGAGAGAGAGAGAGAGAGAGAGAGAGGTCACACTATTGAATTCCTCCATTGTTTCAGTGAATCCTCCCTTATCCATAGGCAATTTTTACCTTCTCACTAGAGAAGGGGCTTTTTCATTGTGTAAACACCCACATTGAGTATGATATTATAGTACCTTAGGGATTATACTTTCCTTCTATCATTCTTACATAAGGTGTAGATGTTCAAGAAATATCCTCCTCTCTTGTTTGACTGCAGTATTATAGCACCTTAGGGATTGTATTGTCTTTCTATCATTCTCACATTTGATGGTGTATGCCTTCCAACAATCTCTCCCTCTCTCCAGTTGTCCATCATTCATAGTGAGTATGTGTGTTGTATGTGTACAACTAAGCATCAAGATTCAACCCAACAATGGTATTAGGGTATCCATTTAGCTACCACCACAACCACACCATTAAGCTTCAAGCTTAACCTTTTCTCCTCCTCTCACTCTTTGTTTAGTTATCTCAAGTTTTCCTCAATTGGCTACTGTCTCAAGTCAACCATCCCCACCAAACAACTAAGAAATGCAATATCATCCAATTTATCGATGACTAATGAGCCAAGATGGGACGGAAAGGGTGCTCAGACACATAGCTTACTCTCAGTATCATGCAAGAGGTAGTTTATTCGGCATATTCAATCATGCAATATTTCCAAACAAGCATAGGAAAATCTTCCTTCTCTCTATCAAATGCATAACGAGGCATGTGTTATCAAGTGACTTGGAGCCACCTAACAATTGCATTCACAATATGTGCAAGTCGTCCTACTTATCAACCTCTTCCAAAGCGTCTTTCCACTTGCATTTTCTGCAATGCAGGCCTAGTTTACATCAGCTTCACCTTCTACAACTATTACCCAGCCTCCTACTACTGCCGATGATCACCTGACTTCAAACCTGGGTGGTTACACTATTGTGTTTAGCAATTCTAACCCTAGAGATTGCTATTTTTTTGTTTCCAATCTATTGCATTTTCATTCTCAACATCAGCTCAGCTTTACCTAATGGCTACAACATTTGTGATTCATCTTCATTGGACATCACTCTCCAACTACTCCCTCAACTTGCTCCCACAAGTCATTGAATGTTGAACAACTCTCATCTTGTACACTTTTTCCTTCAAATACAATGTTCATTTATTTACTTTAGAGTTCTCTTTCTTCTCTATTCATGTTTCTTGTGTTTAGCGTTTTGCACTTTGCATTTTTTCATTTGCATATTATATAATCTCTCATTCATTTGCAACATTGATTCGTTCACTTTAGAGTTCTCTATCTTCTCTATTTATGTTTTGTGCTTTGGCATTTATTGCATTCTTGTCTAAGTCATTGTGTTTTAGTCATGTTTGTACATTCTATATTTTCTCACTGTAAACCCTAGCATCACTCCACACCAAAGGCAAGTCAAAGGACTTCAATGAAGGTGCCAAGGCTGTCAAGCTTGACACATTCAATGGTGTGCAAGATAAATTGAAAGCTTTTACTTTCATTCAACAATTTGATGTTGCTTATTCAGGAGACAACTTTGCTAAGTCTCAAACTTGCATAAGGTTTCCACCTTTCTCAAGGGCAATGCTTTGCAATAGTGGACTTCTCTTTTAAGGCAAAGCACCATGCACTTGGTTTGCTTAAGCTTGACTGACAAGCACATTTGAAGTAAATGTAATGATTGTGTGGCATAAGTTGAATGCTTCTAAATACAAGAACTTACAACAGTACAACAAGAAATTTTGGGAAACATTGTTGCTAAGCATCTCTTATTGTGCAACGTCTCTATCCAAGCAAATAGAAAAGTAATGTTGTGGGTTGCCTAAAGGAAATACAAGATTTTCCATTAAGACGACAATGACCACCATGTCTCAACTAATTGAGAAAACGTGTGCACCCAATGCATTGATACATAGTATAGTCTTCTAGCATCAAGAGTGATGATGGAAAGTGATATAAGAGAGCAACAAAGGTCGAAGAGCATGGTAAGCCCTTCTTCTGATGCTAAGAAGATGCAAAAATGTAAGATAAAACTAGGAAATTTGGGGAGAAATGCAAGGAATTGTATGCTAGCAAAATGGAAGCATAGACAAGTGTTGAAATAAACTGTTGAACATAAGACAGAAGAGAGCAAAAAAAGAACACTACAAAAGAAGAGAACGCAAATATATGCTCAAGAAATGGAATCCTCTCACTGTGTGAGCATTGGCACCAGTTCCTCTCTCCAACAAGAAGACCACCTAAAGAATGATGATGACTAAATGGAAGGAGGAGCCACAAAATAAATAGACCCAAAATATGCCAAATATGGTAGTTGGTTGATCAACATTTAATGTTGGTTGACTGGCATAAAATATCAAATGCTACATCAAATAAACACTAAAATAATGCCTAACATACGAACTAGAATGCCCAGCCCATCTAGCATGCACAAACTCACACATGAGCTAACAATCTTGCTAACACCCTCTCTCATATCATGGGTAATCTGATACAATACACTGATACAGTGATAATGACCATCACATTCCATACAACATAGAACCACTAGAGTAGAATCATGGACACCTGAGCAATGGGTGATCAAGTGACCACCAAGATGCCTCGAAGAGAACTTGATGTTGACATCAATCGTACCACCTCCTAAAAATAGAGAAGATGCAAAACAGATCTCTATGTCTATCAACAATGTCTGGCAATAGCATACAAGACCATCTCATCAAAAATGCCTCTAAACATATGCGACCATGGATTTCCCGCCTTTGGCTAAGACCGCCAAAGTGTCCCCTCATGTGAGCTCGAACTAGGAGACTTGCTGTCCTTTCACAAGTGTCCCTTCTTACCACAGTGATAACACTAGGCCTTTAACTTCTTCTTCCAGTCACCGCTCTCTAAAGTTGTAAAGGGCTCATTGGAACCTTCATAATGAGATGGAAACCTCCCTTGTAAACGCAAAGATGCCTCATGCTCAAGCAACATCGAGGACACGTGTAAAGCTCATAGGTGTAGAGGATGTTTGCTCCTGCAAAGCATTCGTCACTCCATCAAACTTTGGGGGGAGCTTATAGAGCATCATTCCACTAGATGTGCCTCTAGAAGGATAGATTGCATGTGTCAAAGTTGGTCCTATACTTATGTAACAAGCAGCAAAAATGATTGAATGGTGTCCTTCAGCTCAAACTTCATCTACTAAAGCTATCCATAAAGTGCCACATCAAACATGGGGGAAGGAGCCTCGTACAACATTTGAAGCTTTGACCATGTTCTAGTGATATCCTATAAGAGATAACCATATATAGAACTTCTTTACAAACACACCAAAGCTATGCAAAATACACACGTGTATCATTCGAATCCCATGTAAGCACAACTTCCTCATGGTTATCCTAATTAAAATCTTCAAGAAGAGGAAAAGAACCCTAAGGCCAAGGAATAACTCCACATATAATGTACCAAATCCACTTCTGCACGAAGCAAGCTTTCGTCGTAGCACTCCATGTAAGATAGTCGAGTACATATAACTTATCATCTGTAGAAGTGTATGGAGAGCCATCTAGAGAGGAGAAAAAGAAGAGAAATAAGATAGAGGAAATACATCCAAACTAATAGCAAAGACTTCACAAAATAAGAGTTCACATGCAATGTAACCCAAAATCTGATCAGAAACAAATGCCAATTGTTGTAAAATGAAAATAAACTAGTCAAAATTTGCCCAAAAATAGCAAAAACAAGTTGTATAACGAGTCGCCTAGCCATGATTAGAGACAAAAAATAAAAAACACAGACTAGTAGAGCATTTAATGTAGCAAACTAACGATTGCAGATTGGAATCTAGGCACAGGCTTAAAATACATGTTGCTAGTCTGAAAAACGCAAGCCTGATCAACAAGGGAGAAAGATCTGTAATCAGCAAAAAAACACAACAAAAACTTAGATCATGCAATCTAATACCATATTAGAAGTGGTGCAATAATGGAAGCATATACAAGTGCTGAAATAAATTGTCGAATAGAAGACAAAAGAGAAAGAAAACAAAAGAACACTATAAAAGAAGAGAACTCAGAGATGTGTTCGATAAATGGAATCCATATATCAAATACGAGTGTCTTTCACTGCGTGGGCACCAAGACTGGCTCCTCTCCACAACAGGAAAAGAATGATAATGACAGAAAGGGAGGAGGAGGAGCCACAAAATAAATAGGTTTAAAAAAATATCAAATATGACAATGGGTTGATCAGCATTTAATGCCAACCGATTGGCATAACATGCCAAAACCCGCATCAAATAAACACTAACATAATGTCTAAAATATGAACTAAAACGCCATGCCCATTTGGCATGCACAAACTCACACATAAGTTAACAATCCTAATAACAATAAGAAGAACTTTCCGAATAGATAACAAGCTAGCGATGCTGAAAATAAGGGTGATCTTAAGGGTAAAAAGCCTAAAAGAACTACTTGTTTGATCCTTGATGTACTCATTAAGCAATCGAATGATAATGTTATAAAGTTGTATAAAGCATGGGGCAAACTCGTTTATCTAGATGTTCATGTAAACTTCATTTCTATAGATATGGCTACAAGGCTTGCTATTAGAGAGAATGAGATGGGACCTATGGGCAAATTGAAATGAAATGTCATGGCCATGTTGAGCGAATCACACCTGTTCTTAGGAAGCTTCATCTACACATTCAAAGTTATGTGGATAGCAAAGAGTTTTTTAATCAAGTATTGGATAGATATGATATATTTCTTAGAATGGTATGGTGAAATAGAGTGTATGCAATGGCGAACACATATGTGAAGGCGATAACCCTTTGAATAAGGACAAAATGTATACTATGAATGTAAGACTTGAAGGGGAATATATCCCTATCGTATTGGCTTTGATCATTTCCAAAGTAATGGAAAGTCACCTTTTGGAATATTTGATGTTTGCCAAAAGTCCTGATAAAAATGAATCCAATAGTAATGTGTGTAAATTGGAAGAGCGCATGGCATTTCTAAAAGAATATGAAGATTATTTCTCAAGAGTCACAATCTTTGCCAAGTTGTTATCAACAGTGGATGCAACAATGGACACATAAACAAATGTAATAAACTATTGAACACAAGGACAGAAGAGAAAAACACAAGAGAACACTACAAAGAAGAGAACTTAGAAGAACGCTCAAGAAAAGGGATCCATATACCAAACACGAGAATGTCACGTACAACAATGAGTCACTAATTGTGTAGGCAATGGCACTAGTTTCCTCTCTCCAACAAAACATGTAGATTATGAATGACTGACTAAAGAGGGGGCCCAAAATAAATAGGACAAAACAAATGCCATAAATGGCAACAGATCGACTAGCAATAAATGGCAAAATATATCAACATGACCATAGAAATATACTTAAAATACCTAGTAATGCTCTGCCAAGCCCAAACTCACACATGAACTCACTAAACTACTATCGCCCTCTCTCAAATCATGAGTGATCTGATATAATACAATGATACAATGATAATGACTCATCATAGTCCATACAATAAGGACCACCAAAATGAAACCATGGATATCCAAGTACTGGATGATCAAGCCACAACTAAGGTGCCTGAAAGAGCACATCATGTTGATGTCTATCATATCTAAACTTGAAAGATAGAGAAAAATAATAGCATATCTTTGTGCTTGTCAACAATGTGTCGTAGTAGCATACAAGACGATCATGTCAAAAATGCCTCTGAATATACACGATTATAGGCTTTCCACCTTTGGCTAAGTCCGCCAAAGTGTCCCCTCCTAAGCTCAGACTAGAAATCAATCCCACTCTCTATATCAAGTAATAGCCCATCATGAACCTGAATGTCAATCCCAACTTCAAGACTTAAACCTGTCAGACTTCAATTGATGTATCAAGGATATTTCTCTCTAGAACATGTGCGCCTATATACCCATATAGATTAGGTTAATCTGCCCCACCTCACCTCCCTCTCACACTTCCTCTCTGGCATTGGAGAGTCGTAAGGGATAGCTGCATCACCTGGATAAGAAAGTAGAAGGGACTGTTGAGCCCACGACCTAAAGAAGAAGGCCTTTATGCACCTTAGCCTTGGCCAAGGCCAAGGATCTAAGTCGAAGCCCAAGAAAGAGATGGACTCGATGGAGGAGTCTGTATCTTGCTTCTTTTTCTTCTACTACTTCCTCAAAGCCCCTAACTCTTTACAAACTTTATACAAGTGTCCATTCATACCACAATAATAACATTGGGCCCAACGACTTCTTCCTATAACCCCTCTCTAAAGCTGTAAAGGCCTCACTATAGCCACCAAACTGTAATGGAAGCCTTCCCTATAACAGCAAACATCTCATGCTCAAGCAACATCGAGGACATCTTGAAAAAACTGACATGTATGAATAATATCTAAGTCCTCAAATCATTAGCTACTCTATCAAACTCTAGAGAAAACTTATAGAGCACAATCAGATGAGCCTCTAGAAGGGTGGACTGCATGTATCTATGTAACATGAAGCAAGAATGACTAAATAGTATCCTTCGCCTTAAACTTTATCTACTAAAGCTATCCATATAGGGTAACTGCACGCATGGTCAAGGGAGCTGCATACCGCCCAAATCTCTAGAGAATTCTTGCAAGAGGTGACGACTGAAAGGACCTCTTTAGAGATGCAACAAGAAAGAGCAAATATGCACAAGCATCATCAATATCCCCTACAAGCAAAGCTTCATCATAGTTGTCCTCCAAAATCAACTGAAAAAAGAGAACGCTTATAAGCTCCAAACACAATGTATCATGACTACTTCTGCACAAACCATCATTTCATAACAACAGTCTAGGTAATCATGGCCATGTAATTTGTCATCAATGAAACAAGGGAGACATTTAGAAAGGATAAAAAGAGAAAATAAGATAAAGAAAAGGAGGAGAGAGAGAGAGAGAGAGATCACGAAACCTACTAAAAAACAGAGAAAAGAGATAGATTACAACCAACAGACATTGTCAATAGCTGTAAAATGTTATCATTCAGCCTACAAATGCATTAAACACAGTAAATGCAGCAATTATACAAAAAAATACAGATTTACCAACAATTAAATAATACGAAAATTAAAATGCAACCTACAAAAGGCTAGAAACAAAGCGATGGACAATAGACAATTGTTGTCAAGCTATAAATAGTGTGCAACAATCAAGAAAAGTCGACGACCAACAAGGGGAGACTTGTAATTAGAAGAAAACAGAAGCAGCAATATAGATCGTGAGCTCTAATACCATGTTAAATGTGGATGCAGCAATGAAAGCATAAGCAAATGTTGTAATAAGCTATTGAACACAAGAACAGAAGAAAAAAACACAGAAGACCACTACAAAGACGCAGAAGTCATCAAGATACACCTTAATGAAATCATGCAAATGATTCTGGAAGGCAGCCATCATTACTCGTTAGAAGGTGGCAGGAGCATTACAGAGTCCGAATGGCATCACTTTGTAGGCACAGGTCCCCCATTCTGTGTGGTGAAGGTTGTTGTGGATTGGTCCTCTTCTGCGATTTGGACTTGGTTATATCCACTGAAACACATGGAACTTCTGCGTCCAATCAGGAGGCTATAAAATAGGTGTTGAATCAAGCACTGTTTTAGGGTATTAAAAGCCTCTTCACAATCATCCGTCCAAACGAAATCAGCTTATTTCCTTAAGAGCTTGTGTAGAGGGGGAGGGCTGCCTTGGTTGCAAAATGTACAATAAATCTTTTGTAATAGCCTACATAGCCAAGAAATCCTCTCAATTGCTTGAGGTTTGTTGGTGTTGTTAAGGCGGCAATCTTTTCAATCTTTGCCAGGTCTGTTTTGCAATCCCTTATGCTGAGACAATATGACCTAAAAAAACTCCCGAGGAGATGCCAAAGACACATTTGTCGGGGTTGAGAGAAATCCCATACTCGCAGCATCTGTCAAAACATTGCTCTAGGTGTCCCCAGTGCTCTCGAATCAAGCTATAGAGAACTTGGAAGAATGCTTGGGAAAGGGACTCCATATAACAAACGCAAGAATGTTATATACAATAGCAAGTCACCTGCCGCATAGGCAATGGCAACAGCTCTCTCTCTTTAACAAAACCTGTTTGTGATGAATGACTTACTGTGGAGGAAGCCCAAAATAAATAGAACAAAACAAATTGAAGATTTTGTTCTTGATTTAAGCTCTCTCAATCCCATGATTCGAGATATGGATTGACTTTTCAAGTCCAAAACGTCAATTGATCTCCGCTTTTTCAATGCATTCCAAAACACAACAGCCTTTCATGGAAAAAAACAATCCTAGTTTACCAGATTTTGGTATGATCCAAGATAAGGTGCCTCTCGGTAGCGCACATGTTTAATGTTGGAGCAAACAGACTCTTCTACAATCTTTGAATTATAATGCCTACCCAATGGCTATAATTAACGCTCCAATTTGCATGTCCTGAATAATCAGAGTTTGTGTAGCCCACAACTCCTGTATCCTGGCTGCCATAGCAAATACACAATTCTCCCTCCTTGCAAATCAATGCTGAGATACACACCACACCCTCAACTTGTGAACAGCATAGGCATGTTGCTGTGAAACAGCAAAACATTACAGGCCAAATGTACAGATCCAAGCTCAGATGATCGAGTTAGCAGCCACGCAGCGTGTCAAATACGCAATGGAGAAAAATCAGGTTTGCATTGTCACTTGACAAGATAATCAAGAGCAAACTAAAACATTGTGACAAATGAGATCTCTTACATCTGATGAAATCATCTGTTTACAGGTGCTTTAACAGCTCTTTATGATTAAAGCTACCCGGTGCTTAGCCTACTGGAACGAACTCAGAGTTGAAGGCACTGCAGCGGAGGTGTCCGAGCAGGCAAGTCCTCGAAAGAAGAACAAAACAACATGAAGGAAAGCATCCACTCAAATATGCAGCCTCCCATGCTGGCATGTGAATTGCAAGCCACGATAATGCCCTGCTTGGATATGAAGGCCAGCGCAGTTGCCTCTTTGGCTGGCTTATGCATGTTGGTTGCCACCTTCTGGAAGCTATCCAGCTGCAAAGAAAAGCTTAAATTTCCTCCTCACTTTCTGCTAAGAGCAATAATCCACAGAAAAGAAAAGCTTAGATGAGCTTGACTGCCATGTAAGAATTCATTTTTCCTTTCTGATACTTCTAGTTGAGAGCAAGATCGCACCTCCTGTGCCTGCGTAAAAGGGGGAAGGGCAAAGGAGCCATCCTTGTTGGAGAAGAGAGGCAAGTGCTTCTGCAGGGATGGATGGGACTTCAGACCGCTGAAATCAAGAGCAGCCATTCCGTGTGTGTTTTCACCTCTGTCTTTCTCTCGCTAGGCGAAGCCGACGTGATGAACAAATGTCACAGTGCCTTTGTATTCTGGGCGATACACCTTTCTCTTACTCAGGCACATGAAGATTATGGCATTTGCTTAAAAAGTAATCACCTTTTTAGAAGAGAGCAAGATTTAGCCACGCGTCTTAAAAGGCTAGTATTACTAGGGTAAGACCCCGGGGTTAACACACATTTTCCCCATAATTATAGACTAGGTGCTCCACGCCTAGACTCGCCCTAGCGCAAAGCGTCGGAGCGGGCGCAATTTTCGCGGCAGGGGTGGGTGCTAGACGCGTGGCACCCGCCCCCGCGTTTCTTTGTGGGGAGGTTGGGCGCTGCCACGTGGCACCCGCCCCCACCTCCCCTTAACTAATAGTAAAGATGCCTACCACAATTTAACCGAGCCAAGACTCTTTAATTACACATCATCACCACATAGGAAAAAGATAACTTGCCCTCTACTATGGTAGTTGATATACACGCACTATTAATAAGTCTAAAAGTGGGCCATTTAAGTTAGCTAGGGGTCATACACCCATTCCAAAGTAGGGCGCAATGCTTCTTTGACGAGAAACATAGAGCCTCATCTTCCTTTGCTGCAAGCTAAGAAGAAGCATAAACCTTTGACATCAAACCAGTGACAATGCTTTCAATTGCATGACATGTGTCTTATTACAATTCAAGGGCTATGGAAGCCCTCTAAACCTTATCTTCTACTTCAACCATCCTCAAGGATGGTTTGATATCATCTTCTCCTTCCTCTCCAACTTCTCTTCTCAATCACCATCTCCAACCTATGGGGGTCAAAGGCTTATTGATATCTCAACCTATCCCAGATTATGCTTTTCTAATAATAGAACACCATTAGATAGAGTAGATCAAAAGCTTATTGATATCTCAACTCATTTGTTTGAGAGTATGCTTTTCTAATCATAGAACACCATTAGATGGAGCATGAATATACTGCCCTAAGAATGAAACCCACCAAAACTCATTCTCTAGGCTATATCTATTGCATGACCCTTTCCTCTTCATCAACTTAGGGAGACATTTGTCATGTTTTCCATCCTCAACTACACCCCCTATGTAGCATAGTAGCAATGATGATTGGGATGGGCTAATCTAATTTGTTCTTAGCATGTATCTATAGCCCTCTATCTTCAATAAGTGGTCACCTTAAACGACAATTCATCACTAGTAAGTTTTAATAGCACCCTCATCATCAGATATTAGAATATGGCAAGTGGGAGTAATGGCATTCACATGCTTCTAATGAGCTTCTAATGCAATCATATTGTAAGAAAGAGAATCTCATGAGCTTCTAATACAATCTAATCTTGACATGACTCGAGTATTTTAAGCCAGCTTCTGTAGAAAATTCAAATCACCATAAAGATTCATACCAAGATAAGGATTATCTCGAGTTCAAACACCTCCTTTGTAAAGGACTATAAATTTATCTAGGTGAAACAAGTAGGCCTCATCTTCCCAAGAAAGGTAAAGCGTTCCACTCGGAGACTTTTAGTGAGCAAATCTATAGAATTCTCGTCAGTTGAATCTTGACAAGCTCAACAAGCTTGTCCTCTACCACCTCCATGATACGGTTTAGTTCACCTCAATGTGCTTTATTTTTGCATAAAAGATAGGATTCTTGGCCAACTAAATGGCACTCATAGAATCCAAATGGAGTGTAAGGACCACGTCAATAATACCAAGGTCTACAACTAGACAGTCTAACCAAAGAGCCTCCTTACTATTGAGAGTGTGTTGCGGCTACACACACACACACACACACACACACATAGAGTATGATATGATTTGGGTGTACCAAAAATGTGTTGGTACACAAAGAATAAAATGTATTTATACTTAGGGCACGTAAGAGTGCATTCACATGTACAATTAAATAATATACGACGTAGGCAACCTCCCACTTAAAGGTCTGAAGTGAACCTCTAACTAACTCCCACTAGTCATATGCAATGCTCATGTTGAGCCTTGCTTAGACTTTTAGTGAGAACATCTACAGGGTTGTCCTATTTTTTTATCTTGATCAATGTGATTAGACCATCTTCCAAAATTTGTCTAATAAAGTGATATCGCATATCTATATGCTTTGTGCATGAATGATATATCGCATTCTTAGCTAGATACATAGCACTCTGGCTATTACATCCCAACATTGAAGTACTCATAGACATGTCAAGATCCTTTGCAAGTCTGCTCAACTATATAGCTTCCTTAGAAGATTCAGTAGCTAATATGTATTCAGCTTCAATAGTACTCAGTGCTACAATGTTCTACAACCTAGAACACTAAGAAACGGCTCCACCAGCAATGGTAATGGACCTGCGAGTGTCCAAGTCACCTGCCATGTCTGCATCACAATAACCCTAAACTAAGTGCACCCTTCCCATAGCAAATACACTTTCTTTGTGTACCTTTTAAATATCGAAGAGTACACGACAGCTTCTCCATGTGGTTTGCCAAGATTTGACATAAACCTGCTAACAAATCCCATTGCATGAGCAATGTCTGGACGAGTAGCAACCATAGCATACATAAGAGAGCCACAAGCTAATGCATAAGGGACTCCCTTCATAGCATTGGATTCCACATCAACTTTTGGGTTGTTGGCTTTATTAAGCTTAAGGTATGGAGGTAAGGGCACCCCAAAAGGCTTAGCTTCAGCCATATTAAATCTGTCTAGTACATTTTCAATGTACTTTTCTTGAGATAAGAACAGTAATTTCTGTGTTCTATCCCTGCAAATCCTCATGCCCAATATATGCTTTGCATTCCCCAAATCTTTCATGGAGAAAGCTGACTTTAGATTATCTTTGAGAGCATCCAAGCTAGCCTTTTGTTTCCCAGCTAGCAACATATTATCCACATACAAAACAAGTATGATGGGTTGCCATCTGTATCCTTTTTCATGTATAGACAATGATCTACATAGCTGCATGTAAACCCATGAGAGAGCATAAAGGTGTCAAACTTTTTGTACCACTGTCGTGGTGCTTGCTTCAGCCCATATAGGTTGCGTTTTAGTTTACACACCAACTACTCTTTTATAGGAACTACAAAGCCCTCGGGTTGTTTCATGTAGATTTCCTTGTCAATGTCACCATGCAGAAAAGTTGTCTTCACATCCATTTGGTACAACTCTAAGTCCAATATAGCAGTGAGAGCAAAAAGCACACGTAGAGTGGTCATCTTCACAACAGGTGAGAAGACCTCTTGGAAGTCAATCCCTTCCTTCTATGCATACCCTTTGGCAACCAGTCTTGCCTTGTACTTGGGTTTCCCATCAACTATCTTTACTTTGTAAACCCATTTGTTTGGAAGAGTTTTTCTTCCTTTGGGCAACAACACAAGATCCCAAGTATCATTAGCATACAGAGATTTCTCTTCCTACATAGCTAGCTCCCACTTATTGTTGAATTTACATGACTTGGCCTCTTTATATGTAAGAGGCTCACCCTCATCTGTAAGCATCACATAGTAGAAAGAGGGGTCATACCTATGAGGCTGCCTTCTTAAGCGTGTAGACATGCATACCCAATTATCTATATCCTCAAGAATTGGGTCTACATTAGGAGATTTTCAGCATTTATTGGCAGCTATAAGCCATTTGCAGCATGTTGTTCATGATGTACAACACTGTACAATGTCAATCCCATCAATGCTACAAGCATGGTAATTTCCAAGGTATACTTTTCCATAACTACCTGCATTGAACATAGCAAAATACTCTAGGCAAGGAGTTACATGGAAAGAGGCACCAGAGTCTACAATCCAAGTCTGAGTGGCACCATCATCAATTGACAAAAGTGCATCAATCACATCATCCTTGGTAATTTGCATATCCTGCATGTGACATACAAGGGCATCATAATCAATTGCACATAATACATTAGCCTCTGTATCCGAGAGCTCCTCTATGACTATACTGGAGGCCACATTGGCATTTTCCTTGCCTTTGGCTGCCTCAAATGCATCTCTCTTATCCTCTTTCTTCTTTTTGTCTCCTACATTCTTCTTTATCTCTTGTTCCTTTTTGTAGTACCTACAATCAGGCTTCTTGTGGCCCTTCCGACCACACTGATAGCAAGTAATACCACTCTTTTCCTTTCCTTTGCTCTTCCTTCTACTTCTCTGTCTAGCATTTGCATTTTTCTTTTCAACTCTGCCTCTAACATTATAAGCTGAGTTGTTGCCTTCTCCACTAGACTTATATCTAATTTCTTCATTCAGGATTGAACCCCTCACACCATGAGAGATTGGGGTTTTTACTGAGAGAAACTACCAAGGTCTCCCAAGAATCAAGCAATGACATGATCAGAAAGATTACCCTCAACTTATCATCAAAATCCAAATTAGAATCCTTGAGCTTATTTAAAATGCCAATAAATGCACTCAAGTGCTCAGCTGCAAGCTTGGACTCATCCAATTGCATATTCACCAACTTGTGCATTAAATTTACCTGATTAAGAAGTGTGGTGATCTCATAGGTAGTTTCCAACTTCTCCCATAATGCATAACCAGTATCTAAGCCCTTAATGTCTGTCAAAATGTCATTAGTGACACCCATCTTTATATAAGCCACAGCCTTTTGTTGACTATGGCCCAATATGCATCAGACATTTGTGCAAGTTTATCTTCCTACAAAGCATTCTCACAATCCTTTAAGAACAATATGCCCTGCATTGTCAAGATTGTGGGAGAGAAGGAAGGAGTCTCGCTTGAAGCTTTCTTGCTTGCACAATGGGAGAGGACACACAAGGGTGGAGGCTGAAAACAGTTTTCCTCTTCTTAGTTGTGTAAGCCAAAAGAAGTCAAGTACAAAGAAATAGAAGAACCTTATGTATGGGTCTCAAACCAAACTCAACTAACTAAGGTGGCATACTAACTGAGCCACAAACTAGAGTAGATAAGGATAGCTATCATGTAGCTATTATTCATCGGCGGTGTACCAACCGCGTCTGCAACTGACAATTCGGTGACATAAGTACTCAACGGTCACCCTGGGGTATCACGAGTAGAGCTCGATATCTCAACACTCCCCCTCGAGCTCAATCCCAATTCCTGCACACCAAGCAGGTCTCTAAACTTGTGCAGCTTCTCTGCGCCCAATGCCTTCGTGAATATGTCAGCTACATGATCCTCTGTGCTGACATAAACTAGATCAATAAGACCTAGTAAAACCCTCTCTCGCACATAGTGATAATGCACCTCAATGTGCTTTGTTCTAGCATGATAGACTGGGTTATTTGCCAAGTGTATACTACTCATGTTGTCACAATAAATGACAACTGGCCCATCTGTAGACTGATGCATATCATAAAGTAGCTTATGCAACCAAGCTACCTCACATGCAGCCATTGGTGCACCCCTGTACTCCGCCTCTGTGCTCGACAAGGCAACTGTAGGCTGTTTCTTGCTACTCCAAGTGACTGCAACACTCCCGAAAGAGAACACATATCCACTGGTAGATCGTCTATCAGAAATGCTACCAGCCCAATCAGCATCAGTGTATCCATGCAGCTGTATCTGAACCCCAGTCTCATAAAATAGTCCATACTGCAATGTGGACTTCACATACCTGAGTATGCGTCTAGCCGCATCCAAATGCGGTTTCCTTGGAGCCTGCATAAACTGACTTACCAATCCAACAACATAGCTCAAATCTGGCCTGGTAATAGTCATATAAATCAAACTTCCTACTATGCGTCTGTACATAGTAGGGTCTTCTAGAAGCTCACCTGCATCTGTGCTCAGCTTCACATTCTGCTCCAAAGGAACTGAAATAGGCTTACAGCCTGTCGTCCCATATTTGGACAGCATGTCCAATCCATACTGCCTCTGCAAGAGCTGTATCCCACTTGGTGATCTAATCACCTCAATGCCCAAGAAATAACGCAGCTCTCCCAAATCCTTCATCTCAAACTTCTGCTTCAATAGCATTTTCACATGAAGGATATCTTCATCACTGTCACCTGTCATAATCAAATCATCAACATAAATGACAAGTAGCATAATACCTTTCTCTGTTTTTCTCACATAAAGTGAGAAATCTGCCTTGGAAATCTGAAAGCCAATAGTGACAAGATACTGTCCTATCTTGTCAGACCATGCTCTAGGTGCTTGCTTCAAGCTATACAAGGCTTTCTTCAACCTGCAAACAAACTCAGGATGAACAGCATGCACATAACCTGGTGGCTGCTCCATATAGACCTCTTCTTGCAAATCACCATGCAAGAAGGCATTCTTTACATCCATCTGATGTAAAGACCATCCCTTTGATGCAGCCATAGCAATGACTGCTCTTACAGTTGCCATCCTTGCAACTGGACTGAATGTTTCTTCATAGTCAATGCCATATGTTTGTGCATACCCCTTGACTACTAATCTTGCCTTGTATCTGTTCACAGAACCATCTGCATTATGCTTCACCTTATAAACCCACTTACAGCCAATCGCATTCTTACCTTTAGGAAAAGGTACTAACTCCCATGTAGCATTTGCTTCCAAGGCATCCATTTCTTCATCCATGGCTTTCTCCCATTTTTCTTTTCCCATGGCTTGCTCAAAAGATGTGGGTTCTGGTTCCTGTATCACTTTGACCATATATGCATAGTGAATGGCTGTAAATCCATCATATTTCAGCCTATCCACAGGATACCTAGCTCTCGTAGACCTGCGCAAAGTAGGTTCACTCCCAGGTGCTCTCAAAACATCCCTGGTCTTCCTTACTCCAGGTGTAACAATAGAAGGGATACCCAACTCATCATCAATGCTCTGTTCTGAGCCACTGGATTCACCATCCACATAAGAGTGACCTGCATTCACATCAAACATGGGCTGATCAACCTTCTCTTTTCCTTTTCGTGATACCTGCATACCACTATCTGCATTGCTTTGAGAAGATTCTCCTGATCTCAATCTGCCTGTCCATGGCGAAGAATGTGAACCATTGCTAGAGGATGCTCCAGGTCCACTAATATTTTGTGACTGCTGCTGTGAATTCTGTGCAGCATTACCATTTTGTGCATCTACATCATCAATCACATTTACTGGTTTATACCAGCTACTCATCTCATCAAAAACAACATCTCTGCTCACTGTAAACTTACGAGTAGAAGGGTTATAGCATCTATACCCTTTTTGCTGCAGAGAGTAACCAATAAAGATGCACTTCTCAGCTTTTGGATCCAACTTGGATCTCAGCTCATCTGGCACATGTACATAGGCAATGCAACCAAAAACTTTGAAATGAGAAATATCTGGTTTCCTACCAGTATACCTCTCCTCTGGAGTCATTCCATGTATTGCTGCAGTGGGAGTCCTGTTCATTATGTAGACTGCTGTAGCAACTGCTTCAGCCCAATAAAAATCTGGCAAGTCTTTTTCATTGAGCATGGCACGAGATACCTCTCCAATATGCCTGTTTTTCCTTTCTGCAATTCCATTTTGTTGTGGGATATAACTGCATGAATATTGCTGCTTTATGCCATGCTCCTGCAAGAACTTTGCAAACTCATTTGAGAGGTACTCTCCCCCTCCATCTGACCTTAGGCCTTTTATTTGCAGACCTGTTTCTTTTTCAGCCATAGCTTTAAGGGTTTTGAAATGCCCAAAAACTTCACTTTTCTTTTTCATAAAATACACCCAAACTTTTCTGCTATAGTCATCAATAAAAGTGACAAAATAATGACAGCCTCCAAGAGATGCAGCTTTAGTAGTCCACATATCAGAGTGGATTAATTGCAATGGCTTCTCACTCTCTTGAACATGTCTAGGAAATGGTTTCCTTGCCTGTTTTCCAAACTGACAGGCTTCACATACCTTATGCATTTCTGCAACCTTGAATTTTGGCAATCCTGCAACAATATTTTGGGCCTGCATTGATTTAAGTCGTTGTACATTAACATGACCAATGCGTTTATGCCAGATATCAATATCTCCAACTACACCGGTCCCATGTGCAAACATTGCTGCACTCAATTCAGACATGTCTGCATCCAATGTAAACATTCTGCCCTTCTTCTTTCCTTTTGCTATCAAGCGACCTTTATTTTTCATATCCTCAACAAAGCATCCATGAGGATTAAATCTGACCTGCAAGCCCTGCTCAACCATTTGACCAACAGAAACCAGATTCTTGGTGATATTCGGAACATGAAATACATCGGAGAGGTATTTCTTTTTCCCATCCTGCATAGACAAAGGTATTTTTCCAATCTGCACAATAAGATGTGCAGTATCATCACCAGTCTCCACAAATCCTGGTTTTTCCATTTTCCTTGCATCCTCCATCCATTCTGCATGACCTGTCATGTGGTTTGACGCACCTGAGTCAACATACCATACATCGTTGCTTTCTTCTGCACTTGTCACAGAATTGTTCATGTGCTGCACCATAAACAAATGCTCATTTCTATCATCACCCTGTCTACTAGAAGATGCATAATTTCCTTGTTGCAGTTTTCCATTCATGATGTCATTCTGCTTTTTGTAGCAGTCTTTAGCCATATGACCCATTTTACCATAATAGTAGCATTCAACATTACTGTTTGCATTTTGGCCTCTTTGCCATCCACCACGACCTCTTTGGCTCCCCCTGCCTCTAGAGTTACCGCGTCCTCCTCCATAGGACTGATTTTCTTGAGTTTGCTGCATATTCTGATTTCTACCACGGCCTCCAAATCGGCCTCCTCTACCTCTGCCTCTACCTCTTCCAGCATTTGAGTAGAAGACAGCTTCTTTTGAAGTTCCTCCTGAAGAAGATGCACCACCATTTCTCTGCTCCTCAGAAATTAGAAGAGCAATCAACTCCTCAAAGTCAGGAAATCTTTCACGAACGGAAATGGATGTTCGAAACTGTGCATAATCCTTTCCTAGACCATTCAAGGTCACGGAAACTAAATCATCATCTTCCACTGGCAACCCAATGGAAGCAAGTGCATCTGCAATCTTCTTCACCTTCATGTGGTAGTCATTGATGCTCATATTTTCTCTTTGCACATTATGCAACTCTTGCTTGAGCTGCATTTTCCTGGCTTGTGTATTTGTGCTATACATTTTTGACAGAGTATCCCATGCCTCCTTTGGCGTACTTGCATCCTGAATATGCACAATCATAGAGTCTGAAATGCTGATAGACAGCCAGTACATAACTTTTCTAGCTCTCTCATGCCATGCTTTGAATGCCTGCATTTGCTGTTGATTGGGAACATCAGGAAGAACTGGTTCTTCTTCATTTCCTGCAACAAATTCCCAATATCCTTTTCCCATAAGGAAATTCGTCATTCTAAACTTCCATGCCTGGAAGTTGTTCTTGTCAAGCTTTTCAGTGACAATCTGTGAAAGAGAATCAGACGCCATTACAGAATACTGCAAGAAATTCTGTTACTGCAAAAAACACAGCTTCACCCTCACAAGGGCAAATCTGCAAAACTGGCGAAAGTGGTATTTGACCACACAGTCACTTCCTAGTGACGATTTTGCATAAACAAGAACCAAGGATGATTCTGAAACTCCCAATGTCTCTGCGCACAAGTTTACGATGCAATTTCTACAGTAACTTTTCACCGACCTGTAGAATAGTGGCTGCACAGCATAAAACTGAGCCTTTTCCTGAGTGCGTGCAGAAAACTTCCGTCTGCAAAACAGGCCCCGAAATGGCCTCAAATCAAAAAAACAAGGTCGCCAAGGGCTAAAGCCCTGTCCCGCAACATATACTGCCCTCTTGCTTCACCGCGAAGGGCGTCTCAACCTGAGACAATGCACTCCTGCAATTTCCGGCTGTGCTACCTGTAGAGATCTGCTCCCAAAACAGAAAATGAAAGCAACACTGCTCCTCTTACCAGACCACCGCGAGCTTGGCTTACTTTCTTGAGCTCCTTACCACGAACAAGGCTCTGATACCATGTCAAGATTGTGGGAGAGAAGGAAGGAGTCTCGCTTGAAGCTTTCTTGCTTGCACAATGGGAGAGGACACACAAGGGTGGAGGCTGAAAACAGTTTTCCTCTTCTTAGTTGTGTAAGCCAAAAGAAGTCAAGTACAAAGAAATAGAAGAACCTTATGTATGGGTCTCAAACCAAACTCAACTAACTAAGGTGGCATACTAACTGAGCCACAAACTAGAGTAGATAAGGATAGCTATCATGTAGCTATTATTCATCGGCGGTGTACCAACCGCGTCTGCAACTGACAATTCGGTGACATAAGTACTCAACGGTCACCCTGGGGTATCACGAGTAGAGCTCGATATCTCAACATGCATACAGTCTTTCCAAAGGTCAAAGCCCTAACCATCAAACCATTTGATTTCCATCAAACTCTTAATGTTAGAACTGAAAGAAGTTGCACCCATTTTTATCACGAACACAAGAGTAAGTGCATTGAACTGCAATAGCACAAGTTGAACCAGCAAATACACTACTGGTCTTGCCCAAACAGAAATAAATCTCTATTGTTTTTACATAAAAAAGCCACCACATGGATAAATACAGCATAAATTTACCAAAATCTGCACAAAATCCCAAATTTCCAAGTGCAATAGTCTATAAATGTCAGCCAATCTGACCCAGTTGAGCAAAATTACATCAATACATGAAAGCCCTAATTTTTTTGGGTCCAATGTCAAGAAATTTTACTCAGATGAGCAAAATTTAAACAAATTTAGCAAAATTTCCAATTTAACTAAGGTCAACACGCACAATGTCTGTTTTCGACACAAATGTCACTGCCAGGTATAAGCCAGATTAAATCTGAAAAAAGCCCTAATTTTTCAGGCTTAAATTTGCACAAGTCTAAGACCTATTCTCCTCCACGTGAACCCCCATCAAAGCAAGGGGATAATTGATAAATTAAATTTTTTTTTATTTTTTAAAAATGATGGGGGAGGGGGGTTGTTCCATTGACCCACTGTCACAACTAACTGCCCATCCGTTGCATGCGCCTGCTAGCACCTAGGCAACAGCGCCGCCTTGTCTACTATCACATCTTGCCCGCTGGCATTGCTGTGCGTACTATCAAGTGGTCCCCGTCGCATGTTTCACGCCCATCTGCCACAAACTCCAGTCATCACATTTGCATGCCATGAACGTTGATTCCCTGTTAGACCCATTGTTAGGTCACCTCGTTTTTCGGATGGCGCCTTCATACTAGTCACTCGCTAGTGGACCTGTCACAAGCTTCTTGTGTGTCGCCTGGACTGAGAGCGTGCGACTATCTTCAGCACGACCTATGTTGCTGCACAGGCCTTCTACTTGCCCGCCTTCTAATCAACCTGTTCGTGAGCTGCCAGCATGACATGTTGGTCTTGTACCGTAAGCTCTGATACCAATTGTTGAGAGTGTGTTGGAGCTAGAGGAGTGAGCAGGTGAGTGAGAGGGACACAGAGAGAGTGTGTGTGTATGTGTGTGTGTGTGTGCGTGTGTGTGAGTGCGCGCGCGTGCGATACGATATGGGTGTACCAAAAATGTGTTGATACACAAAGAATAAAATGTCTTTATACTTAAGGCATGTAAGAGTGCATTCACATGTACAATTAAATAATACACGACATAGGTGAATAAAAGGGTCTTTACACTCCAACACTTACAAGCCTCAATGGCTACAACATACTTTGCCTCTATAGTAGATAGAACCGTGCATTTTTGCAACTTGGACATCCAAGAAACATTGCCTCCAATAAAGGTGAAGACATAGCCAGAGGTGGACTTCCTACTTTCTAGATATCCTACGTAATCAAAGTCAATGTACCCCACAACTCCTGTATCCTGGCCACCATAACATATGTATATGTTTGCAGTGCCCTTAAGGTACCTCACGATACCCTGCATAGCATCCTAGTGCCGCTTGCTAAGTGTAGCTATATAACATGCTACAACTCCTGCTAGAAATGTTATGTCAGGAAAAGTGGCTATCATCGCATACATTAAACTACCCATTGCAGATACCAAGACCTCCTCGGCCTTCTACTCATCAAACTAAGGACAACCGGCCCAATTAACCTAGATGAGAAGGTAAAGAATAGCAAATAGGCTTAACTGAAAGGTGAGAAGGATCGAAGCTTGCTTGGAAGTGAGCTATGTCAGAGAGCAAGAGCAAGAAGAGAGAGAGACACAAATGGGAACTCCAACAGTCACAATGTGTGACCGGGACTTCCTTTATTCAAACTGTCACTAAAAGAATAAAGAATAAAGTGACAATGGCAGGTACTGTCAGTGTAGTAATACAACCTCCCACTTAAAGGTAAATCCGCCCCAGTTAGGAGTGAAAAGAAAAAGAAAAGACGGTACAATGTACACATGTACAATAGGATGAGGAAAAACGTCATCTCATCCAACACCCATCAATCTCCTAAGGAAGGCAAAGCGCTCAGTAGTGAGGGTTTTCGTGTATAGATCTACAGGATTTTCGTCAGTGGAGATCTTGACAAGGTCAATAGACTTGTCCTCCATGACCCCACGTATGAAGTGATATCTCACCTCAATGTGTTTCGTCTTCACATGGAAGACTGGATTCTTGGCTAGTTGAATAGCACTCATAGAATCTGAATGTAGCGTAGATATAGTATCAATCCCAAGGTCATGAACCAAATGATCCAACCATTTGGCCTCCTTGCAAGCCTCAATGGCTGCAACATACTTGGCCTCAATGGTAGAGAGAGCCATATACTTCTGAACCCTAGACATCCAAGAAATAGCATCTCCAGCATAGATGAAGTCATAGCCGGAAGTGGACTTCCTACTATCTCCATGTCCTGCATAATCAGAGTATGTGTAGCCCACAACTCCTGTATCCTGGTTGTCATAGCAAATACGCATATATGTTGTGCCCTTCAGGTATCTCATGATACCCTTTACGGCATCCCAATGCTTTTTGCCAAGTGTAGCCATATAGCATGCCACAACACCAACTGCAAAGGCAATATCTGGACGAGTGGCTATTATGGCATACATCAAACTGCCTACGATTGATACATAAGGGATCTTGACCATCTTGGTCCTCTACTCATCCGTCTGCGGACAATCGGTCTGTGAAACCCTCACATAAGAAGGTAATGGACAGCCAATAGGCTTTAAGTCCTGCATGCGAAAACGCTCAAGGACTTTATGAATGTACTCCCTCTATGAGAGGTAGAGTAGTCCCTAATGCCTATCGCGCTTAATGCGCATATCAAGAATGTGAGAGGTCTGTCCCAAATTCTTCATCTCAAAGCTCTTCTTCAACAGAGATTTAAGAGCATCCAGCTCATCATGAGCTTTCCCTGCTATCAGCATATCATCCACATAAAGTACCAAAATATGTAATGAGCCATCACGGGCTTTCTTCATGTAAAGACATGGATCCATAGCACTTCTATTGTAGCTTTGTGACTGCATAAAGGCATCAAACTTATGATACCACTCCCTAGGTGTCTGCTTCAAGCCATAAAGACTTTTCTTCAACTTGCGTACTAGGTGCTCCCTGCCAGGTTTTGCAAAGCCCTTAGGCTGGTCCATGTATATCTCATCATGCAAATCCCCATGCAAGAATGCAGTCTTGACATCCATCTGGTGCAAGTCCAAGTCAAGCTGCGCGACTAAGGCCAAAACCAAGCGTAGGGATAGGAGAAAAGACTTCATCAAAGTTGTTTACCGTAGCACAGAGGAGCTAGATAATGGAGCAAAGGAGCAGGAAAATGGAAGAAGGAGATAACCGAAAGGGCACAGGATAAAGGAAGGAAAAGGCGCCCTGGATGGAAGTCAAACCCTGAAAAATTTGAATGACGACTTCTCCAGAAGGCCTCGATGTCGCCTCGAGAAAAAAAGAGAGTAAAAGTGCACCATTAATTGTGAAAGTGCCCCCGAATCCTTGTAAAAGAGTACCAGGCTCACTCCTATGCAAATTGTATGCACTAGTTGGGAATGGGATAAGTTAGAATGGTGGGAAATAGAAAAAAAGGGCCTAGGCTAATGACCATGTAAAAAGTGGGGATGACCGCCCAAAAAGTGGGGCATGTATATGAAGTTCAAAAGTGAATGAGAAGATCATTCTTGTGTGCGGCCAAAGCTTCTTCTTCTTCTTCTCTTGTTTCTTGCCTTCTTGCTTGTGCTTGAGTGAGGGATTGAGAGAGTGTGAGGAAGTGAGTGTGTGAGAGTGAGGGATCGTGGAGAAGAAGCTCCCCATCTTCTCTCTTCATCTTCTCTTCTTCTCTTCTCTTGTCTTTTCTCGCGCGGCTATGGAGGATGGAGCTCGATGAAGAGGACTTGAGGTTGCTTGAGCTTGTCGCAAGGATCGTGGAGCTACCGAAGTGCAAGAGAGAGGAGGGAACTTGATCGAGCATCATGAGTGTCGGCTATGTGAGAGGTAGCCATGGCTGCTCAGCTTGAAACGCTTGATCAATAAGCGGTCCGTAGGTGGACCGTAGGTCTTGGGGTAGAGCTCCGTAGCTCCCCTCCATTTTGGTTCTGTTGCCGGGACAAATAGAATCGAGCTTTGAGCACTGCGCACATCGAATCGAGCATAGAAGCAGGGTCTGCAGCCCGAACTGGTGCTCGAGATAGTTAGGAGATTTAGGAGGTTTTAATCCTTGGAACAAGTACATATTTTGATTTGATGTTGAATATTAGAGTAGGACCATCCATCTCTATCTCTGTTTTTTATTTTTGTTGCATTAAGTTAAGATTAGGATAGGAAAAAGAAGGAAAATAGAAAGGGTTTTGATGTTGCTGGAAACAAGGAAATAGAGGTACAAATTCAAATTCTGGTTGGAAGAGTGTGAGGGATTAGCTTCTGAGATTATAGCAGGCTGGGATGGGGCAATAAGAGGCCCAAGGAACCAGGAAAGACCACATTTGACATTCTTTCTTGTGAGAAGAGAGTGAGCTTGAGAGCCAGGGAGAGAGAGAGAGAGAGAGAGCTGCAGGGAGATCTTTGGAGTGCCAATCGATTCAAGTGCTACACTGATTCCAGGTATGCCTGGCATTTCCTTGGATTGTTTTGCACCTATTTGGAAGGTGCAGGATGATTCCATGGAGTAGGCATTGAGCTTGAGGTATCGCGCGCAACCTGCGGGCCATCATCCGCGCAGTCGGACCAGCCTGTTCGACTCCCAGAATCGGACCACCCAATTTCTAGAGTCGAACCGTCCGACTGCTAGAATCGGACCACCCTGTCCGATCTGATTCCCAAAATCGGACATAGTCTCAAAATCGGACCATGTGTTCTAGTCCCAGAATCAGACCCAATGCCAAAATCGGACCACTCGACCCATCGCAGTAGTCGGACCCCCCTGTCTGACTAAGGAAATTGGACCAAAGTAAAATCTGACCACCGTGTCCGAGTCTCAAAATCAGATCAACTGCAATAATCGGACCACTTTTCCTAGTGTGAAAATCGGACCAACACGTCCAATTCCCAGAATCGGACCAGCCCATTCGATTCCCAGAACCGGACCACTTCATCAGAACCTAAAATAGAGGGTTTCGAACCTGCCTAATAGTCCTGGCCACCCTGTTCACATCTTTGACCCCCCTAGAAACCCAATTTAGCCCTTAGAAGCTAGAGACCTGATAGAATAACTGAGGATTCACCCCAAATAGCTAGACATTGAGTAGACCAAATTTAGAACTTGACTTGACTTTGGGTAACCAACCAACCAACCCTGAAGCAGAATAGAGGACACATCATGGACCTTCAGTAAGACCTTAGATCAGCCAGAATCTACGCTTAGAGCCATATCAGGCTACGACCATGAGGGGAAGAGTGGAGTTTTCATTGAGCATTGCCTGCATCCGCACCTCACTTTTGATTTTATCACCAAAGGTGCACTACAAGAAAATAAAAAGCATGTTTTCGCACTAAGCACTAGAAAGCACGAAGCACAACTTATGAATTAGATTGACAACTACTTTTAATAACAAGGAAGTCATCAGGAGATATAATAACATCAAGAAACCCACTATTAGGAGAAGATCCCAAAACATAGTTGGGTGCCCGAGAGCCCCATCAGTAGGACCCTAAGAGGACACGAAGATCCAGAAGGCAACAACATAGAGCATCGAATGCTGCCGGAGCTACTCAAATTGATCAACGACCTTATGGAGCTGGAAGTGGGAGCAATGTCAGGATCACGAGGCGGACAAGGAGAGGACCGACTGAACTTGGGAGAATTCCCAGTCTTAGTGCAGGAGTTAGTCAATGAGTACGACTTGTTGACTAGGAGGGTAGTTCAAGGCAGACCAGTAGAGGAAGTGGTAGCAAGCCTAGAAGAGAAAAGAAAGGCGATTAGAGAGGTGCTAGAGAGCATAATTGCCTATAACCACGAGTAGAAGGCTAGGAAACTCCAACAAGATGTAGACATGTACGAGGCCCGTGTATGCTAGCCTTGGCTGGTGCGACCAAAGCAAGGCCAAATGCAGAGAGAGAACGAGCAACAGAGGCTGACTTATCGTTGAGTGAACCCGTAGCCAAGCGGCTCATGGGCAATACGTCCATTGAGCAGAGCGCAACAGCCTTAGCCACCGCATTACTCTTGGGATTAGGGGTCACGCAAGGGGCAAAGGGGCAATCTAGGATCCCTATTGTAGCAAAGCAACTAGACAAGTATGAACCTAGCAATGACCCATATAGCTTTGTGGAGCAATTTGAACAAGTTTGCGAAGCAAATGGTATCACGGATCTTGCACAACACTCTCAAGCTTTCGGTTTGTGCTTAGGTGATAAGGGGAGAATTTGGTATACTAGTCTAGATGCAGCTGAGCGCACGAACTTTGCCCGTTTTAAGGACCTCTTTATCAAGAGATTATCTGAGGCAGGGTACTCTAACAATCTCATCATCTGATTGATGAATGTCAGTCAGAGGGAAAAGGAAGATGTAAGGGACTATGTCACTCGTGTACGTAGCCTCTTCGAGAGGATCCCTGCAAATGAGCGACCTAACGAGAAGGCGGTGTCTACCGTATTTATAAATGGAATTCGAAGCGAGGAGCTCTACAAGGCTTTGGCTAGTAACTCCACTCTACACCAGAATGTGTTAGCTAGAGTCTTTGAAGAGGCAATAAGGGTGGACAATCAGCTTAGGGAGCAAAGCATGAGGAACACCAATCCGGACGGTGCAAGTCAAAGAGCTCCACAGCGGTCAACAATTTTAGGAGAGAGAGAGAACTCTAGCATACGGGATAAGGGAAAGAGTGTTGACCAAGGCCAGGAGCTGGCTGAGGTGAGAATGGAGCTTGCACGATTGCAAGACCAAATGAGGAAGCCTGTGCGATCGCATGTGTAGTGTATACACTATAGCAGTAACCACCTCCCAGCCGAGTGCCAAGATCCTAGATCTAGACGGTGCTTGAACTGCGGTAGGTTCGGTCATGATGCATCACATTGCAGACTACCAAGGAGATTCCCATATGTGTAGCAATACAACCCTCCATACTTAGGCAACAGGCCACCTAACCTCTTTGGCAGGGGAGCCCAGTTGGCGCTTCCAGCACCAAATGACGTAAGATCGGCCATTCCTAGGCTAGAGATGAATCCAACATACATACCCAAACCACCAAGGCCCTATGTAACCCACCCATCGAGTGACTCTCCTATTCACTATGTGGAAGAACCTAGTAAAGAGGAGACCTATGTGAACCCATACATATCCTATGACGAGGAAGGCAATCCAGTCCTGATGGACTATCGACCAGTATTAGTGATGGCGCTAGGTAGAGGAAGAGGCAGAGACTTTTGAGGACCAAGCCAAGATCCAATCTCATGCTCAACTTTCGGTCATCCATACCATATTTCATCACGCTACCCAGAAAGGAAATAGCCAAATAAGGACAAAGTTGACCTTCGATGCACCGAGTGTGGAATCACACACCTATTTCTCGATTGTCCTAGACAGAAGCCATCAACTAGTTCTGCCAACGTGCCCTCAGTACCCTTGGGGCTGTTCAATGTTGAGATCTTTGGCAGTGAGGATACGTCCATCCCACTACATATCATGATGCGAGCACAGACAAAACAAATAGGCATCTCATTGCTTGGGCCAAGTAACCTAGATGCACCCTCGTTGGGAAAGAAAAGCCGGAGGAGAAGAAGAAAGATAATAGATGCAAAGATTACCCTTAAGACTGAGGAAGCTACAACGCTAGTGATGGGAAAGAGGGTCACTGATGCAGAGGTAGAGACTTGAGCTCCTAAGACAGCAGAACTAGGGAGTGCCAAGGTAGGGGAATACCCCCACCCCAAACGGCAACTCGAGGCTATAGCCAAAGTCAAAGAGTGGGTCAAGGACACCCAGGAACACCTTAAGGACGTAGAGCCCATATTGGAAGACTAGATTGAACACCTCTCTAGTGTGAGTACACCCTTTCACCATCGTGACCCCAATCAAGGAACACACCCACACCACATGAAATGCCACAGAGGCAAGACCAGGAAGAAGCATGTCAGCAAGCTAACCAAGACATATGGCCAAGGAGTGTTGACAAAGGAGGATCCTCCTTTAGCCATCTGCGCCTTAGGTGGATTGGCAAGTCCCCTTTGGTGCGTTTGACCTTAGAGGGTTGGGGTATTTAGGGATCACTCTCCATACCAACTTCTCACTCCGAGTTAAACTCACATCCCTCCCTTGAGGAAGGAGTTTCACCAGGGGGTCATAATTCAGTAGGTGTATTCATCTTAAGCACTAGAACTACCAATGGTTGCGCCACTCCTGCATGCTCGTAATCCATGGCTCCCATGTGCTCCAACTAGGATCTATCGCACTTCATCCGCATGACTCCTCTTTCATTCTGGCCTGCACTTTCCCTTCCAAGCCAAGAGTATGCCTTGATCTGTTCGATCGTTCTCCCTTTAGTGTCATATTCTATCATGTCTAACTCTTCTTCACTCTTGTCTCCAATAGAGTGGCAGTCCTCGTACTCCTCATCATCAGAGTCTTGCCCCTCAGACTGCTTGTCATCCCCCAGGCTTTCCTCTCCAATCTCCTTTTCATCAGTGACTAAAGCCCAATTATATAATAGGTTCAGATTGTGAATTTTGGTCCATTTCCACTTAGGCTTAGCCAAAACATCACTTAGGGGTTTTAGATTGGCAGTCATGTTTCCCTTCAGTTTATCGGTTAGGTACTCTATGATTTCTTGAAGCTCGAGCTTGTCGGTGGGGATATGGAACGAGACCGTTTTTCCTGGGTTACGTGAGCTTCTTGCCATCATGCAGAGTGGCACGATGGGCTACCTTGCTAGCATGCTTGGGGATTTAGCAGCTTGCCTATATAGCTCTTCCTCATCTGAGAACGGTAGGTCAACGGTTGCCAAGACATGCATCCAATCCCGCTCATCCTCAGGGCAAGGGATGTACTTGGTCGATGAACCATAGGGTTTGCTTGCCTATGCATCACCTTTTAGCATGGTTGAGCAAGGTTAGCTGGGGTAGTCTTCTAGGTATCCATCTCAACCCTTACCACTTCTGTTCTATTCCCCAAGAAGATGAGATTGTTACCCCAACCTTCAATAACTCGAGCGTTCCTCGGCCTAGCAGTATGTCATAGTCCACTCCCTTCATGACAATGAAGTTCACAGGAAACTGCACCCTAGCGACCTTCACTGGCCAGTTCTTTAGGATTCCGAATGGTCTGACCTTCATTCTGTTGGCCAATGTGACATTGAACCTAGCCGTTTCCATAGGTGGGTTTCCCCAGGCTTGTAGAACTGCATGGATCAAGACACTGACACCAGCGCCTGTGTCTACGATTCCTTTTCGTGTTACATCCCCCAAGGCTAAGATAGGTAAGACTGCATGCATCTCATTGCCTTCCCAGAAAGCATTGACATGCAGTGACCTTGGAACTGAGTGTAGCGTTAGGCTTGGAATCTGTGTGACTGTGTCCTGCTCTTGCAAGTCAGTGGTAGTATGCTTCTCTTTTCTCTCCACCCAATAGGCTAAACTTGTTGCTCTCCTACGAGAGTATGTCAACGTGTTTGTCTGGTCCTTGGAGGAACTTAAAGGAGTCGATCCTAAGGTTGTGATCCATAATATCCCAATGGTTCCAGATACGGTGCCAACAAAGCAACAACCTTACCCTATGAATCCCAAACACACTTATGCAATGAAGGAGGAAATCGATAAGCTCCTAAAGCCGGGATTTATATATGAGATTCAGCACACGGATTGGGTATCACCTATAGTGATCGTTATGAAAAAGAATGGTAAGATTCGAGTGTGCGTGAATTACAAGAAAGTTAATGCCGCTACAAAGAGGGACAACTACCCCTTACCGTATACCGAGCACATGCTGGAGAGGGTGGCAGGCAAAGAAGCCTACAGATTCCTGGATGGCTTCTCTGGCTATAATCAAGTGCAAGTGCACCCTGATGGCAGGCACAAGACTGCCTTCGCCACGAAGTGGGGTGTATTCGCCTACATCGTTATGCCCTTTGGGCTAATGAATGCGCCTGCGACCTTCCAACGATTAATGTGCACCATCTTCAAGGATATGCTTAGACGTAAGCTAGAGGTATTCGTAGACGACTCATGCGTAAACTCTATTTGGGTCGAACACTTAGAAAAGTTGAGAGCTGTCTTTGAACGGTGTCGATTATACAACCTCTCGTTGAACCCCTTAAAGTGTCAGTTCTGGGTGAAGCATGGATGTATCCTAGGGCGCGTAGTGTCAAGGAATGGCATTGCCACCAACTTCTCAAAAGTCAGGGTCATTATTGACCTACCACCACCCATTAACTACAAGGGCATTCAGTGTTTCTTAGGCCATACGGGATACTATCGACGCTTTGTACTGAATTATGCACTGATTGCTAGACCATTGTATAAGCTATTGATCATATTCGAGTGGACTGAGGAATGCCAGCGTGCATATGAAGAGTTGAAGAAGGCTCTCACCATTGCACCAATCTTATGAGCCCCAGACTGGAGCATAACATTCCATGTACACATAGATGCCTCTAAGTTTGCTATTGGAGCTGTTCTATGCCAACCTGGTGAGCATAACCTAGATTACCCCGTGAGTTTTACCAGCAAGTAGCTCACTGAAATGGAGATGAACTATTCCGCTATAGAAAGGGAAGGGTTAGCCATCGTGTTTGATGTAAAGAAATTTAGGCATTATTTATTGGCCACCCCCTTCATCTTTTTCGTTGACCATCAAGCCTTGTTTTATCTCGTGAACAGCCATGCGCTACAGGTCACATAGCTAGATGGTTACTTCTCTTGTTGAAATTTGATTTTTCTATGGTTGTACACATGGGAAAGCAGCACTACATGGCTGATCACAGGTCCCGCACACCCACAAGAGAAGCTGTTGGACAACGCATACCTAACGACCTACCGAACACTCATCTCTTTGGCATGTCTAGAGAAAGAGACTTGTTTAGGGCCGATCTGACGTCATATTGGGCCGATGATGTAGTTCAAGTGCTAGAGAACGGTCTACTTGAGAGACCTATCGAGAAAGCCAAGCTAAGTAGACTTATCTTAAAGATCCAGCCATACCAACTGATCGTTGGCCAACTCTATAGGCTAGGACAAGACAGTTTGTTGCGTAGATGTGTGTGTGAGCACTAGATGCATGATGTATTGAGAGAAGCACATTGTGGAATAGCTGGAGGACACTTTAGTGGGGATACAACAACCCGTAAGGTGCTACAATCCCAACTATGGTGGCCCACCCTATTTCGTGATACTGCTAAATTTGTAAAACACTGTGATGAGTGCCAGAGGACTAAGGTGCCTGTGCACAAGGATAAGATGGAGTTGACCCCCATAATAGCATGACAGCCCTTCAAAAAATGGGGCATTGACTTCATTGGACCTATCAGTCTTGCGGCACAGTACTCCCAGGCACACTACATCATTGTGGCAATTGATTACCTGACGAAATGGGCAGAGGCAAGAGCCACTAGGAAGAACGATGCTAGAACCACTCCGAAGTTCTTGTGGGAGCAGGTTTTTTCATGTTTTGGTTGTCCAATTGAACTAGTAAGTGATCAGGGCATGCACTTCATTAATGAAGTGATATCCCACCTGCTCTCAACCTTCCTAATCATTCATAGAAGGTCCTCGCCCTACTACCCTCAAGCAAATGGCCAAGCAGAATCCATGAATAAAATCCTAGTCAACGTGCTTATGAAAATAGTATCCACAGTCACGAAGTGACTGGGATAACAAATTAATGGCGGCCTTGTGGGCCTATCGTACAGCTTATAAGACGGCTGTAGGACAGACCCCCTTCAGGATAACTTATGGAACGGAGGCCATTCTACCCTTAGAGCTCTTTGTCCCTAGCTTAAGGATAGCAGCCCAGCAGCATTAGAGGGAAGAGAGACTTGGACCAACCGCTTAGTGGAGTTAGAGCATCTCACAGAGACTCGACTCTTAGCCACCCATGCTCTAATTTGTGAGAAGGCACGAAGAAAGATGTGGTTCGACAAACACGTCAAACAGTGCAACTTTGATCAAGGGGACCTCGTTCTACTGTACTTTGTGAAGGGTCACAAACAGAAAATGAAATTTCAAGGACTAGGACCTTTCCGAGTACGTACAATTAGTAGAACAGGCAATGTTGAATTGGAGATGCTCAAAGGTGAAGGAATAGGCTTCTTCAATGGCAGTCACATGAAAAAGTACTATCCTCTTTCCCATCCATTGCACGAGCCACTTGTGCTTGAAGCCCCTATCAACATCTGTGTGGCCACTATTACCGAACTGACACATCAAGATGAAGAAGCAGTGGCACCCGACTACCTACGAATCACGGTCACTGCAGAACGGACATATTCTTTTGATGCCTTGATCGACAAAGTGCCGACTATAATATCTTGACACATGACTATTGGACATATATTGGTCAATCTAAATTACAACCTACAAATGCTAAACTCAACCCATTAGGGGGCAACTCTTAGGAAAATGCAAAGTGGATGTCTCTATCGAGTCTGAAAGTATACCAGTCTTCTTTTATGTATTGCCAAACACTAAAGGGGCCGGAAATAAGTCACTACTAGGTCGCACTTTTAAAAAGCAGACGAACTGCAATGTGGACTATAACCTAGATCGCATCCATCTTGCTATAGGCAATGTGCGCTTAGTGACTACTTTCAGCAAGGGTTATCTTGATCCTTCTACAATTGCAAAGCCACCAATAGAGACCCCTATGACCATGCCTATGACCAAGCCTAGGGAGAAGGACTGTGATATCTCTCCCCATGCTCAAACGGCTAGAACCAAGCCCACCAAGGCCATTCACAAGGCCAAAGAGTCCACGCTCATATGGGTGCCAAAATGAGAAGGGTCACCTCCTTGTAAACCACAGAAATGTGCTTCTAAATGCAAAAACTATCAATCACAGCCTAAGAGGCAGCTCAGACACTATCGACATAGGCGCACTACCATGCCGCGATGGATCCCCAAAGATCTCTTGCAAGCACAAGGATACTATGAGGAAAACCCTTGGATATGGGTGCCTAAGAGTGGACATTCAAGAGGCTCAACTCTAAGCAACCTCACTCCAGCTAGAGAGGCTTGCACATACGGAGCCCAGGCTGCAAAGCAAGCTAGACCAGCACCGGTTGTGATTAATGAATCCCAACTCATTTATCATCCAAAGCTAGATGCCCCAGAATTATCCAAGTCAGAGGAGGCGAGGACCCCCATGCCGGCTCAGATAGGATGCAACACACCTCCTACACCACTGGAGCCCCCTGCAGCATCTCAAAGTGCTTCTAAGTGCAAAGCCCCATCTGTGACGCCATCAATGGAGTCACCACTGTCCAGCCCAATTGCACCATCACCACCAGCAGGTCTTAGGCCTTCGTATGAAAGACGATATTTCCTTTCACTTGCCAAGGATCTTGCTGAGACCTCGGGAGATGACGTAGTGACATGCATCAAGGAGTTAGATAACACCTTCACCACATTCACTAGGAGCTATGAGAGGCTTGACCTAGGACTTCTCGATGAACCCCTTGCTTCTAATATTCGTGTGTTGCCATGCACTTGGAAAGACTATGAATTCATGACCGTCAAATTCCCCAAAATTGCTGCCGAATTAATCGTTAATGGAGAAATCTCAAAGGAGCAAACCGTTCTCAGAAGACTAATTACCTCGTACCGCAAGCCTGCTCACTCTACACCTGAATAAGAATTGGAGGAGCTCACGCAGCTTGCCAGATCTGATTCTTCATTCTTACAATTGTGGTATGCCTTGCGACTCCAATGGGAGAAAAGAGGCTGCCGCATCATGACCAATGCCGAGCAAAGAAGGGCAATCAAAACAATTGAACATGACCCTACTTATGTGGCACCTCTTTTGTTTAGGGTTTTGGCCATTACACGCAACATACACCTAGTTGGCCCACCCTTACATTGACCAATTCCTTATGGAAGAGGAGTTGCACGTTGCTACCCGCCTCAACTCTGGGGGCATCTTTCATGATGTCTTGACCTATATCACCCAAGCTTCCATACGACCATGTGAACTTGATCATCATGCCCAACTTGAATATAACCCTAACCTCTATACTTGACTATTGGCTAAGTAACTCGCCCCACAAAGTCCATGTGAGTCCTCATTCTTCCCTTGCTAATCCTAGGAAGGATTCCTTTAAAACTTAAGGAAGGGGGGGGGAGCAAAGTGAGAGCCAAGTGATGTAGCAAGGTGTAGTGAGGGATGAAAATGATCAACTGAATTCAAATAGAAAAGAATGGAAGGAGGAAATAGATGTTGCTTTTGAATTATTTCCAAGTTTCATACCTACGGTAAATTGTCACACGCATTCTTTCTTGGGTTTTTGTTAGTGATGAGTCAATTCATAACGCTAATATTGGCATGGTTTAATGACAAGCACCTACCATGGCAGGACAAGAAAAGGGGGGTAAACTTCCATTCACTAAAGAGGAGCTGACAAAGTATGGGATTAGTGTTGAGATGCATGGATTTAGCCAGTTCATGTTCAAACATACCATGAATTTAGACAATGCCATCCTGGAAGAGCTAGCAGTGAAGAAGTTGGTGAATAAATGCAACCTCAAAAAGTACGTGAAAAAGGTTGGACATGCTATAGACTACAGCATGTGCGCTGACTTCTTAAGGAGCTTTGATGAAGGTAGGAGCTGTGGCACGGTCACAGTAAGGACTGGTGACCAAGAAAGAAGGGTGTAAGTGCCTCTTAATGCAGCTATTGTCGAGAAAGCCCTGGGCTTGTGTCCAAGAAGGAGAGGCGCCCAAAAAGGGATGTATATACCATGATGGGAGTCAAAAAAGAGGACGTGCACACAGTGGATGGAATCAGTTTAGCTGATATTCTAGACCTCGCAACAAAGATGCAAGCTAAAATGGTCCACGCCCTTTTCTCAGGACACAGATACAATGCTTTAATGAATAGAATCGGGGTGCCATTACTAGAGAGCATCACTGCAGGAGTTCCAGAGGAGGTGGATTGGAACAGTTTTGTACAGAAAACGAAGAAGAGTTCAACCGCGCTCCTGGCTCCAGCCGCAACACCAGCTGGTGGGGAGTCTCCTGCCTCTACTGCACGATCCGCAAGGAAAAAGCCTGCCTCAAAAGCCTCCACAATCAGATATAGCGGTGTCCTGATGGCAATCATCGATGAGGCTATCAAGGATGCCAGTATAGATGAAGAGCAAGTTGTGCACCAAAGCTCACCTCACCGCAAGGAAGAAGGCTCGAGTGAAAAGACAATAAGCGACAAAGGAGAGCTGGAGGTACCACCCACTCAAGCGGCTAAACCACGGGAGCAAAAGAAGACTAACAAGAGCCAAAAGAAGAAGAAAGAAAAACTGAGCAAAGAAGAGCGAGCCGAGATGAAGAGGGCTCAAAGAGAGTCAAGAAGGGTGGAGAAGGAAGAAGGAAAAAAGAAGAGGAAGAACTCGAAAGAATTAGAGAAGAATCAAAGAGGGTAGAAGAAGAGAGGCAAAGAAGGGCAGAGGAGGAAGCCGACAAACTAAGAATGAAAGAACTGGCTGAGTTGGCAGAGGCCACTCGTAGATCTATCGAAGAAACCCATGGGGAAGGAGAGATCGACCCTTTGAGTCCCCGCTATGAAGCTGAAGCAAGTGGCAGTGTGGAAACGGCCCCGGTAGTTGTGGGCAAGGGCAAGTCCCTACTGCACCCCCTGCCTTCCTCCTTGGTGCCAGTACCAACTGACACCACAACCACAACCACCCCGCAACCCACTCCCTCTCTAGACACGGCCCAACTAATGAGCATGATGCAGCTACTTGTCAGTAAAGTGGTTGAAATTATACCAAAAACCGAAGAAAAAAGGCCCGCTCCCACAGATGCCGAGTCTAGTAAAGATCCAAAACGACAGAAGCTAGAGGCATCAACCACTACAGCCCCTACTTCCATGCCACCTGGTGCCGACTACGACGCTTATGTAGCTGAGCTTCTAGCACAATTGGACAAGGCAAAAGAAGAAAAGAAGATAGCCCTGGTAGAGTTAGAGAAAGAAAAGGAAACTTCGACCGAAGAAGGAAAGTGAAAGCACTACAAGTTCAGCTAGAAGCAAAGACCAAGAAGCCCAGGACAATGAGATCTGCCCAAGGCAAAGGCTGGAAGATGAAGAGCAAAACCTGGTCGCAGAACAGCAAAGCCTGAAGTTACTAGTGCAACAGTATGCTGACTTAAAACAAAGAACTGTCAAACTGGAAAGGTATGGACTGATAGAAGCTCAGGAGGGCGAGCCAAGTGAGCGACAAGAGGATGCCATAGCTTTTTGGCTATGGTATGAGCTTGAAGAACAAGACAGATTGGAGAGAGAGATAGAGTTCCTAGAATAGAAAAGGCTGGGAGTTCCCGCAGCAGAAGCAAAAAGGCTACAGAATGACGCACAACGACTACAAGATGCATTGGAGATTACTAAGGGAGACATAGAGGCCCTCGTGGCCATGGCCTTCACCCAAAAAAGATTGCACTTCGCAGAGATCCAAAGCCACGAGCAGCTAGTGCAAGAAAAGTCAGAGCTATTTGCTGAGGCAGAAAAAAGATTCAGCATTGCAAATCAAGCAAAAGAAATTGTTGAAGAATAGCTGGCTCGAAAATCTAGGGGAAGGAACTAACTCTAGTTCTTAATGAATGAGCAGTAGCGGGTTGTAACAACCTTGGCAAGTGAGCTGGAAGAGGGAAGAAAGAATATGGACAAGAGAGACAGCGAGTGGGAAAGAAACAATTCTGAAAGAGTTAGGGACTTAACAGAATGCTTGGCGGTGGTTGAGTGCGAGAGAGTGCTTGCAGAGTCCAGGGCAGAAGCTACTGATGTATGCGCCAATGCACAAAGGCAAGCCTTCCTCAGCATAGTACTACATGTCACCCAGGCGAAGGGCAATGATTCAGTGGAGAAGTTAAGAAGGAAGTTGGAACTGACCATCCGAGCACTAAAGTATGGCCTTCAAGAACGGGAGCTTCCAACAGGCACAGAAATCACAAAAGAGCAGCAATTTCACTACCTACGCCGTGCCGGCC